>NC_091301.1:28339403-28421903 GCF_038502225.1 Cherax quadricarinatus | reverse complement strand
TGGGTGATGTTCAAAAGTGGGGCCATTGCTAAATGGGAGTTGGACACTAAAAGAAAGTTAGCATCAGGTAGGGTAGGCTCCAAAACCTGGTGGTCCCTGGTCAAGGACAGACAAGGTTATCTGCCTGATGAACTTATTCCACCTCTAAATCGACAGGATGGGACCACCTCTACTAGTAGTCAAGAGAAAGCGGACCTCTTTGCTGAACACTTTGCTACCAAAATGCAAGTTCCTGATCCAGCAAGGGACCCTCCTTGGCTAGCTGCAAGAACTGTATCAAAACTGTCAGGGGTGACAATAAGGCAGGAGGAGGTGCATTTCCTTCTTAAATCACTTGACCAAGAAAGGCTGGTAGGCCCAGACAAGTTGAGCCCAAGATTGTTGAGAAGATGTGCAGACCAGCTAGCAGCACCTCTAACTCGCATCTTTCAGCACTGCCTAGTACAGTGCAAATGGCCCTCTCCATGGAAAGAGGCAAATGTAGTCCCTGTTCACAAAAAAGAAGAGCAGAGCAGAAATCAGCAACTACAGACCAGTGTCACTCCTGTCAATCACTGGTAAGATCCTTGAGACAATAATCTCAAGACAAATGACAGATTTTTTTGACTACCACTCACTACTTTGTGATCGTCAATATGGCTTCAGGAAAGGTTACTCTGCTGCTGATCTGTTGTTAAACCTCTCCACTAAGTGGCACCAGTCACTGGATGAATCCAAAGTCAGCTGTGTGGTAGCACTGGACATTGCTGGCGCTTTCGACCAGGTGTGGCACCAGGGCCTCTTAGCAAAACTTCAAGCACTGGGAATTGCAGGCTCTACGCTATGTCTCCTCAGTGATTACCTTCATGGTAGATCTCTAAGTGTAGTCCTCAATGGAACGGAATCAGCAAGACATCCTATTGGGGCAAGCGTTCCACAAGGAAGTGTGCTGGGTCCACTGTTATGGAATGTCTACTTCAACGACCTTCTTCATCTCATCCCAGAATCACATGCATATGCAGACGACTGTACACTGACATTCACTTATCCAAGAGAAGAAATGCCAGCTGCTCTAAGCTACATCAATCACCAGCTGAGAGCTATATCAGCTTGGGGAAATAGATGGCAAGTAACATTTGCACCTGAGAAAACGCAAATGATGATCGTCTCTAGGCACCATGATGGTAATGCTGGTGCAGTAGTAAGGATGAATGGGAGGATGTTGGCACCTGGAGAAGAAAGTTGATATCCTTGGGGTGAAATTTGACTCCAAACTAACCATGAAGAACCATGTTGTAAATCTTGCAAACAAGGCAGCCAGGAAGCTTACAGCACTTCGCCGTATCTCGCATCTGCTTGACAGTAGGGGTTGCAAGATACTGTACGAGGCACAAGTACGCTCACACCTTGAGTATGCTCCACTTTCTTGGTTTGCCTGCCCCCCTCTCATCTGCGACTGCTTGACAGAGTAGAGAACAGAGCAAGACGTCTCATCTCTCGCCTGGACCCATCCTGGATGGATCTGTCATTTCAGCAGAGCCTTCAACATAGGAGGGATGTGGGTGGCCTTACTGTTATGTACAAGGCCAATATTGTCAAAATACCACACTTGGATCCACTTCGAGGACAGCGCGAAACAAGCTTTTATGCCACAAGACGGGCAGAAAGCAGCAACTTCCACTCTGGCTGTACCCTTCTCCAGAACATCACTCCATCTGAGATCATACATACCCAGGATGACTCGAGTATGGAACACATTCGTTCAGCATAATGATGTCAACGAGATAACGTCAGTTGATCAAATGAAAATGCTGGCCCACAGATGGCTCCAACTTCATCCTGTTCCCTACTTGTATGTCTCATAACAATAAAAATGCTTTCAAATGAGCTGATGTAGGTAACAGCTCTTAGCTTATCAATAAAGTTAGGAATCCTTAACCTGTAAATAGCTTGTCAATAAAGCTAGGGATCCTTAACCCTTGTCAAACCATGTGTAAAAAAAAAAAAAAAAAAAAAAAAAAAAAAAAAAAAGAGAGAGAGAGAGAGAGAGAGAGAGAGAGAGAGAGAAAGAGAGAGAGAGAGAGAGAAAGAGAGAGAGAGGGAGAGAGAGAGAGAGAGAGAGAGAGAGAGAGAGAGAGAGAGAGAGAGAGAGAGAGAGAGAGAGACAGGGAGACAGAGAGAGAGACAGAGAGAGAGACAGAGAATGTCTACTTCAACGACCTTCTTCATCTCATCCCAGAATCACATGCATATGCAGACGACTGTACACTGACATTCACTTATCCAAGAGAAGAAATGCCAGCTGCTCTAAGCTACATCAATCACCAGATAAGAGCTATATCAGCTTGGGGAAATAGATGGCAAGTAACATTTGCACCTGAAAAAAATGCAAATGATGGTAGTCTCTAGGCACCATGATGGTAATGCTGGTGGAGTAGTAAGGATGAATGGGAGGATGTTGGCACCTGGAGAAGAAGTTGATATCCTTGGGGTGAAATTTGACTCCAAACTAACCATGAAGAACCATGTTGTAAATCTTGCAAACAAGGCAGCCAGGAAGCTTACAGCACTTCGCCGTATCTCGCATCTGCTTGACAGTAGGGGTTGCAAGATCCTGTACGAGGCACAAGTACGCTCACACCTTGAGTATGCTCCACTTTCTTGGTTTGCCTGCCCCCCCTCTCATCTGCGACTGCTTGACAGAGTAGAGAACAGAGCAAGACGTCTCATCTCTCGCCTGGACCCATCCTGGATAGATCTGTCATTTCAGCAGAGCCTTCAACATAGGAGGGATGTGGGTGGCCTTACTGTTATGTACAAGGCCAATATTGTCAAAATACCACACTTGGATCCACTTCGAGGACAGCGTGAAACAAGCTTTTATGCCACAAGACGGGCAGAAAGCAGCAACTTCACTCTGGCTGTACCCTTCTCCAGAACATCACTCCATCTGAGATCATACATACCCAGGATGACTCGAGTATGGAACACATCTGTACAGCATAATGATGTCAACGAGATAACGTCAGTTGATCAAATGAAAATGCTGGCCCACAGATGGCTCCAACTTCATCCTGTTCCCTACTTGTATGTCTCATAACAAAAATGCTTTCAAATGCAGCTGATGTAGGTAACAGCTCTTAGCTTGCCAATAAAGTTAGGAATCCTTAACCTGTAAATAGCTGTCAATAAAGCTAGGGATCCTTAACCATGCCAAACCCTGTGTAAAAAAAAAAAAAAAAAAAAAAAAAAAAAAAAAAAAAAAAAAAAAGAAGACAGAGACAGAGACAGAGAGACAGAGAGAGACAGAGAGAGAGAGAGAGAGAGAGAGAGAGAGAGAGAGAGAGAGAGAGAGAGAGAGAGAGAGAGAGAGAGAGAGAGAGAGAGAGAGAGAGAGAGAGAGAGAGAGAGAGAGACAGACAGACAGACAGACAGACAGAGAGAGAGTAAGGTGCCTGCCTTCCTTCAAGGGCAAGCACCTTACATGCCTTACACACCCACCACCTCAGGTTGAACACATCATGAGGAGCCAGTCTATCAGCATCCTGTCGGCCAACATAAGAGGTTTCATTACCAATGTTGAAGAGCTCACACACAGTTTTGTGAACACTCGACGTCCCGACATGATAGCTGTTGTTGAAACATTTTTAGATGACAGGACTCCAGAAAATTTTGCAAGAATTGCTGGCTACACCTCAGGGATGAGAAGAGACAGGCAAGGGCTTCTCTAAAAGTGAACATGTCCAGCACATTGATGTTGCCGTTCCTATTCATCTTGAAATGATATTCTTCAAGCTATGCATAAACACTAGTACCTCTGTGTTAGCACGTGCAATGTACAGACCTCAGTGGTAACATGCAGACCCCATCAACTTCCTAATGGAAAATGTGGACTCCCTTCTGCTCTAACACAACTGTCAACATATCATAATTGTTGGTGGCTTCAACCAACACCTTATACAGAGGGACTTTGATGATCTTCTTGCAGTATTTGACATGAGAAACTTTGCTGATTTCCCTACTCGCATCTCTGGCTCCTCCTTTGACCCAGTAGTGACTGATCTGGCAGAAGGTATAGTCACTTGTCAGCCTCTCGGCTACAGTGGATCATCTGACCACAAGGCTGTTTTTACGACACTTAAGATCCCAACAGAATGAGGTGAGGAGTCCACACGCATAACCTGGCTATGGGAAAGAGGTAATTGGCCAGCCCTCTGCTCTGAGCTCGCCACCACCGATTGGAATGCTCTTCTCCAAGGAGATGTTGACAACTAAGTGAAAACCTTCACTGGACACATCCTTAATCTACAACAAGAACACATCCCTCACCGGCAGTATGTGACGAAACCTACAGACCAGCCATGGTTTGGCTTTCGTTGTAGAGAGGATGCTACTGCTAAGTACAAGGCATGGCGAAGATATAAGAAACATGCTACCACCTATAACAGAAACTTGCACAGGCAAGCCTGTAGACATACGGGTGAAGTTCAAAAGTGGGCCATCGCTAAATGGGAGGTGGACACGAAAAGAAAGCTAGCATCAGGTAGAGTGGGCTCCATAACCTGGTGATCCCTGGTCAAGGAAAGGCAAGGTTATCTGCGTGATGAACTCATTCCACCTCTAAATCGACAGGATGGGACCACCTCTGCTATTAGTCAAGAGAAAGCGGACCTCTTTGCCGAAAACTTTGCTACCAAATTGCAAGTTCGTGATCCAGCAAGGGACCCTCCTTGGCTAGCTGCAGGAACTGTGTCAAAATTGTTAGTGGTGACAATAAGGCAGAAGGAGGCGTATTTCCTTCTTAAATCGCTTGATCATGAAAAGGTTGTGGGCCCAGACAAATTGAGCCCAAGATTGCCGAGATGTGCAGACCAGCTAGCATCACCTCTAACTAGAATCTTTCAGCACTGCCCAGTATAGTGTAAATGGCCTTCTCTGTGGATAGAGGCACAATAAGAAGAGCAGAACAGAAATCAGCAACTACAGACCAGTGTCACTCCTGTCAAGCACAGGCAAGATCCTCGAGACAATAATATCAAGACGAATGACAGAGTTTTTTGAGCACCACTCACTACTTTGTGACCATCAGTATGGCTTCAGGAAAGGTTACTCTGCTGCTGATCTGTTGTTAAACTTCTCCACTAAATGGCACCAGTCACTGGATGCATTCAAAGTCAGCTGTGTGGTAGCACTGGACATTGCTGGTGCTTTCGACCGGGTGTGGTACCAGGGCCTCTTAGCAAAACTGCAAGCTCTGGGAACTGCAGGGTCTACGCTATGTCTCCTCAGTGATTACCTTCATGGTAGATCTCTAAGAGTAGTCTCAATGGAACGGAATCAACAAGACATCCTACTGGGGCAAGTTCTCCACAAGGAAGCGTGCTGGGACCATTGTTATGGAATGTCTACTTCAATGACCTTCTTCATCTCATCGCAGAATCCCATGCATATGCAGACGACTGTACACTGACATTCACTTATCCAAGAGAAGAAATGCCAGCTGCTCTAAGCTACATCAATCACCAGCTAAGTGTTATATCAGCTTGGGGAAATAGATGGCAAGTAACATTTGCACCTGAGAAAACACAAATGATGATGGTCTATAGGCACCATGATGGTAATGCCGGTGAAGTAGTAGGTATGAATGGAAGGGTGTTATTATCTGGGGAAGAAGTTGATATCCTTTGGGTGAAATTTGACTCCAAACTGACCATGAAGAACCACGTGGTGGAGACATAGAATATTATCCATGAAAGCTAAGAAGGGAATGTACGATAATATAGTTATAAGTTACGTTTTTATATGGGTGTGAGGCATGGGTGATGAATGTTGCAACAAAGAGAAGGCTGGAGGCAGTGGAGATATCGTGTCTGAGGGCAATGTGTGGTGTAAATATTATGCTTGGAGATTAGGAGGAGGTGAGGTTTTTTTTAAAAGTATTATCCAGAGGGCTGAGGAAGAGTTGTTGAGGTGGTTTGGACATTTAGAGAGGACGAAACAAGATAGGATGATTTGGAGGGAGTATAAATCTAAAGTGGAGGAAAGTCGAGATAGGGGTCGTTCTAGGAAAGGTTGGAGGGAGGGGGCTAAAGGAGGTCTTGTGTGCGAGTGGCTTAGACATCAAGCAAGTGTGTGAGCATTTTAGATAGGAGTGCAGGCAACTGTTTTTTTTATGATGACGTGCTGTTGGAGTGTGATCAAGGTAATATTTATGAAGGGATTCAGGAAAACAGGCTAGCTGGACTTGAGTCGCGAATGTGGGAAGTACAGTGCCTGCACTCTGAAGAAGTGGAGGTGGGAAGTACAGTGCCTGCACTCTGAAGGAGTGGAGGTGGGAAGTACAGTGCCTGCACTCTGAAGGAGTGGAGGTGGGAAGTACAGTGCCTGCACTCTGAAGGAGTGGAGGTGGGAAGTACAGTGCCTGCACTCTGAAGGAGTGGAGGTGGGAAGTACAGTGCCTGCACTCTGAAGAAGTGGAGGTGGGAAGTACAGCGCCTGCACTCTGAAGGAGTGGAGGTGGGAAGTACAGTGCCTGCACTCTGAAGGAGGAGTGGAGGTGGGAAGTACAGTGCCTGCACTCTGAAGGAGGAGTGGAGGTGGGAAGTACAGTGCCTGTACTCTGAAGGAGGAGTGGAGGTGGGAAGTACAGTGCCTGCACTCTGAAGGAGGAGTGGAGGTGGGAAGTACAGTGCCTGCACTCTGAAGGAGGAGTGGAGGTGGGAAGTACAGTGCCTGCACTCTGAAGGAGGAGTGGAGGTGGGAAGTACAGTGCCTGCACTCTGAAGGAGGAGTGGAGGTGGGAAGTACAGTGCCTGCACTCTGAAGGAGGAGTGGAGGTGGGAAGTACAGTGCCTGCACTCTGAAGGAGGAGTGGAGGTGGGAAGTACAGTGCCTGCACTCTGAAGGAGTGGAGGTGGGAAGTACAGTGCCTGCACTCTGAAGGAGTGGAGGTGGGAAGTACAGTGCCTGCACTCTGAAGGAGTGGAGGTGGGAAGTACAGTGCCTACACTCTGAAGGAGGAGTGGAGGTGGGAAGTACAGTGCCTGCACTCTGAAGGAGGAGTGGAGGTGGGAAGTACAGTGCCTGCACTCTGAAGGAGGAGTGGAGGTGGGAAGTACAGTGCCTGCACTCTGAAGGAGGAGTGGAGGTGGGAAGTACAGTGCCTGCACTCTGAAGGAGGAGTGGAGGTGGGAAGTACAGTGCCTGCACTCTGAAGGAGTGGAGGTGGGAAGTACAGTGCCTGCACTCTGAAGGAGTGGAGGTGGGAAGTACAGTGCCTGCACTCTGAAGGAGTGGAGGTGGGAAGTACAGTGCCTACACTCTGAAGGAGGAGTGGAGGTGGGAAGTACAGTGCCTGCACTCTGAAGGAGGAGTGGAGGTGGGAAGTACAGTGCCTGCACTCTGAAGGAGGAGTGGAGGTGGGAAGTACAGTGCCTGCACTCTGAAGGAGGAGTGGAGGTGGGAAGTACAGTGCCTACACTCTGAAGGAGGAGTGGAGGTGGGAAGTACAGTGCCTGCACTCTGAAGGAGGAGTGGAGGTGGGAAGTACAGTGCCTACACTCTGAAGGAGGAGTGGAGGTGGGAAGTACAGTGCCTGCACTCTGAAGGAGGAGTGGAGGTGGGAAGTACAGTGCCTGCACTCTGAAGGAGGAGTGGAGGTGGGAAGTACAGTGTCTGCACTCTGAAGGAGGAGTGGAGGTGGGAAGTACAGTGCCTGCACTCTGAAGGAGGAGTGGAGGTGGGAAGTACAGTGCCTGCACTCTGAAGGAGTGGAGGTGGGAAGTACAGTGCCTGCACTCTGAAGGAGGAGTGGAGGTGGGAAGTACAGTGTCTGCACTCTGAAGGAGTGGAGGTGGGAAGTACAGTGCCTGCACTCTGAAGGAGGAGTGGAGGTGGGAAGTACAGTGTCTGCACTCTGAAGGAGGAGTGGAGGTGGGAAGTACAGTGCCTGCACTCTGAAGGAGTGGAGGTGGGAAGTACAGTGCCTGCACTCTGAAGGAGGAGTGGAGGTGGGAAGTACAGTGCCTGCACTCTGAAGGAGGAGTGGAGGTGGGAAGTACAGTGCCTACACTCTGAAGGAGGAGTGGAGGTGGGAAGTACAGTGCCTACACTCTGAAGGAGGAGTGGAGGTGGGAAGTACAGTGCCTGCACTCTGAAGGAGGAGTGGAGGTGGGAAGTACAGTGCCTACACTCTGAAGGAGGAGTGGAGGTGGGAAGTACAGTGCCTACACTCTGAAGGAGGAGTGGAGGTGGGAAGTACAGTGCCTGCACTCTGAAGGAGGAGTGGAGGTGGGAAGTACAGTGCCTACACTCTGAAGGAGGAGTGGAGGTGGGAAGTACAGTGCCTGCACTCTGAAGGAGGAGTGGAGGTGGGAAGTACAGTACCTGCACTCTGAAGGAGGAGTGGAGGTGGGAAGTACAGTGCCTGCACTCTGAAGGAGTGGAGGTGGGAAGTACAGTGCCTGCACTCTGAAGGAGGAGTGGAGGTGGGAAGTACAGTGCCTGCACTCTGAAGGAGGAGTGGAGGTGGGAAGTACAGTGCCTACACTCTGAATGAGGAGTGGAGGTGGGAAGTACAGTGCCTACACTCTGAAGGAGGAGTGGAGGTGGGAAGTACAGTGCCTGCACTCTGAAGGAGGAGTGGAGGTGGGAAGTACAGTGCCTACACTCTGATGGAGGAGTGGAGGTGGGAAGTACAGTGCCTGCACTCTGATGGAGGAGTGGAGGTGGGAAGTACAGTGCCTGCACTCTGAAGGAGGAGTGGAGGTGGGAAGTACAGTGCCTGCACTCTGAAGGAGGAGTGGAGGTGGGAAGTACAGTGCCTGCACTCTGAAGGAGGAGTGGAGGTGGGAAGTACAGTGCCTGCACTCTGAAGGAGGAGTGGAGGTGGGAAGTACAGTGCCTGCACTCTGAGGGAGGAGTGGAGGTGGGAAGTACAGTGCCTGCACTCTGAAGGAGGAGTGGAGGTGGGAAGTACAGTGCCTGCACTCTGAGGGAGGAGTGGAGGTGGGAAGTACAGTGCCTGCACTCTGAAGGAGGAGTGGAGGTGGGAAGTACAGTGCCTGCACTCTGAAGGAGGAGTGGAGGTGGGAAGTACAGTGCCTGCACTCTGAGGGAGGAGTGGAGGTGGGAAGTACAGTGCCTGCACTCTGAAGGAGGAGTGGAGGTGGGAAGTACAGTGCCTGCACTCTGAGGGAGGAGTGGAGGTGGGAAGTACAGTGCCTGCACTCTGAAGGAGGAGTGGAGGTGGGAAGTACAGTGCCTGCACTCTGAAGGAGGAGTGGAGGTGGGAAGTACAGTGCCTGCACTCTGAAGGAGGAGTGGAGGTGGGAAGTACAGTGCCTGCACTCTGAGGGAGGAGTGGAGGTGGGAAGTACAGTGCCTGCACTCTGAGGGAGGAGTGGAGGTGGGAAGTACAGTGCCTGCACTCTGAGGGAGGAGTGGAGATATGTTGTAGTTCTGAACAGTAGTATCGGTGCGCCTCTGGCAAGATAGGATGGAGTGAATGATGGTCAAAATGTTTTTTCTTTTTGGGTCAACCTGCCTCTGTTGGAGACGGCTGGTTCATTTTAAAAAAATGACGATGTTTCTGCGGTGAAGTGATGAGGTATATGAGGCGATGTGATGAGGCTTGCGAAGTGACGTGATGAGATTTACAAGGTGATGTGATGAGGTTTACAAGGTGATGTGATGAGATTTACAAGGTGATGTGATGAGGTTTACAAGGTGATGTGATGAGATTTACAAGGTGATGTGATGAGATTTACAAGATGATGTGATGAGATTTACAAGGTGATGTGATGAGATTTACAAGGTGATGTGATGAGATTTACAAGGTGATGTGATGAGATTTACAAGGTGATGTGATGAGATTTACAAGGTGATGTGATGAGGTTTACAAGGTGATGTGATGAGATTTACAAGGTGATGTGATGAGATTTACAAAGTGATGTGATGAGATTTACAAGGTGATGTGATGAGATTTACAAGGTGATGTGATGAGATTTACAAGGTGATGTGTTTAGATTTACAAGGTGATGTGATGAGGTTTACAAGGTGATGTGATGAGATTTACAAGGTGATGTGATGAGGTTTACAAGGTGATGTGATGAGATTTACAAGGTGATGTGATGAGATTTACAAGGTGATGTGATGAGATTTACAAGGTTATGTGATGAGATTTACAAGGTGATGTGATGAGATTTACAAGGTGATGTGATGAGATTTACAAGGTGACGTGATGAGGTTTATGAAGTAATGTGATGAGGTTTACAAGGTGATGTGATGAGGTTTAAGAAGTGATATGAGGAGGTTTGCACGGTGATGTGATGAGGTTTACAAGGTGATGTGATGAGGTTTAGCAAGGTGATGTGATGAGATATACAAGGTGATGTGATGAGGTTTTAGCAATGTGATGTGATGAGGTTTTAGCAAGGTGATGTGATGAAGTTTTAAGATGGCGATGTGATGGGGTTTACAAATTCATGTGATGAGGTTTTAACAAGGTGATGTTATGAGGTTTTAACAAGGTGATGTGATGAGGTTTTAAAAAGGTGATGTGATGAGATATACAAGGGGATGTGATGAGATTTACGAAGTGATGTGATGAGCTTTTAAGAAAGTGATGTGGTGAGGTTTACAAGGTGATGTGAAGAGGTTTAAGGTGATGTGATGAGGTTTACGAAGTGATGTGATGAGGTTTTAACAAGGTGATGTGATGAGATTTACAAACTGTTATGATGACGTTTAACAAGGTGATGTGATGAGGTTTTAATAAGGTGACGTGATAAGGTCTTCAAGGTGATATGATGAGGTTTACGAGGTGATGTGATGAAGTTTAACAAGGTTATGTGATGAGATTTACAAGGTGATGTGATGAAGTTTAACAAAGTTATGTGATGAGATTTACAAGGTGATGTGATGAGGTTTAATAAGGTGATGTGATGAGGTTTACAAGGTGATGTGGTGATGTTTAACAAGGTGATGTGATGAGGTTTTAGCAAGGTGATGTGGTGAGGTTTTCAAGGTGATGTGATGAGATTTACAAGGTAATGTGATGAGGTTTAGAAGGTGATGTGATGAGGTTTAACAAGGTGATGTGATGAGGTTTTAGCAAAGTGATGTGATGAGGTTTAACAAGGCGATGTGATGAGGTTTTAACAAGGTGATGTGACGGGGTTTACAAGGTGATATGATGAGGTTTTATGAAGGTGATGTGATGAGGTTTTAAGAAGGTGATGTGATAAGGTTTTAAGAAGGTGATGTGATGGGGTTTACAAGTTGATGTGATTAGGTTTACGAAGTGATGTGATGAGATTTTAGAAAGGTAATGTGGTGAGGTTTACAAGGTGATGTGATGAAGTTTTAACAAGGTGATGTGATGAGGTTTAACAAAGTGATGTGATGAGGTTTTAAGGTGATGTGATGAGGTTTTAAGGTGATGTGGTCAGGTTTACAAGGTGATGGGATGAAGTTTTACGAGTTGATGTGATGAGGTTTTAACAAGGTGATGTGATGAGGTTTTAAGAAGGTGATGTGGTGAGGTTTACAAGGTGATGTGATTAGGTTTTACGAGTTGATGTGATGAGGTTTTAACAAGGTGATGTGATGAGATTTACAAGGTGATGTGATTAGGTTTACAAAGTGATGTGATTAGGTTTTAAAAAGGTGATGTGATGAGGTTTAACAAGGTGATATGATGAGGTTTAGCAAGGTGATGTGATGAGGTTTACAAGGTGATGTGATGAGATTTACAAAGTGATGTGATAAGGTTTTAACAAGGTGATGTAATGACGCTTTAAGAAGGTGATGTGATGGAGGTTACAAGGTGATGTGATGAGGGTTACAAGGTGTTGTGATGAGGTTTATGAAGTGATGTGATAAGGTTATAACAAGGTGAGGTGATGAGGTTTATGAAGTGATGTGATGACGTTTTAACAAGGTGATGTGATGAGGGTTTACGAGGTGATGTGATGAGGTCCATTATATGATATGGTAGAGCGTCAGGTTCTCAGAAAGATTATGGCAACAGGTTCTCGGTGTCAGGCGAGTGGCAACAGGTACATGACGGCAGGAAATGTGTGGACACGTGTTGTGAGAGGTAAGGACAGGACACGTGTTGTGAGAGGTTAGGGAAGGACACGTGTTGTGAGAGGTTAAGAGAGGACACGTGTTGTGAAAGGTTAAGAGAGGACACGTGTTGTGAGAGGTTGAGAGAGGACACGTGTTGTGAGAGGTTAAGAGAGGACACGTGTTGTGAGAGGTTGAGAGAGGACACGTGTTGTGAGAGTTTGAGGCAGAACACGTGTTGTGAGAGGTTAAAACAGGACACGTGTTGTGAGAGGTTGAGGGAGGACACGTGTTGTGAGAGGTTGAGGGAGGACACGTGTTGTGAGAGGTTGAGGGAGGACACGTGTTGTGAGGGGTTGAGGGAGGACACGTGTTGTGAGGTTGAGGGAGGACACGTGTTGTGAGAGGTTGAGGGAGGACACGTGTTGTGAGGTTGAGGGAGGACACGTGTTGTGAGAGGTTGAGGGAGGACACGTGTTGTGAGAGGTTGAGGGAGGACACGTGTTGTGAGGGGTTGAGGGAGGACACGTGTTGTGAGGTTGAGGGAGGACACGTGTTGTGAGAGGTTGAGGGAGGACACGTGTTGTGAGGGGTTGAGGGAGGACACGTGTTGTGAGGTTGAGGGAGGACACGTGTTGTGAGAGGTTGAGGGAGGACACGTATTGTGAGGTTGAGGGAGGACACGTGTTGTGAGAGGTTGAGGGAGGACACGTGTTGTGAGAGGTTGAGGGAGGACACGTGTTGTGAGAGGTTGAGGGAGGACACGTGTTGTGAGGTTGAGGGAGGACACGTGTTGTGAGAGGTTGAGGGAGGACACGTGTTGTGAGGGGTTGAGGGAGGACACGTGTTGTGAGGTTGAGGGAGGACACGTGTTGTGAGAGGTTGAGGGAGGACACGTGGTGCATGACCGCTATCCTGCGAGGTGAGGAAGGACACGCGAGCCTCCGGCTATTGATCTGGACACGTACGGTGCATGCCTCTGTGAGACAGGCAGGCTCTCTCTCTCTCTCTCTCTCTCTCTCTCTCTCTCTCTCTCTCTCTCTCTCTCTCTCTCTCTCTCTCTCTCTCTCTCTCTCTCTCTCCAAGATTTCATTATAGTCTATGTAATGTTCAGTATAGTACATGATATTCATTATGGTCTGCGTGATGTTCATCATAGTACGTGATGTTCATCATAGTACGTGATGTTCATCATAGTACGTGATGTTCATCATAGTACGTGATGTTCATCATAGTACGTGATGTTCATCATAGTACGTGATGTTCATCATAGTACGTGATGTTCATCATAGTACGTGATGTTCATCATAGTACGTGATGTTCATCATAGTACGTGATGTTCATCATAGTACGTGAAGTTCATCATAGTACGTGATGTTCATCATAGTACGTGATGCTCATCATAGTCTATGCGATGTTCATCATAATCTATGTGATGTTCATTGTAGTACGTGATGTTCATTATGGTCTACGTGATATTCATCATAGTACGTGATGTTCATCATAGTACGTGATGTTCATCATAGTACGTGATGTTCATCATAGTACGTGATGTTCATCATAGTACGTGATATTCATCATAGTACGTGATGCTCATCATAGTCTATGCGATGTTCATCATAATCTATGTGATGTTCATTGTAGTACGTGATGTTCATTATGGTCTACGTGATGTTCATCATAGTACGTGATGTTCATCATAGTCTATGTGATGTTCATCATATTCTATGTGATGTTCATCATATTCTATGTGATGTTCATTTTAGTACGCGATGTTCATCAGAGGCCACGAGATGTTCATCAGAGGCCACGAGATGTTCATCAGAGGCCACGAGATGTTCATCAGAGGCCACGAGATGTTCATCAGAGGCCACGAGATGTTCATCAGAGGCCACGAGATGTTCATCAGAGGCCACGAGATGTTCATCAGAGGCCACGAACACTAGCAACGCGAGCGAATGAAAGTTTGAAGAAAATACAATAATTAATTTTGTACAAATAAACTGCTTGACAAGTAAGAATTTGTATTACATTTTCATTAAAAAATACTGGGTTTAGTCTGGATGAATGAGGGAGAGGAAGAAAGTTGTCTTTGTTTACAATCAAGGAGCTGAAGAGTTATTGTCGAGTGGAGTGTGGCTGGTTAGCCAGTCTACCAGTTGATGAGAGGATATGTTGAAGCCAGTGATTGTGTGTGTGTGTGTGTGTGTGTGTGTGTGTGTGTGTGTGTGTGTGTGTGTGTGTGTGTGTGTGTGTGTGTGTGTGTGTGTGTGTGTGTGTGTGTGTGTTTCTCCTTTACTATTGACATCATGAAAACAGACTTATGATAGGTTATATCATGGTAAGTGCGTTGCTCTTATACTGGAATTATAATTTCCTAAAAATTGGTTAATTAAATGCACACACACACACACATACACACACACACATGTTAGGAAGTATTTCTTCAGCCACAGAGTAGTCAGTAAGTAGAATAGTTTGGGAAGCGATGTAATGGAGGCAGGATCCATACATAGCTTTAAGCAGAGGTATGATAAAGCTCACGGTTCAGGGAGAGTGACCTAGTAGCGACCAGGAGCGGGACCAGAGGCGGGACCAGGAGCTCGGACTCGACCCCTGCAACCTCAACTAGGTGAGTACAACTAGGTGAGTACACACACACACACACATACACCCAGTATTTCTTCAGTCATAGAGTTGTCAGAAAGTGGAACAGTCTGGAGAGTGATGCAACGGAGTAGGATCCAAACATATCTTTAAGAAAAGGTATGATGAAGCTCACGGAGCAGGGAGAGAGCGGGCCTAACAGCGACCAGTAAAAAGGCAGGAACTATAAATCGACCCCTGCAACCACAATTAGGTGAGTACACACACACACACACACACACACACACACACACACACACACACACACACACACACACACACACACACACACACACACACACACACACACACACACACACAAATATGGTGCAGAAACAGAATCCTGTAAGAAAAACCATGGCTGAAGGAATCATCAGCATACAAGACTGTGTTCCTAGACTGTGATAGGACAAGAACAGAATGACAGTAGCTGAGGGAGAGGACACAGAAATGAAAGGGCCTAGAAAGAGAGACAGGGATAGAATAGCAGAAGACAACCAGAGCAGGGCAAAACAACAAACACAAACACACACAGAACCACCCTTAAAACCCCACAGCCAAACATGCTCTCCCAATACAAACCACAGTCCACACTCACAGCCCTCACCCTACACAATGTAGTAGAATCCCACAGCACACTGCCAGGTACCCCACTCCCCAACCCCCACAAACCCCCCCATAACACAGTGTTGGAGAGGAAACTGAAGGTATGGTACACCTATGCTGATGGAATAACGAATCAGTGGAAGGAGTGGCATGAAAGAATCGAAGAAGCATCACTAGACATCATAGGTCTCACAGAAACCAAGCTCACAGGAATGATAACAGATACCATTTTCCCAACGGGATATCAGATCCTGAGGAAAGACAGAGGGAACAGAGAGGGTGGAGGAGTGGCACTGCTCATCATAAACCAATGGGATTTTGAGAAGCTGGAGAGAGGAGACAGAGGAGAAGCAAGAGACTACATAATAGGAACACTTCAATCTGGAGGTCCCAAGGTGGTAATTGCAGTGATGTATAATCCACCAGGTGGTATTGGAAAACCTCATGTACCAACGCCTAAGGAACACTACCAGAAAGAGAAGAAAAGATGAGCCAGCAAGAGTGGACCTAGTATTCATCTTGAGTAGTGCAGATAATGAGGCCATCACCTATGAAAGACCCCTCGGGACCAGTGATCACGTGGTTCTGAGCTTCGAATACATAGTAGAGTTACAAGTGGAGAGGGAAGCAGGAAGGGCAGGAAGAATGAAGCCAAACTGTGAATACACAGGAATGAAGAATTTCCTGTATGAGGTTCAGTGGGACAAAGAACTGGCAGGGAGATCAAATAATGAGATGATGGAATATGTGACAACAATATGCTAGGAAGTGAGGAGAGGTTTGTACCCAAAGGTAACAGAAATAACGAGAAGGCCGGAATGAGCCCTCGGTTCACCCAAAGGTGTAAAGAGGCCAAAACCATGTGTGCTATAGAATGGAAGAAGTAAAGAAGGCAAAGGACCAAGAAGAATAAGGAGAGCAGTCGTAGAGCCAGAAATGAATATGCTCAGGTAAGGAGGGAGACCCAACGACAATACGAAAATGACACAGCAGCGAAAGCCGAATCTGACCCGAAGCTGTTGTACAGCCACATCAGGAGGAGAACAACAGTCAGGGACCAGGTAATCAGGCTGATGGAGGAAGGAGGGGAGGTCACAAGAAAAGACTGAGAAGTATGTGAGGAGCTGAACATGAGATTCAAAGAAGTATTCACAGAGGAGAGAGAAAGGACTCCAGAAAGATGGAGAGGTGGGGTACTCCATCAAGTGTTGGACACAATACATACAACATAGGAGGTAAAGAGGCTGCTAAACGAGGTAGGTACCTCAAAGGCGATGGGGCCGAATAACATCTCGCCATGGATCCTGAGAGAGGGAGCACAGGCGCTCTATGTACCACTAGCAGCAATCTTCAACACATCTATCGAAACAGAGCGACTACCTGAGGTATGGAAGACAGCAAATGTAGTCCCATTTTTTAAAAAATGAGACAGACACGAAGCATTAAACTACAGACGAGTGTCACTGACATGTATAATATACAAAATCAAGGAGAAGATTATCAGAAGAACAGTGGTGGAGCACCTAGAAAGGAATGAGCATATCACCGACAACTAGCATGATTTCAGGGACGGGAAATCCTGTGTCACAAACCTGCTGGAATTCTATGACAGGATGACAGCAGTAAAACAAGAGAGAGAGAGAAAGAGAGAGAGAGAGAGAGAGAGAGAGAGAGAGAGAGAGAGAGACAGACAGAGAGAGAGAGAGAGAGAGAGAGAGAGAGAGGAAGAGAGAGAGGAGAGAGAGAGAGAGAGAGAGAGAGAGAGAGAGAGAGAGAGAGAGAGAGAGAAAGGCGGATAGAATGCATTTTCTTGGACTGTAAGAAGGCTTTTGACACTGGAATAGACACAGAAGTGTCCTTGTTTGCAGATGATGTGAAGTTAATGAGAAGACTTTAATCGGAGGAGGACCAGGTAGGACTACAAAGGGATCTGGACAAGCTGCAGACCTGGTTCAGAAACTGGCTTCTGGGGGCCAGAGTCTCTAAACCTCACTCAAGAAAAAGGATGAGTATAACACTGAGCACATCTCTTGAGGCGCACATCAACCAAATAACTGCTGCAGCATATGGGCGCCTAGCAAACCTAAGTACAGCATTCAGACATCTCAATAAGGAATCGTTCAGGACCCTGTACACCGTGTACGTCAGGACTATATTGGAGTATGCAGCACCAGTTTGGAATTCATACCAAGCCAAGCACATAAGGAAATTAGAGAAAGTGCAAAGGTTTGCAACTAGACTAGTCCCAGAACTAAGGGACATGTCCTATGAGGAGAGGTCAAGGGAAATCGACCTGACGAGACTGGAGGACAGGAGATATAGGGAAGATATGATAACGACATATAAAATACTGAGAGGAATCAACAAGGTGGACAGAAACAGGATGTTCCAGAGATGGGACACAGCACCTAGGGGTCACAATTAGAAATTATAACCCCTAGATGAATCACAAGGATGTTAGGAAGTATTTCTTCAGACACACAGTAGTCAGGAAGTGGAATAGTTTGGAAAGTGTTGTAGTGGAGGCAGGATCCATATATAGCTTTAAGAAGAGGTATGATAAAGCTCATGGAGCAGAGAGAGTTACCTAGTAGCGACCAATGAAGAGGCGGGGCCAGGAGCTGTGACTCGACCCCTGCAACCACAACAACTAGGTGAATACATAGTACCAGCATGTGAAATAAGTCACAAGAAGAAGTAAACCAGCAAGACTGGATTTAGTATTCATATCGAACAAATCGGACATATGGAAAATTGAATATGGAGATCCAGCTGCAGGTAGCGACCATGCAGTATGGAAAACTTCGAATATATGAGTGGAGGGGACCGGAGAACGGAGAGGAGGAGGGAGGAGGAGAAAGAGAAGAGAGAGTTTTCATGAAAGAAGTGCAGTGAGAAGAAGTAATGGAAGGGAAGGCAGCATTTGAGATGATGAAGGAGGTAGCCAGAGAGTTACAGGTGGCATAAGACAGAGTTGTACAGCGTAGAAGAGTGCGTAATATGGAACACGTATAACCAGAGTTGCAGTAAACAAACAGGGGAGAATAAAGAACATGTTAAGAAGAAGAACAAGGAGGACAGCGGAGGAAAGAAAATCTATCAAGAGAACCGGAAATTATTATGCAAAGACCAGGAGGGAAGCTGACAGGCAAATGAATAACATAGCAGCGAAGTAATAAATTAAAAGACGGAAAGACGAACACTAACAGAGAAGGACAGAGAAATATATAAAGAAAGAAACGACGAATTCAAAGATATACTTATAAATGAATCAGGAAAGTTACTGATAATCTGGAAGAATAAGGCAGAACAGCCACTGGGTAACACCTAAGCATCAATACAAAAGGAGATACAACTTCTAATGGAACTAGACATTTCAAAAGCCATTTTACCAGACGAAATATCTTCAAGAGTATCAGGAGGAGAAGCAACAGGATTATGTAACTAATTACCAAGATATATAACAGATTCCTGGAAGCGAGCCAGATACCGGACCCTCGGGAAAGTGAGAAGGTTGTCTTTGTTCATAAATTATTTTGATAAATTAGACACATGTGCAACTCTTGGGTATCTTTATTGAGGAAACGTTTCTCCACACAGTGGCGATCATCAAGATTGATGGACTGACCACATCGACTCAAGGTTGAGGGACTGATTACCTCATTCTCCTCCTGTTCTTCAAGATTCTCCTTTGTATGGACTGATGAAGCCACTGTGTGGCGAAACGTTTCCTCAATAAAGATACCCAAGAGTTGCACATGTGTCTAATTTATCAACATGTCGGTTCTGTGAACCATTCTTCTCCAAATAAATTATTTTAAATATAGGCCAGTATTATTGACAGGCATACTGTCCAGCGTGTTAGAGAAGAGTCTCAGCAAGACGCCAGGGTAACTCTTGGAGAGGAAAGAAGATTTCTGAGAATAACATCAAAAATTTTGGGAAAGGGAAAAAATTCTATCTCCTAAAGCTGCTGGATTTTATAACAGTAACAAAGAAAAGAGAGAGAGAGAGAGAGAGAGAGAGAGAGAGAGAGAGAGAGAGAGAGAGAGAGAGAGAGAGAGAGAGAGAGAGAGAGAGAGAGAGAGAGAGAGAGAGAGAGAGAGAGAGAGAGAGAGAGAGAGAGAGAGAGAGAGAGAGAGAGAAAGTGGGGGAAGGTGGTAACCTACATCTTACTGGACTACTACAGGAAAGCATTTGATACAGTTTCCTTCCGGAGACTGATCTAAGAACTGAAGATGATAACAGTAAACAAAAGAGAGCACTGCAGTGGATAGAGGAGCACCTAATGCGTAAGAGACTGAAAGGGATCCGGAGAAGGTATCAGGATAGGCAAATACAACAAGAGTAGATCCCCAGGGATCAGCAGTAGGACTCTGCTTTATGTGATACATTTAGACGGCGGGTCTGAAGCAACATACCGTTTTCAGATGGCACAAAACAAAACAATTGTTAACAAAAACAGGAGGAAAAAAGAGACTGACTAGAGAGAGAGACTTCGACAGGCTCCAAGAGAGAGAGACTTCGACAGGCTCCAAGAGAGAGAGACTTCGACAGGCTCCAAGAGAGAGAGACTTCGACAGCTTCCAAGAGAGAGAGACTTCGACAGGCTCCAAGAGCGGTCGAACGCGTGAATAATGAGATACAGCTCAAACAAGTTTGAGATCTCACAAACAGAAGACTGAGAGAAAAGACCAGATGCGTAGCACACGCGAGGTTAGTGAATGTAGGAACTGCCTTCAGGAAGGTTAACACAGAATGCTACAGAAGGCAGTGCATGACTTGTGTCAGACCTGTCACAGAGTGTGTCCTCACGTACATGAAGATCACACCTAATCATGTTCAGAATCACGAAACTTTTAGCGGCTAGGGGTCAAACTAGTGCCAGAACTGACTGAGGAGGCTGGTCGGTGAGAGGAGGTTGAGGGAACTGAATCTCACACCCTTAAATGAGAGAACAACTAGGGGGAAATACGATTATGACATACAAAATACTTACCACCGTCACCACATCCAGCAGCACCACCATCACCACACTTAAACTCACCACCATCACCGCAGACTCACCATCATCACCAGACTCAGACTCACAATCAGCACTCTCAGACTCACCATCATCAACACACTCACACCCAGACTCACCACCATCACCATAGACTCACCACCACCACCACAGACTCACCACCATCACCACACTCAGACTCACCACCATCACCATAGACTCACCACCACCACAGACTCACCACCATCACCACACTCAGACTCACCACCAACACCACAGACTCACCACCATCACCACACTCAGACTCACCACCAACACCACAGACTCACCACCATCACCACACTCAGACTCACCATCAGCACCACAGACTCACCACCATCACCACAGACTCACCACCATCACCACAGACTCACCATCATCACTACAGACTCACCACCATCATCACACTCAGACTCACCACCATCACCACAGACTCACCACAGACTCACCACCATCACCACAGACTCACCACCATCACCACAGACTCACCACCATCATCACACCCAGACTCACCACCATCATCACACTCAGACTCACCACCATCACCACAGACTCATCACCATCACCACAGACTCACCACCATCACTACAGACTCACCACCATCACTACAGACTCACCACCATTACTACAGACTCACCACCATCACTACAGACTCACCACCACCACCACCCTCAGACTCACCACCATCATCACACTCAGACTCACCACCATCACCACAGACTCACCACCATCACCACAGACTCACCACCATCACTACAGACTCACCACCATCATCACACTCAGACTCACCACCATCACCACAGAATCACCACCATCACCACAGACTCACCACCATCACCAAAGACTCACCACAATCACCACAGACTCACCACCATCATCACATTCAGACTCACCACCATCATCACACTCAGACTCACCACCATCACCACAGACTCACCACAATCACCACAGACTCACCACCATCACTACAGACTCACCACCATCACTACAGACTCACCACCATCACTACAGACTCACCACCATCACCACACTCAGACTCACCACCATCACCACACTCAGACTCACCACCATCACCACACTCAGACTCACCACCATCACCACACTCAGACTCACCACCATCACTACAGACTCACCACCATCACCACACTCAGACTCACCACCATCACCACACTCAGACTCACCACCATCACTGCAGACTCACCACCATCACCACACTCAGACTCACCACCATCACCACACTCAGACTCACCACCATCACCACACTCAGACTCACCACCATCACTACAGACTCACCACCATCACCACACTCAGACTCACCACCATCACCACACTCAGACTCACCACCATCATAACACTCAGACTCACCACCATCACCACACTCAGACTCACCACCATCACCACACTCAGACTCACCACCATCACCACACTCAGACTCACCACCATCACAACACTCAGACTCACCACCATCACTACAGACTCACCACCATCACCACACTCAGACTCACCACCATCACCACACTCACACTCACCACCATCATCACACTCAGATTCACCACCATCACCACACTCAGACTCACCACCATCACCACACTCAGACTCACCACCATCATCACACTCAGACTCACCACCATCACCACACTCAGACTCACCACCATCACCACACTCAGATTCACCACCATCACCACACTCAGACTCACCACCATCATCACACTCAGACTCACCACCATCACCACACTCAGACTCACCACCATCATCACACTCAGACTGACCACCATCACCACACTCAGACTCACCACCATCATCACACTCAGACTCACCACCATCACCACACTCAGACTCAACACCATCACTACAGACTCACTACCATCACCACACTCAGACTCACCACCATCACTACAGACTCACCACCATCACCATCACTACAGACTCACCACCATCACCACACTCACACTCATCACCATCACCACACTCAGATTCACCACCATCACCACACTCAGACTCACCACCATCACCACAGACTCACCACCATCACTACAGACTCACCACCATCACCACACTCAGACTCACCACCATCACCACACTCAGACTCACCACCATCACCACACTCAGACTCACCACCATCATCACACTCAGACTCACCACCATCACCACACTCAGACTCACCACCATCATCACACTCAGACTGACCACCATCACCACACTCAGACTCACCACCATCATCACACTCAGACTCACCACCATCACCACACTCAGACTCAACACCATCACTACAGACTCACTACCATCACCACACTCAGACTCACCACCATCACTACAGACTCACCACCATCACCATCACTACAGACTCACCACCATCACCACACTCACACTCATCACCATCACCACACTCAGATTCACCACCATCACCACACTCAGACTCACCACCATCACCACAGACTCACCACCATCACTACAGACTCACCACCATCACCACACTCAGACTCACCACCATCACCACACTCAGACTCACCACCATCACCACACTCAGACTCACCACCATCATCACACTCAGACTCACCACCATCACCACACTCAGACTCACCACCATCACTACAGACTCACCACCATCACCACACTCAGACTCACCACCATCACCACACTCACACTCACCACCATCATCACACTCAGACTCACCACCATCACCACACAAAGACTCACCACCATCACCACACTCAGACTCACCACCATCACCACACTCAGACTCACCACCATCATCACACTCAGACTCACCACCATCACCACACTCAGACTCACCACCATCACTACAGACTCACCACCATCACCACACTCAGACTCACCGCCAAAACCACAGACTCACGACCAACACCACAGACTCACCACCATCACCACACTCAGACTCACCATCAGCACCACAGACTCACCACCATCACCACACTCAGACTCACCATCAGCACCACAGACTCACCACCATCACCACAGACTCACCACCATCATCACGCTCAGACTCACCACCATCATCACACTCAGACTCACCACCATCACCACAGACTCACCATCATCACTACAGACTCACCATCATCACCACAGACTCACCATCATCACTACAGACTCACCACCATCATCACACTCAGACTCACCACCATCACCACAGACTCATCACAGACTCACCACCATCACCACAGACTCACCACCATCACCACAGACTCACCACCATCATCACACTCAGACTCACCACCATCATCACACTCAGACTCACCACCATCACCACAGACTCATCACCATCACCACAGACTCACCACCATCACTACAGACTCACCACCATCACTACAGACTCACAACCATCACTACAGACTCACCACCACCTCCACCCTCAGACTCACCACCATCACCACACTCAGACTCACCATCATCACCACACTCAGACTCACCACCATCACCACACTCAGACTCACCACCATCACCACACTCAGACTCACCACCATCACGACACTCGGATTCACCACCATCACCACAGACTCACGACCATCACCACACTCAGACTCACCACCATCGCCACACTCAGACTCACCACCATCACCACAGACTCACCAACATCACCACACTCAGATTCATCACCATCACCACACTCAGACTCACCACCATCACCACACTCAGACTCACCACCATCACCACACTCAGACTCACCACCATCACCACACTCAGACTCACCACCATCACCACACTCAGACTCACCACCATCACCACACTCGGATTCACCACCATCACCACAGACTCACGACCATCACCACACTCAGACTCACCACTATCGCCACACTCAGACTCACCACCATCACCACAGACTCACCACCATCACCACACTCAGACTCACCACCATCACCACAGACTCACCACCATCACCACACTCAAACTCACCACCATCACCACACTCAGACTCACCACCATCACCACAGACTCACCACCAACACCACAGACTCACCACCATCACCACACTCAGACTCACCACCATCACCACAGACTCACCACCATCACCACAGACTCACCACCATCATCACACTCAGACTCACCACCATCGCCACACTCAGACTCACCACCATCACCACAGACTCACCACCATCACCACAGACTCACCACCATCATCACACTCAGACTCACCACCATCATCACACTCAGACTCACCACCATCACCACAGACTCACCACCATCACCACACTCAGACTCACCACCATCACCACACTCAGACTCACCACCATCACCACACTCAGACTCACCACCATCACCACACTCAGACTCACCACCATCACTACAGACTCACCACCATCACCACACTCAGACTCACCACCATCACCACACTCAGACTCACCACCATCATAACACTCAGACTCACCACCATCACCACACTCAGACTCACCACCATCACCACACTCAGACTCACCACCATCACCACACTCAGACTCACCACCATCACAACACTCAGACTCACCACCATCACTACAGACTCACCACCATCACCACACTCAGACTCACCACCATCACCACACTCACACTCACCACCATCATCACACTCAGATTCACCACCATCACCACACTCAGACTCACCACCATCACCACACTCAGACTCACCACCATCATCACACTCAGACTCACCACCATCACCACACTCAGACTCACCACCATCACCACACTCAGATTCACCACCATCACCACACTCAGACTCACCACCATCATCACACTCAGACTCACCACCATCACCACACTCAGACTCACCACCATCATCACACTCAGACTGACCACCATCACCACACTCAGACTCACCACCATCATCACACTCAGACTCACCACCATCACCACACTCAGACTCAACACCATCACTACAGACTCACTACCATCACCACACTCAGACTCACCACCATCACTACAGACTCACCACCATCACCATCACTACAGACTCACCACCATCACCACACTCACACTCATCACCATCACCACACTCAGATTCACCACCATCACCACACTCAGACTCACCACCATCACCACAGACTCACCACCATCACTACAGACTCACCACCATCACCACACTCAGACTCACCACCATCACCACACTCAGACTCACCACCATCACCACACTCAGACTCACCACCATCATCACACTCAGACTCACCACCATCACCACACTCAGACTCACCACCATCACTACAGACTCACCACCATCACCACACTCAGACTCACCACCATCACCACACTCACACTCACCACCATCATCACACTCAGACTCACCACCATCACCACACTCAGACTCACCACCATCACCACACTCAGACTCACCACCATCACCACACTCAGACTCACCACCATCATCACACTCAGACTCACCACCATCACCACACTCAGACTCACCACCATCACTACAGACTCACCACCATCACCACACTCAGACTCACCGCCAAAACCACAGACTCACGACCAACACCACAGACTCACAACCATCACCACACTCAGACTCACCATCAGCACCACAGACTCACCACCATCACCACACTCAGACTCACCATCAGCACCACAGACTCACCACCATCACCACAGACTCACCACCATCATCACGCTCAGACTCACCACCATCATCACACTCAGACTCACCACCATCACCACAGACTCACCATCATCACTACAGACTCACCATCATCACCACAGACTCACCATCATCACTACAGACTCACCACCATCATCACACTCAGACTCACCACCATCACCACAGACTCATCACAGACTCACCACCATCACCACAGACTCACCACCATCACCACAGACTCACCACCATCATCACACTCAGACTCACCACCATCATCACACTCAGACTCACCACCATCACCACAGACTCATCACCATCACCACAGACTCACCACCATCACTACAGACTCACCACCATCACTACAGACTCACAACCATCACTACAGACTCACCACCACCTCCACCCTCAGACTCACCACCATCACCACACTCAGACTCACCATCATCACCACACTCAGACTCACCACCATCACCACACTCAGACTCACCACCATCACCACACTCAGACTCACCACCATCACGACACTCGGATTCACCACCATCACCACAGACTCACGACCATCACCACACTCAGACTCACCACCATCGCCACACTCAGACTCACCACCATCACCACAGACTCACCAACATCACCACACTCAGATTCATCACCATCACCACACTCAGACTCACCACCATCACCACACTCAGACTCACCACCATCACCACACTCAGACTCACCACCATCACCACACTCAGACTCACCACCATCACCACACTCAGACTCACCACCATCACCACACTCGGATTCACCACCATCACCACAGACTCACGACCATCACCACACTCAGACTCACCACCATCGCCACACTCAGACTCACCACCATCACCACAGACTCACCACCATCACCACACTCAGACTCACCACCATCACCACAGACTCACCACCATCACCACACTCAAACTCACCACCATCACCACACTCAGACTCACCACCATCACCACAGACTCACCACCAACACCACAGACTCACCACCATCACCACACTCAGACTCACCACCATCACCACAGACTCACCACCATCACCACAGACTCACCACCATCATCACACTCAGACTCACCACCATCGCCACACTCAGACTCACCACCATCACCACAGACTCACCACCATCACCACAGACTCACCACCATCATCACACTCAGACTCACCACCATCATCACACTCAGACTCACCACTATCACCACAGACTCACCACCATCACCACACTCAGACTCACCACCATCGCCACACTCAGACTCACCACCATCACCACAGACTCACCACCATCATCACGTTCAGACTCACCACCATCACCACACTCAGACTCACCACCATCACCACAGACTCACCACCATCACCACACTCAGGCTCACCACCATCACCACAGACTCACCACCATCACCGCAGACTCACTACCATCACCACACTCAGACTCACCACCATCACCACACTCAGACTCACCACCATCACCACACTCAGACTCACCACCATCACCACACTCAGACTCACCACCATCACCACAGACTCACCACCATCACCACACTCAGACTCACCACCATCACCACAGACTCACCACCATCACCACACTCAGAGTCACCACCATCACCACACTCAGACTCACCACCATCACCACACTCAGACTCACCACCATCACCACAGACTCACCACCATCACCACACTCAGACTCACCACCATCACCACACTCAGACTCACCACCATCACCACAGACTCACCACCATCACCACACTCAGACTCACCACCATCACCACAGACTCACCACCATCACCACACTCAGACTCACCACCATCACCACACTCAGACTCACCACCATCACCACACTCAGACTCACCACCATCACCACAGACTCACCACCATCACCACACTCAGACTCACCACCATCACCACACTCAGACTCACCACCATCACCACAGACTCACCACCATCACCACACTCAGACTCACCACCATCACCACACTCAGACTCACCACCATCACCACAGACTCACCACCATCACCACACTCAGACTCACCACCATCACCACACTCAGACTCACCACCATCACCACAGACTCACCACCATCACCACACTCAGACTCACCACCATCACCACACTCAGACTCACCACCATCACCACAGACTCACCACCATCACCACACTCAGACTCACCACCATCACCACACTCAGACTCACCACCATCACCACAGACTCACCACCATCACCACACTCAGACTCACCACCATCACCACGGACTCACCACCATCACCACACTCAGACTCACCACCATCACCACACTAAGGCTCAATTTTCCTCTAACTGATACATACAGCATTTTGTCAGTACATTCTTCATGGTTTCTCTTATTTCCATTAAAATGGTATTAAACTCCACCATCCATCACTCCACGTCTTCATTATATCTAGATCCTCTTGTGAATATTTACGGTCATTTCATTATTAATTTTACATAAGATTTTTGCATCATCTGAAAACGTATTTACATAATTTTTTATTTCTTCTGGTAAATAATTGATATAAATTAGAAACATTCCTGGGTCGATATAAATTAGAAACATTCCTGGGTCGATATAAATTAGAAACATTCCTGGGTCAAGTACAGATCCTTGTGGCGCCCCACTTATCACATTCATTTCTTTCTCGATTTTTTTGTAACTCTGTGATAATAACTTGACAAATATGATATACATGATTGTGCACAAACTAACTTGTTTACCGGTTAAAATGCTATTATTCTCCAAGTGTTGAATCCAGTTTATTCTAATAACTTTTCCCTGTTATTTTACAATAACAATTAACAAGGAAACACACAACATGTGCCATCTTGCAGGTGTTTACATCCCCGTCAGGTTCTATTGTTTTCTTCCTGACAAACATCTAGTAATATGTCCTTTATTGCCTCTTTATTTATTATAATATTCTCTACATGTACTTCAATATTCTCTACAAGTACTTCAATATTCTCTACAAGTACTTCAATATTCTCTACAAGTACTTCAATATTCTCTACATGTACTTCAATATTCTCTACATGTACTTCAATATTCTCTACAAGTACTTCAATATTCTCTACATGTACTTCAATATTCTCTACATGTACTTCAATATTCTCTACATGTACTTCAATATTCTCTACATGTACTTCAATATTCTCTACATGTACTTCAATATTCTCTACAAGTACTTCAATATTCTCTACAAGTACTTCAATATCCTCTAGTTCAGTTGTCTTGTCTGGGATTAAAATCTCCTGTCTGGAATATGTCTTCATTTATAAACATTTAAAGTTAATATTCAATACTTCACACATTTCCTCCTCTACCTCAGTAACTTGGTCAGTGTCATTTATTCTTTGTATTTTGTCTTCAACAATGAATTTACATTTCACGGACTTAAATATAAAGTTTGGTTCTACACGGTTAAATTTGTTTTTCTTCCTCTCTCTTTCATATCGTTTGTATATTCACGTCTATCCAGCTTACTATATTGACTACAAGCCCTTTGTTTTTTTTTCATGGCTCTCCAACACCTTCCACTAAACCATTTTTTTCCCTCTTATATTCCTATGTGGAATAAACTGCTTAATTCCATTTTCGTATCCAGTACAGAACTCTGTTAACAGATTATTTATATCTGTCCTCAGTAGGATATTGTTCCATTTAATTTCTCTAAAATGCTTTATTTTAAATCGTTGTAAATCTCTTTCTGATAATGTAATGTTTTCTGTTCACATTAGATAAACAGACACATTTATACTTGTGAACTATGTTTATGAGCTTCTTATTTTATCTTTAGAAGTCAAATTTCGCTGTTAATGATGTTTATAATGGAATATGAACACTCTTTCTCAATAGATTTAAGTAGGTTATGTTTAGAGCTTCTTCAGATGTTGCAGTAAACATTAAATTTAACATTGAGGGCGTGTTACTGCCTCTCATTATTGTCTCTTCATTTATTGACCATTTATTTACACTTCTAGACTCATAGGCCAGATATGTAAAATAAATGGCCACAATCTCGAAGTACAATAACTTTTTCTTTATCACAGCCACTGTCCAGCAATAGTTCCCTAAGAATATTATGTAATCCCTCATTCATCCTCTCCAACTCTTCTCTTTTCCCAACATTGTTAAACAGTGACTTACATACATGTACTACTAAGAGTTTCTCGTCTTTATCTCGTACTGTTATTCCTAAATTTTCAAAATTTTCAGAATTTTGGATTTCAATTTCCATAACTTGAATATTCATTTATCAATATTATCAGTCTTCTTTCTTTCTTCCCTACTCTGTCTTCTCCAGGCTCAGTAGTTTCTGTCAAATAAATCTCACTTGAAATATGCTTTTTCTAGTTCGGTTTCCGTTCAGCAAACTATCAGATTTCTTTTCATTCATAATATCTCTAAATTCTAATCTTTTTGTGATTATGTCATCTATATTAGAGTATAAAATATTCAGAAATATATTATTATCATTGTTATCCTTTTGTCATTTGTTTCAACACGATTTCCATCTATTTTTTGTCGTTTCTTTGAAAAACCATTTGATGGGTTTGTATGGTTGAGATTCTCTGTACAAAGTTGTTTACTACCTCACTTCTGCCATCATTCACCGTGTTAGCAGTGTTTACGAAATCTTTCACTTTCACTCTATCCTCCTTAGAAAGGTCTTGTCTAATTTGTATATCTTTATAACCCTCCAATTCCTTGATGTCCTTAACTTTACTGCGAATTTCTTACGTTTCATCTCTAAATGTTATTTTCAGTGTTCTATGTCTGTCTAACTCATACGCCACAATATGTTTTTCAAAGGTCAAATCCACAATGCATTTTGTTATTTCATTTATGTGTTGTTTTTTCCTCCCTGATTCTTTCAATTCGTAATTTTATTTCCTTTTAAATTTTATTTCCTTTTAAGCAAGTGTTGCACAAGTGTTACACAAGTGTTACACAAGTGTTGTACAAGTGTTGTACAAGTATTGTACAAGTGTTACACAAGTGTTGCACAAGTGTTACACAAGTGTTGTACAAGTGTTACACAAGTGTTGCACAAGTATTACACAAGTGTTGCACAAGTGTTGTACAAGTGTTGTACAAGTATTGTACAAGTGTTACACAAGTGTTGTACAAGTGTTACACAAGTGTTGTACAAGTGTTACACAAGTGTTGTACAAGTGTTACACAAGTGTTGCACAAGTATTACACAAGTGTTGCACAAGTGTTGTACAAGTGTTGTACAAGTATTGTACAAGTGTTACACAAGTGTTGCACAAGTGTTACACAAGTGTTGTACAAGTGTTACACAAGTGTTGCACAAGTATTACACAAGTGTTGCACAAGTGTTGTACAAGTGTTGTACAAGTATTGTACAAGTGTTACACAAGTGTTGTACAAGTGTTACACAAGTGTTGCACAAGTGTTGTACAAGTGTTGCACAAGTGGTCCACAAGTGTTGCACAAGTGTTGAACAAGTGTTACACAAGTGTTGCACAAGTGTTGTACAAGTGTTGTACAAGTGTTGTACAAGTGTTACACAAGTGTTACACAAGTGTTACACAAGTTTTACACTAGTGTTGCACAAGTGTTGTACAAGTGTTGCACAAGTGTTGTACAAGTGTTACACAAGTGTTACACAAGTGTTACACAAGTGTTGCACAAGTGTTGTGTTACAAAGTGTTACACAAGTGTTGTACAAGTGTTCCACAAGTGTTGTACAAGTGTTACACAAGTGTTGCACAAGTGTTACACAAGTGTTACACAAGTGTTGCAAGTGTTGCACAAGTGTTGCACAAAGTGTTACACAAGTGTTTGCACAAAAGTGTTACACAAGTGTTGCACAAGTGTTACACAAGTGTTGCACAAGTGTTGACAAGTGTTGCACAAGTGTTGTACAAGTGTTGCACAAGTGTTGTTACACAAGTGTTGCACAAGAGTTGCACAAATGTTGCACAAATGTTACACAAGTGTTACACAAGTGTTGTGTTACAAGTGTTGCACAAGTGTTACACAAGTGTTACGCAAGTGTTGCACAAGTGTTACAGAAGTGATACACAAGTGTTGTACAAGTGTTGCACAAGTGTTGTACAAGTCTTGCACAAGTGTTGTACAAGTGTTGTACAAGTGTTGCACAAGTGTTGCACAAGTGTTACACAAGTGTTGTACAAGTGTTGCACAAGTGTTGCACAAGTGTTACACAAGTGTTGTACAAGTGTTGCACAAGTGTTGCACAAGTGTTGCACAAGTGTTACACAAGTGTTGCACAAGTGTTGCACAAGTGTTGCACAAGTGTTACACAAATATTACACAAGTGTTACGCAAGTGTTGCACAAATGTTACACAAGTGTTACACAAGTGTTGCACAAGTGTTGCACAAATGTTACACAAGTGTTACACAAATGTTGCACAAGTGTTACACAAGTGTTGCACAAGTGTTACACAAGTGTTACACAAGTGTTGCACAATTGTTGAAAAAGTGTTGCACACATATTGCACAAGTGTTACACAAGTTTTGCACAAGTGTTGCACAAGTGTTGCACAAGTCTTACAAAAATGTTTCACAAGTGTTGCACAAGTCTTACGCAAGTGTTGCACAAGTGTTGCACAAGTCTTACACAAGTGTTGCACAAGTGTTTGACAAGTGTTGCACAAGTGTTCGACAAGTGTTGCACAAAGTGTTGCACAAAGTGTTGCACAAGTGTTACACAAGTGTTACACAAAGTGTTGCACAAGTGTTGCACAAGTGTTGCACAAGTCTTACACAAGTGTTGCACAAGTGTTTGACAAGTGTTGCACAAGTGTTCGACAAGTGTTGCACAAATGCTGCACAAGTGTTACACAAGTGTTGTAAGTGTGTGCACAAGTGTTACACAAGTGTTGCACAAGTGTTACAGAAGTGTTACACAAGTGGTACACAAGTGTTACACAAGTGTTACACAAGTGTTACACAAGTGTTGTTGTTACACAAGTGTTGCACAAGTGTTACACAAGTGTTGCACAAGTGTTGTACAAGTATTGCACAAGTGTCACACAAGTGTTGCACAAGTGTTGTACAAGTGTTGTACAAGTGTTGCACAAGTGTTGCACAAGTGCTGTACAAGTGTTGCACAAGTGTTGCACAAGTGTTGTACAAGTGTTGCACAAGTGTTACGCAAGTGTTGCACAAGTGTTACACAAGTGTTGCACAAGTGTTGTACAAGTGTTGCACAAGTGTTCCAAAAGTGTTGCACAAGTGTTGTACAAGTGTTACACAAGTGTTGCACAAGTGTTGCACAAGTGTTGAACAAGTGTTGCACAAGTGTTACACAAGTGTTGCACAAGTGTTACACAAGTGTTGCACAAGCGTTGCGCAAGTGTTGCACACGTGTTGCACAAGTGTTGCACAAGTGTTACACAATTGTTGCACAAGTGTTGCACAAGTCTTTCACAAGTGTTGCACAAGTGTTCCACAAGTTTTACACAAATGTTTCGCAAGTGATGCACAAGTCTTACACAAGTGTTGTCACAAGTCTTACACAAGTGTTGCACAAGTGTTGCACAAGTCTTGTGTTGCACAAGTGTTACACAAGTGTTGTACAAGTGTTACACAAGTGTTGTGTTACACAAGTGTTGTGTTACAAAGTGTTGCACAAGTTTTGCACAAGTGTTGCACAAGTGTTGCACAAGTGTTGCACAAGTGTTGTACAAGCCTTACACAAATGTTGCACAAGTGTTGCACAAGTCTTACACAAGTGTTGCACAAGTGTTGCACAAGTCTTACACAAATGATGCAAAAGTTTATCACAAATGTTGCACAAGTGTTGCAAAAGTCTTACACAAATGATGCACAAGTGTTGCACGAGTGTTACACAAACGTTGCACAAGTGTTGCACAAGTGTTGCACACTTATTCCACAAGTGTTGCACAATTGTTGCACAAGTGTCACACAAGTGTTGCACAAGTGTTGCACAAGTCTTACAAAAATGTTGCACAAGTGTTGCTCAAGTCTTACACAAATGTTGCACAAGTGTTGCACAAGTGTTAAACAAGTGTTGCACAAGTGTTACACAAGTGTTGCACAAGTGTTTCACAAATGTTTCACAAGTGTTGCACAAGTGTTACACAAGTGTTGCACAAGTGTTGCACAAATGTTACACAAGTGTTGCAGAAATGTTACACAAGTGTTACGCGAGTGTTACACAAGTGTTACACAAGTGTTACACAAGTGTTACACATGTGTTACACAAGTGTTACAAAGTGTTACACAAATGTTACACAAGTGTTACACAAGTGTTGCACAAGTGTTACACAAGTGTTGCACAAGTGTTACACAAGTGTTGCACAAGTGTTGCACAAGTGTTGCACAAGTGTTACACAATTGTTGCACAAGTGTTACACAAGTGTTACACAAATGTTGCACAAGTGTTGCACAAGTGTTACACAAGTGTTGCACAAGTGTTGCACAAGTGTTGCACAAGTGTTGCACAAGTGTTGCACAAGTGTTGCACAAGTGTTACACAAGTGTTGCACAAGTGTTGCACAAGTGTTACACAAGTGTTGCACAAGTGTTGCACAAGTGTTACACAAGTGTTGCACAAGTGTTGCACAAGTGTTACAAAGTGTGTTGCACAAGTGTTGCACAAGTGTTACACAAGTGTTGCACAAGTGTTACACAAGTGTTACACAAGTGTTGCACAAGTGTTGCACAAGTGTTGCACAAGTGTTGCACAAGTGTTACACAAGTGTTGCACAAGTGTTGCACAAGTGTTGCACAAGTGTTGCACAAGTGTTGCACACATGTTGTACAAGTGTTAAACATGTGTTGCACAAGTGTTGCACAAGTGTTACTCACGTGTTACACAAGTGTTGCACAAGTGTTGCACAAGTGTCGCACAAGTGCTGCACAAGTGCTGCACAAGTGCTGCACAAGTGTTACACAAGTGTTACAAAGTGTTGCACAAGTGTTACACAAGTGTTACAAAGTGTTGCTCAAGTGTTGCACAAGTGTTGCACAAGTGTTGCTCAAGTGTCGCACAAGTGCTGCACAAGTGTTGCACAAGTGTCGCACAAGTGCTGCACAAGTGCTGCACAAGTGTTGCACAAGTGTTACACAAGTGTTACAAAGTGTTGCACAAGTGTTACACAAGTGTTACAAAGTGTTGTACAAAGTGTTACACAAGTGTTGCACAAGTGTTGCTCAAGTGTTGCACAAGTGTTGCACAAGTGTTGCACAAGTGTTGTTACACAAGTGTTACAAGTGTTACACAAGTGTTACACAAGTGTTACACAAGTGTTGCACACAAAGTGTTACACAAGTGTTGTGTTACACAAGTGTTACACAAGTGTTGCACAAGTGTTGCACAAGTGTTTCACAAGTGTTGTGTTACACAAGTGTTGCACAAGTGTTACACAAGTGTTGCACAAGTGTTACACAAGTGTTACACAAGTGTTGTGTTACACAAGTGTTACACAAGTGTTACACAAGTGTTGTTACACAAGTGTTACACAAGTGTTACACAAGTGTTACACAAGTCTTACACAAGTGTTTACCAAGTGTTGCACAAGTGTTGCACAAATGTTACACAATTGATATGCAAGTGTTGCACAAGTGTTGCACAAATGTTTCATAAGTGTTACACAAGTGTTACTGAAGTGTTACACAAGTGTTGCACAAGTGTTACACAAGTGTTACACAAATATTACACAAGTGTTGCACAAGTGCTACACAAGTGTTGCACAAGTGTTACACAAGTGTTAAACAAGTGTTACACAAATGTTACACAAGTGTTACACAATTGTTGCACAAGTGTTGCACGAGTGTAACAAAAGTATTGCACAAGTGTTGCACAAGTGTTACACAAGTGTTGCACAAGTGTTACAAGTGTTAAGTGTTGCACAAGTGTTGACCAAGTGTTACATAAGTGTTGCACAAGTGTTGCACACGTATAGCACAAGTGTTGCACAAGTGTTGCACAAGTGTTACACAAGTGTTACACAAGTGTTGCACAAGTGTTACACAAGTGTTGCACACATGTTGCACAAGTGTTGCACAAGTGATGCACAATTGTTGGACAAGTGTTACACACGTGTTACACAAATATTACACAAGTGCTGCAAAAGTGTTACACAAGTGTTGCAAAAGTATTACACAAGTGTTGCACAAGTGTTACACAAATGTTACGCAAGTGTTGCTCAAGTGTTACACAAGTGTTGCATAAGTATTGCACAAGTGTTACACAAGTGTTACACAACAAGTGTTACACAAGTTTACACAAGTGTTGTACAAGTGTTGCACAAGTGTTGCACAAGTGCTGTACAAGTGTTGCACAAGTGTTGCACAAGTGTTGTACAAGTGTTGCACAAGTGTTACGCAAGTGTTGCACAAGTGTTACAGAAGTGATACACAAGTGTTGTACAAGTGTTGCACAAGTGTTGTACAAGTGTTGCACAAGTGTTACACAAGTGTTGTACAAGTGTTGCACAAGTGTTGCACAAGTGTTACACAAGTGTTGTACAAGTGTTACACAAGTGTTACACAAGTGTTGTACAAGTGTTACACAAGTGTTGTACAAGTGTTACACAAGTGTTGCACAAGTGTTGTACAAGTGTTGCACAAGTGTTGTTGTTGTACACAAGTGTTGTACAAGTGTTACACAAAGTGTGTTGTTGCACAAGTGTTGTAAAAGTGTTACAAAAGTGTTGCACAAGTGTTGTACAAGTGTTGCACAAGTGTTGTACAAGTGTTGTACAAGTGTTGTACAAGTGTTACACAAGTGTTGTACAAGTGTTACACAAGTGTTCCACAAGTGTTGTACAAGTGTTGCACAAGTGTTCCACAAGTGTTGCACAAGTGTTGTACAAGTGTTACACAAGTGTTGTACAAGTGTTTCACAAGTGTTGCACAAGTGTTGCACAAGTGTTGAACAAGTGTTGCACAAGTGTTGCACAAGTGTTGTACAAGTGTTGTACAAGTGTTGCACAAGTGTTGCACAAGTGTTGAACAAGTGTTGCACAAGTGTTGCACAAGTGTTGTACAAGTGTTGTACAAGTGTTGTACAAGTGTTGTACAAGTGTTGCACAAGTGTTGTACAAGTGTTGTACAAGTGTTGTACAAGTGTTACACAAGTGTTGTACAAGTGTTACACAAGTGTTGTACAAGTGTTGCACAAGTGTTGTACAAGTGTTGCACAAGTGTTGTACAAGTGTTGTACAAGTGTTGTACAAGTGTTGCACAAGTGTTACACAAGTGTTGCACAAGTGTTGCACAAGTGTTGCACAAGTGTTACACAAGTGTTGTACAAGTGTTGCACAAATGTTGCACAAGTGTTGTACAAGTATTGCACAAGTGTTACACAAGTGTTGCACAAGTGTTGTACAAGTGTTGCACAAGTGTTGCACAAGTGTTGCACAAGTGTTACACAAGTGTTGTACAAGTGTTGCACAAGTGTTGCACAAGTGTTGCACAAGTGCTTCACAAGTGTTGCACAAGTGTTGCACAAGTGTTGCACAAGTGTTACACAAGTGTTGTACAAGTGTTGAACAAGTGTTGCACAAGTGTTGTGTTACACAAGTGTTGCACAAGTGTTGCACAAGTGTTACACAAGTGTTACACAAATGTTTCACAAGTGTTGCACAAGTGTTACGCAAGTGTTGCACAAGTGTTACACAAATGATACAAAAGTTTTACACAAGTGTGTTACACAAGTGTTACACAAGTGTTGCAAAAGTGTTACCCAAGCATTACGCAAGTGTTACACAAGTGTTACACAAGTGTTGTGCAAGTGTTACACAAGTGTTACACAAGTTTAGCGCAAGTGTCACACAAGTGTTACACAGGCGTTGCACAAGTGTTGCACAAGTTTTTCATAAGTGTTGCACAAGTGTTGCACAAGTGTTGCACGTGTTACACAAGTGTTGCACAATTGTGGCACAAGTGTTACACAAGTTTTACACAAGTGTTACACAAGTGTTGCACAAGTGTTGCACAAGTGTTGCACAAGTGTTGCACAAGAGTTACACAAGTGTTGCACAAGTGTTGCGCAAGTGTTGCACACGTGTTGCACAAGTGTTGTACAAGTGTTACACAAGTGTTGCACAAGTGTTACACAAATGTTGCACAAGTGTTACACATGTGTTGCACAAGTGTTACACAAATGTTGCACAAGTGTTGCACAAGTCTTACACAAATGTTGCACAAGTGTTGCACAAGTGTTACACAAGTGTTACACAAGTGTTGCACAAGTGTTTCACAAATATTTCACAAGTGTTGCACAAGTGTTGCACAAGTGTTGCACAAGTGTTGCACAAGTGTTGCACAAGTGTTACACAAGTGTTACACAAGTGTTGCACAAGTGTTGCACAAGTGTTACACAAGTGTTGCACAAGTGTTGCACAAGTGTTGCACAAGTGTTACACAAGTGTTGCACAAGTGTTGCACAAGTGTTGCACAAGTGTTGCACAAGTGTTGCACAAGTGTTTTACACAAGTGTTACACAAGTGTTGCACAAGTGTTGTGTTGCACAAGTGTTGCACAAGTGTTGCACAAGTGTTGCACAAGTGTTACACAAGTCTTGCACAAGTGTTGCACAAGTGTTGCAAAAGTGTTGCACAAGTGTTGCACAAGTGTTGCACAAGAGTTACACAAGTGTTGCACAAGTGTTGCGCAAGTGTTGCACACGTGTTGCACAAGTGTTGCACAAGTGATACACAAGTGTTGCACAAGTGATACACAAGTGTTGCACAAGTGTTACACAAGTGTTGCACAAGTGATACACAAGTGTTGCACAAATGTTACACACATTTTGCACAAGTGTTACACAAGTGTTGCACAAGTGTTGCACAAATGTTACACACATTTTGCACAAGTGTTACACAAGTGTTGCACAAGTGTTGCACAAATGTTACACACATTTTTCACAAGTGTTACACAAGTGTTGCACAAGTGTTGCACAAGTGTTACACAAGTGTTGCACAAGTGTTGCACAAGTGTTACACAAGTGTTGCACAAGTGTTACACAAGTGTTGCACAAGTGTTGCACAAGTGTTGCACAAGTGTTGCACAAGTGTTACACAAGTGTTGCACAAGTGTTACACAAGTGTTACACAAGTGTTGCACAAGTGTTACACAAGTGTTGCACAAGTGTTGTACAAGTGTTGCACAAGTGTTGCACAAGTGTTGCACAAGTGTTGCACAAGTGTTGCACAAGTGTTACACAAGTGTTGCACAAGTGTTGCACAAGTGTTACACAAGTGTTGCACAAGTGTTGCACAAGTGTTGCACAAGTGTTGCACAAGTGTTACACAAGTGTTGCACAAGTGTTGCACAAGTGTTGCACAAGTGTTGTACAAGTGTTGCACAAGTGTTACACAAGTGTTGCACAAGTGTTGCACAAGTGTTGCACAAGTGTTGCACAAGTGTTGCACAAGTGTTGCACAAGTGTTGCACAAGTGTTGCACAAGTGTTGCACAAGTGTTGCACAAGTGTTACACAAGTGTTGCACAAGTGTTACACAAGTGTTACACAAGTGTTGCACAAGTGTTACACAAGTGTTGCACAAGTGTTGCACAAGTGTTACACAAGTGTTACACAAGTGTTGCACAAGTGTTGCACAAGTGTTGCACAAGTGTTGCACAAGTGTTGCACAAGTGTTGCACAAGTGTTACGCAAGTGTTGCACAAGTGTTTCACAAATGTTACACAAGTGTTACGCAAGTTTTGCACAAGTGTTGCACAAGTGTTTCACAAGTGTTGCACAAGTGTTGCACAAGAGTTACACAAGTGTTTCACAAATGTTGCACAAGTGTTGCACAAGAGTTGCACAAGTGTTACACAAGTGTTACACAAGTGTTGCATAAGTGTTGCACAAGTGTTAAACAAGTGTTTCATAAGTATTGCACAAGTGTTGCACAAGTGTTGCACAAGTGTTACACAAGTGTTGCACAAGTGTTGCACAAGTGTTGCACAAGTGTTGCACAAGTATTGCACAAGTGTTACACAAGTGTTGCACAAGTGTTGCACAAGTGTTGCACAAGTGTTGCACAAGTGTTACACAAGTGTTGCACAAGTGTTACACAAGTGTTGCACAAGTGTTGCACAAGTGTTACACAAGTGTTACAAAGTGTTGCTCAAGTGTTGCACAAGTGTTGCACAAATGTTACAAAGTGTTGCGCAAGTGTTGCGCAAGTGTTGCACAAGTGTCGCACAAGTGCTGCACAAGTGCTGCACAAGTGTTGCACAAGTGTTGCACAAGTGTTACAAAGTGTTACAGGTAAATAAATGGATTACTTACTGATACCCTCTTCTGTTTCTCATTAATATATTAAATACTGTTTGTTACACAAGTGTTGCACAAGTGTACCTTTCTTTGTAGGACATTCCCTTAGCTCTGGAACTAGCCTTGTTGCAAACCTTTGCACTTTCTCTAATTTCTTGACGTGCTTGACCAGGTGTCGGTTCCAAGCTGGTGCTGCGTACTCCAGTATGGGCCTGACGTACACAGTGTATAGAGTCTTGAACGATTCCTTACTGAGGTATCGGAACGCTGTTCTCAGGTTTACCAGGCGCCCATATGCCGCAGCAGTTATTTTTTTAATGTGTGCTTCCGGCGACGTGCTCGGTGTTATACTCACCCCCAGACCATTCTCCTTGAGTGAGGTTTGCAGTCTTTGGCCGCCTAGCCTAGACCCTGTCTTCGGTCTTCTTTGCCCTTCCCCGATCTTCCTGATTGTGTGTGTGTGTGTGTGTGTGTGTGTGTGTGTGTGTGTGTGTGTGTGTGTGTGTGTGTGTGTGTGTGTGTGTGTGTGTGTGTGTGTGTGCGTGCGTGTGCGCGCGCGTGTGTGTGTGTGCGTGCGTGCGTGTGTGTGTGTGTGTGTGTGTGTGTGTGTGTGTGTGTGTGTGTGTGTGTGTGTGTGTGTGTGTGTGTGAGTGTGTGTGTGTGTACTCACCTAGTTGTACTCAACGAGTTGAGGTTGCAGGGGTCGAGTCCAAGCTCCTGGCCCTGCCTCTTCACTGGTCGCTACTGTGTGTGTGTGTGTGTGTGTTTGTGTGTATATGTGTGTGTGTGTGTGTATGTGTGTGTGTGTGTGTGTGTGTGTGTGTGTGTGTGTGTGTGTGTGTGTGTGTGTGTGTGTGTGTGTACTCATCTAATTGTACTCTCCTAATTGTGGTTGCAGGGGTCATGATTCAGCTCCTGGCCCCGCCTCTTCACTGAGTGCTACTAGGTCCTCTCTCTCCCTGCTCCATGAGTTTTATCGTACCTCATCTTAAAGCCATGTATGATTCCTGCCTCCAATACCCCACTTGCTAGGCTATTCCACTTCCTGACTACTCCATGACTGAAGAAATACTTCCTAACATCCCTTTTACTCATCTGGGTCTTCAACTTCCAATTGTGACCTCTTGCTTCTGTGTTCCCTCTCTGGAACATCCTGTCTCTGTTCACCTTGTCTATTCGGCACAGTATTTTGTATGTCGTTATCATGTCTCCCCTAATCCTCGTGTCCTCCAGTGTCGTCAGGCCGATTTCCCTTAACCTTTCTTCGTAGGACATTCCCCTTAGCTCTGGAACTAATCTTGTCGCAAACCTATGCACTTTCTCTAATTTCATGACGTGACTGATGAAGTGTGGGGTTCCAAACTGGTGCTGCATACTCCAGTATGGGCCTGACGTACACGGTGTACAGTGTCTTGAACGATTATCAGGTTTGCTAGGCGCCCATATGCAGTTATCTGGTTGATTTGTGCCTCCGGAGACGTGCTCGGCGTTATGGTCACCCCAAGATCTTTCTCCTTGAGTGAGGTTTGCAGCCTTTGTCCACCTCTGTCTGCGGTCTTTTTTGCCCTTCTCCAATCTTCATGACTTTGCATTTGGCAGGGTTTAAATCGAGAAGACAGTTGCTGGACCACGTGTCCATCCTGTCCAGGTCTCTTTGTAGTCTTGCCTGATCCTAATCCGATTTAATCCTTCTCATTAGCTTCACATCATCTGCGAACAGGGACACTTCAGAGTCTATCCCTTCCACCATGTCATTCACATGTATCAAAAATAGCACTGATCCTAGGACTGACCCCTGTGGGACCCCGCTCGTCACAGGAGCCCACTGTGATACCTCGTTTCGTACCACGACCCGTTGTTGCCTCCCTGTCAGGTATTCTCTGATCCATTGTGTGTGTGTGTGTGTGTGTGTGTGTGTGTGTGTGTGTGTGTGTGTGTGTAACCTTCACACACTCCCTCCTTTTCTTTGCACCAGATGATCAATGCCCCTACTACCACCTCCCCTGGCATCACCACCACCCTTGCCACCACCACCACTCCTGCCACCACCACCACCTTTGCCATCACCACCACCACCACCTCTTGGTGATGTGGGTGATGTTGGTGATGTTGGTGATGTTGGTGATGTTGGTGATGTGGGTGATGTTGGTGATGTTGGTGATGTTGGTGATGTTGGTGATGTTGGTGATGTTGGTGATGTTGGTGATGTGGGTGATGTTGGTGATGTTGGTGATGTTGGTGATGTGGGTGATGTTGGTGATGTTGGTGATGTTGGTGATGTTGGTGATGTGGGTGATGTTGGTGATGTGGGTGATGTGGGTGATGTTGGTGATGTTGGTGATGTGGGTGATGTTGGTGATGTGGGTGATGTTGGTGATGTTGGTGATGTTGATGTGGGTGATGTTGGTGATGTTGGTGATGTTGGTGATGTTGGTGATGTTGGTGATGTTGGTGATGTTGGTGATGTGGGTGATGTTGGTGATGTGGGTGATGTTGGTGATGTTGGTGATGTTGGTGATGTTGGTGATGTTGGTGATGTTGGTGATGTTGGTGATGTGGGTGATGTTGGTGATGTTGGTGATGTGGGTGATGTTGGTGATGTGGGTGATGTTGGTGATGTTGGTGATGTGGGTGATGTTGGTGATGTGGGTGATGTTGGTGATGTGGGTGATGTTGGTGATGTGGGTGATGTGGGTGATGTTGGTGATGTGGGTGATGTTGGTGATGTGGGTGATGTTGGTGATGTTGGTGATGTGGGTGATGTTGGTGATGTGGGTGATGTTGGTGATGTTGGTGATGTGGGTGATGTGGGTGATGTTGGTGATGTGGGTGATGTGGGTGATGTTGGTGATGTTGGTGATGTGGGTGATGTGGGTGATGCTGGTGATGTTGGTGATGTGGGTGATGTGGGTGATGTGGGTGATGTTGGTGATGTTGGTGATGTGGGTGATGTGGGTGATGTGGGTGATGTGGGTGATGTTGGTGATGTGGGTGATGTGGGTGATGTTGGTGATGTGGGTGATGTTGGTGATGTTGGTGATGTGGGTGATGGTGATGTGGGTGATGTTGGTGATGTGGGTGATGTTGGTGATGTGGGTGATGTTGGTGATGTGGGTGATGGTGATGTTGGTGATGTTGGTGATGTTGGTGGAGTGGGTGATGTTGGTGATGTTGGTGATGTTGGTGATGTTGGTGATGTTGGTGATGTTGGTGATGTTGGTGATGTGGGTGATGTTGGTGATGTTGGTGATGTGGGTGATGTTGGTGATGTGGGTGATGTTGGTGATGTGGGTGATGGTGATGTGGGTGATGTTGGTGATGTTGGTGATGTGGGTGATGTTAGTGAGGTGTTTGATGTTGGTGATGTTGGTGATGTTGGTGATGTTGGTGATGTGGGTGATGTTGGTGATGTTGGTGATGTTGGTGATGTGGGTGATGTGGTGATGTGAGGATGTGAGTGAAGTGGGTGATGTTGGTGATGTGGGTGATGTGGGTGATGTGGGTGATGTTGGTGATGTTGGTGATGTTGGTGATGTTGGTGATGTGGGTGATGTGGGTGATGTTGGTGATGTTGGTGATGTGGGTGATGTGGGTGATGTTGGTGATGTTGGTGATGTGGGTGATGTTGGTGATGTGGGTGATGTTGGTGATGTGGGTGATGTTGGTGATGTGGGTGATGTTGGTGATGTTGGTGATGTTGGTGATGTTGGTGATGTTGGTGATGTGGGTGATGTGGGTGATGTGGGTGATGTGGGTGATGTGGGTGATGTTGGTGATGTGGGTGATGTGGGTGATGTGGGTGATGTGGGTGATGTTGTTGATGTGGGTGATGTTGGTGATGTGGGTGATGTGGGTGATGTGGGTGATGTGGGTGATGTGGGTGATGTGGGTGATGTTGGTGATGTGGGTGATGTTGGTGATGATGGTAATGTGGGTGATGTTGGTGATGTGGGTGATGTGGGTGATGTGGGTGATGTTGGTGATGTGGGTGATGTGGGTGATGTTGGTGATGTGGGTGATGTGGGTGATGTGGGTGATGTGGGTGATGTTGGTGATGTGGGTGATGTGGGTGATGTGGGTGATGTGGGTGATGTGGGTGATGTGGGTGATGTGGGTGATGTGGGTGATGTTGGTGATGTGAGGATGTGGGTGATGTTGGTGATGTGGGTGATGTGGTGATGTGAGGATGTGAGTGAAGTGGGTGATGTCGGTGATGTGGGTGATGTAGTTGATGTGGGTAAATGTGGGTGATGTGCGTGATATGGGTGATGTTGGTGTTGTGGGTGATGTGAGGATGTGAGTGAAGTGGGTGATGTCGGTGATGTGGGTGATGTGGGTGATGTGGGTGATGTGGGTGATGTGGGTGATGTTTCTGATATTGGTGATGTGGGTGATGTGGGTGATGCTGGTGATGTTGATGATGTGGGTGATGTGGGTGACGTGGGTGATGTTGGTGATGTTTGTGGTGTGGGTGATGTTGGTGATGTGAGGATGTGGGTGATGTTGGTGATGTGGGTGATGTTGGTGATGTGGGTGATGATGGTAATGTTGGTGATGTGGGTGATGTTGGTGATGTGGGTGATGTGGGTGATGTTGGTGATGTTGGTGATGTTGGTGATGTGGGTGATGTGGGTGATGTTGGTGATGTGGGTGATGTGGGTGATGTGGGTGATGTGGGTGATGTGGGTGATGTTGGTGATGTGGGTGATGTTGGTGATGTGGGTGATGTGGGTGATGTGGGTGATGTGGGTGATGTGGGTGATGTTGATGTGGGTGATGTGGGTGATGTTGGTGATGTGGGTGATGTTGGTGATGTTGGTGATGTTGGTGATGTGGGTGATGTGGGTGATGTTGGTGATGTGGGTGATGTTGGTGATGTTGGTGATGTGGGTGATGTTGGTGATGTGGGTGATGTGGGTGATGTGGGTGATGTGGGTGATGTTGGTGATGTGGGTGATGTTGGTGATGTGGGTGATGTGGGTGATGTGGGTGATGTGGGTGATGTGGGTGATGTTGGTGATGTGGGTGATGTGGGTGATGTGGGTGATGTGGGTGATGTGGGTGATGTGGGTGATGTTGGTGATGTGGGTGATGTGGGTGATGTTGGTGATGTGGGTGATGTGGGTGATGTGGGTGATGTGGGTGATGTGGGTGATGTGGGTGATGTTGGTGATGTTGGTGATGTGGGTGATGTGGGTGATGTGGGTGATGTGGGTGATGTGGGTGATGTTGGTGATGTAGGTGATGTGGGTGATGTGGGTGATGTGGGTGATGTTGGTGATGTGGGTGATGTGGGTGATGTGGTTGTGGGTGATGATGTGATGGTGATGTGGGTGATGTGGTGATGTTGGTGATGTGATGGTAATGTGGGTGCTGTGGGTGATGTGGGTGATGTTGGTGATGTGGGTGATGTTGGTGATGTGGGTGATGTTGGTGATGATGGTAATGTGGGTGATGTGGGTGATGTGGGTGATGTGGGTGATGTGGGTGATGTGGGTGATGTGGGTGATGTTGGTGATGTGGGTGATGTTGGTGATGTGGGTGATGTGGGTGATGTTGGTGATGTGGGTGATGTGGGTGATGTGGGTGATGTGGGTGATGTGGGTGATGTGGGTGATGTGGGTGATGTGGGTGATGTGGGTGATGTGGGTGATGTGGGTGATGTGGGTGATGTGGGTGATGTGGGTGATGTGGGTGATGTGGGTGATGTGGGTGATGTTGGTGATGTTGGTGATGTGGGTGATGTGGGTGATGTGGGTGATGTTGGTGATGTGGGTGATGTGGGTGATGTGGGTGATGTTGGTGATGTGGGTGGTGTGGGTGATGTGGGTGATGTTGGTAATGTGGGTGGTGTGTGTGATGTTGGTGATGTGGGTGGTGTGGGTGATGTGGGTGATGTGGGTGAGGTTGTTGATGTGGGTGATGTGGGTGATGTGTGTGATGTTGGTGATGTGGGTGACATGGGTGATGTTGGTGATGTTTGTGATGTGTGTGATGTGGTGATGTGGGAGATGTTGGTGATGATGTGGGTGATGTTGGTGATGTGGGTGATGTGGGTGATGGTGATGTGGTGATGTTGGTGATGTGGGATGTGGGTGATGTGGTGATGTGGTGATGGGGTGATGTTGGTGATGTGGGTGGGGTGATGTGATGGTGATGTTGGTGATGTTGGTGATGTGGTGATGTGGTGATGTGTGTGGTGGGTGATGTGGGTGATATGGGTGATGTTGGTGATGTGGGTCATGTTCGTGATGTTGGTGATGTGGGTGATGTTGGTGATGTGGGTGATGTTGGTGATGTGGGTGATGTGGGTGATGTTGGTCATGTTGGTGATGTGGGTGATGTTGGTGATGTTTGTGATGTGGGTGATGTTGGTGATGTGAGGATGTGGGTGATGTTGGTGATGTGGGTGATGTTGGTGATGTGAGGATGTGGGTGATGTTGGTGATGTGGGTGATGTGGTGATGTGAGGATGTGAGTGAAGTGGGTGATGTCGGTGATGTGGGTGATGTGGGTGATGTGGGTAAATGTGGGCGATGTGCGTGATATGGGTGATGTGGGTGATGTGGGTGATGTGGGTGATGTTGGTGATGTGGGTGATGTTGGTGATGTGGGTGATGTTGGTGATGTGGGTGATGGTGATGTGGGTGATGTTGGTGATGTCTTTGATGTGGGTGGTGTTGGTGATGTGGTGATGTGGGTGATGTGGGTGATGTTGGTGATGTGGGTGGTGTGGGTGATGTGGGTGATGTTGGTGATGTGGGTGATGTGGGTGATGTGGGTGATGTTGGTGATGTGGGTGATGTTGGTGATGTTGGTCATGTTGGTCATGTTGGTGATGTGGGTGATGTGGGTGATGTGGGTGATGTTGTTGATGTGGGTGATGTTGGTGATGTGGGTGATGTTGGTGATGTGGGTGATGTTGGTGATGTGGGTGATGTTGGTGATGTGGGTGATGTGGGTGATGTGAGTGATGTTGGTGATGTGGGTGATGTGGGTGATGTGGGTGATGTTGGTGATGTGGGTGATGTGGGTGATGTGGGTGATGTGGGTGATGTGGGTGATGTGGGTGATGTTGGTGATGTTGGTGATGTGGGTGATGTGGGTGATGTGGGTGATGTGGGTGATGTGGGTGATGTTGGTGATGTGGGTGATGTTGGTGATGTGGGTGATGTGGGTGATGTTGGTCATGTTGGTGATGTGGGTGATGTTGGTGATGTTGGTGATGTGGGTGATGTTGGTGATGTGGGTGATGTTGGTGATGTGGGTGATGTTGGTGATGTGGGTGATGTGGGTGATGTTGGTGATGTGGGTGATGTGGGTGATGTGGGTGATGTGGGTGATGTTGGTGATGTGGGTGATGTGGGTGATGTGGGTGATGTGGGTGATGTTGGTGATGTGGGTGATGTTGGTGATGTTGGTGATGTGGGTGATGTGGGTGATGTGGGTGATGTGGGTGATGTTGGTGATGTGGGTGATGATGGTAATGTGGGTGATGTGGGTGATGTTGGTGATGTGGGTGATGTGGGTGATGTGGGTGATGTTGGTGATGTGGGTGATGTGGGTGATGTGGGTGATGTTGGTGATGTTGGTGATGTGGGTGATGTGGGTGATGTGGGTGATGTTGGTGATGTTGGTGATGTGGGTGATGTGGGTGATGTGGGTGATGTTGGTGATGTGGGTGATGTGGGTGATGTTGGTGATGTGGGTGATGTTGGTGATGTGGGTGATGTTGGTGATGTGGGTGATGTTGGTGATGTGGGTGATGTTGGTGATGTGGGTGATGTGGGTGATGTTGGTGATGTTGGTGATGTTGGTGATGTGGGTGATGTGGGTGATGTTGGTGATGTGGGTGATGTTGGTGATGTGGGTGATGTGGGTGATGTTGGTGATGTGGGTGATGTTGATGTGGGTGATGTTGGTGATGTGGGTGATGTGGGTGATGTGGGTGATGTGGGTGATGTTGGTGATGTTGGTGATGTGGGTGATGTGGGTGATGTTGGTGATGTTGGTGATGTGGGTGATGTTGGTGATGTGGGTGATGTGGGTGATGTGGGTGATGTTGGTGATGTGGGTGATGTTGGTGATGTTGGTGATGTGGGTGATGTTGGTGATGTTGGTGATGTTGGTGATGTGGGTGATGTTGGTGATGTGGGTGATGTGGGTGATGTTGGTGATGTTGGTGATGTTGGTGATGTGGGTGATGTTGGTGATGTGGGTGATGTGGGTGATGTGGGTGATGTTGGTGATGTGGGTGATGTGGGTGATGTTGGTGATGTGGGTGATGTTGGTGATGTGGGTGATGTTTCACAGAGCACACAGTGTAACACAACAATATTCACACAACACACAGTGTAACACAATCATATTCACAGAACACACAGTGTAACACAACAATATTCATAGAACACACAGTGTAACACAACAATATTCACAGAACACACAGTGTAACACAACAATATTCACAGAACACACAGTGTAACACCTCAATATTCACAGAACACACAGTGTAACACAACAATATTCACAGAGCACACAGTGTAACACAACAATATTCACACAACACACAGTGTAACACAACAATATTCACAGAACACACAGTGTAACACAACAATATTCACAGAACACACAGTGTAACACAACAATATTCACAGAACACACAGTGTAACACAACAATATTCACAGAACACACAGTGTAACACAACAATATTCACAGAACACACAGTGTAACACAACAATATTCACAGAACACACAGTGTAACACAACAATATTCACAGAACACACAGTGTAACACAACAATATTCACAGAACACACAGTGTAACACAACAATATTCACAGAACACACAGTGTAACACAACAATATTCACAGAACACACAGTGTAACACAACAATATTCACACAACACACAGTGTAACACAACAATATTCACAGAACACACAGTGTAACACAACAATGTTCACAGAACACACAGTGTAACACAACAATATTCACAGAACACACAGTGTAACACAACAATATTCACAGAACACACAGTGTAACACAACAATATTCACAGAATATACAGTGTAATACAACAATATCCACAGAACACACAGTGTAATACAACAATATTCACAGAACACACAGTGTAACACAACAATATTCACAGAACACACAGTGAAACACAACAATATTCACAGAACACACAGTGTAACACAACAATATTCACAGAACACACAGTGTAACACAACAATATTCACAGAACACACAGTGAAACACAACAATATTCACAGAACACACAGTGTAACACAACAATATTCACAGAACACACAGTGAAACACAACAATATTCACAGAACACACAGTGAAACACAACAATATTCACAGAACACATAGTGTAACATAACAATATTCACTGAACACACAGTGTAACACAACAATATTCACAGAACACACAGTGTAACACAACAATATTCACAGAACACACAGTGAAACACAACAATATTCATAGAACACACAGTGTAACACAACAATATTCACAGAACACACAGTGTAACACTAATATTCACAGAACACACAGTGTAACAACAATATTCACTGAACACACAGTGTAACACAACAACATTCACTGAACACACAGTGTAACACAACAATATTCACTGAACACACAGTGTAACAACAATATTCACTGAACACACAGTGTAACACAACAATATTCACTGAACACACAGTGTAACACAACAATATTCACAGAACACACAGTGTAACACAACAATATTCACAGAACACACAGTGAAACACAACAATATTCACAGAACACACAGTGTAACACAACAATATTCACAGAACACACAGTGTAACACAACAATATTCACAGAACACACAGTGAAACACAACAATATTCACAGAACACACAGTGTAACACAACAATATTCACAGTACACACAGTGAAACACAACAATATTCACAGAACACACAGTGAAACACAACAATATTCACAGAACACATAGTGTAACATAACAATATTCACTGAACACACAGTGTAACACAACAATATTCACAGAACACACAGTGTAACACAACAATATTCACAGAACACACAGTGAAACACAACAATATTCATAGAACACACAGTGTAACACAACAATATTCACAGAACACACAGTGTAACACTAATATTCACAGAACACACAGTGTAACAACAATATTCACTGAACACACAGTGTAACACAACAACATTCACTGAACACACAGTGTAACACAACAATATTCACTGAACACACAGTGTAACAACAATATTCACTGAACACACAGTGTAACACAACAATATTCACTGAACACACAGTGTAACACAACAATATTCACAGAACACACAGTGTAACGCAACAATATTCACTGAACACACAGTGTAACACAATATTTACAGAACACACAGTGTAACACAACAATATTCACAGAACACACAGTGTAACACAACAATATTCACTGAACACACAGTGTAACACAACAATATTCACTGAGCACACAGTGTAACACAATATTCACAGAACACACAGTGTAACACAAACAATATTCACAGAACACACAGTGTATCACAACAATATTCACTGAAGACACAGTGTAACACAACAATATTCACAGAACACACAGTGTAACACAACAATATTCACTGAACACACAGTGTAACACAATATTTACAGAACACACAGTGTAACACAACAATATTCACAGAACACACAGTGTAACACAACAATATTCACTGAACACACAGTGTAACACAATATTCACAGAACACACAGTGTAACACAACAATATTCACAGAACACACAGTGTATCACAACAATATTCACTGAACACACAGTGTAACACAACAATATTCACAGAACACATAGTGTAACAGCAATATTCACTGAACACACAGTGTAACACAACAACATTCACTGAACACACAGTGTAACACAACAATATTCACTGAAACACAGTGTAACAACAATATTCACTGAACACACAGTGTAACACAACAATATTCACTGAACACACAGTGTAACACAACAATATTCACAGAACACACAGTGTAACGCAACAATATTCACTGAACACACAGTGTAACACAATATTTACAGAACACACAGTGTAACACAACAATATTCACAGAACACACAGTGTAACACAACAATATTCACTGAACACACAGTGTAACATAACAATATTCACTGAGCACACAGTGTAACACAATATTCACAGAACACACAGTGTAACACAACAATATTCACAGAACACACAGTGTATCACAACAATATTCACTGAACACACAGTGTAACACAACAATATTCACAGAACACACAGTGTAACACAACAATATTCACTGAACACACAGTGTAACACAATATTTACAGAACACACAGTGTAACACAACAATATTCACAGAACACGCAGTGTAACACAACAATATTCACTGAACACACAGTGTAACACAACAATATTCACTGAACACACAGTGTAACACAATATTCACAGAACACACAGTGTAACACAACAATATTCACAGAACACACAGTGTATCACAACAATATTCACTGAACACACAGTGTAACACAACAATATTCACAGAACACACAGTGTAACACAACAATATTCATAGAACACAGTGTAACAACAATATTAACTGAACACATAGTGTAACACAACAATATTCACTGAACACACAGTGTAATACAACAATATTCACTGAACACACAGTGTAACACAATAATATTCACAGAACACACAGTGTAACACAACAATATTCACAGAACACACAGTGTAACACAACAATATTCACAGAACACACAGTGTAACACAACAATATTCACAGAACACACAGTGTAATACAACAATATTCACTGAACACACAGGGTAACACAACAATATTCACAGAACACACAGTGTAACACAACAATATTCACAGAACACACAGTGTAACACAACAATATTCACAGAACACACAGTGAAACACAACAATATTCACAGAACACACAGTGTAACACAACAATATTCAAAGAACACACATTGTAACACAACAATATTCACAGAACACACAGTGTAACACAACAATATTCACAGAACACACAGTGTAACACAACAATATTCACAGAACACACAGTGAAACACAACAATATTCACAGAACACACAGTGTAACACAACAATATTCACAGAACATAGTGTAACACAACAATATTCACAGAACACACAGTGTAACACAACAATATTCACAGAACACACAGTGTAACACAACAATATTCACAGAACACACAGTGTAACACAACAATATTCACAGAACACACAGTGTAACACAACAATATTCACAGAACACACAGTGTAACACAACAATATTCACAGAACACACAGTGTAACACAACAATATTCACAGAACACACAGTGAAACACAACAATATTCACAGAACACACAGTGTAACACAACAATATTCAAAGAACACACAGTGTAACACAACAATATTCACAGAACACACAGTGTAACACAACAATATTCACAGAACACACAGTGTAACACAACAATATTCACAGAACACACAGTGAAACACAACAATATTCACAGAACACACAGTGTAACACAACAATATTCACAGAACACACAGTGAAACACAACAATATTCACAGAACACACAGTGTAACACAACAATATTCACAGAACACACAGTGTAACACAACAATATTCACAGAACACACAGTGTAACACAACAATATTCACAGAACACACAGTGTAACACAACAATATTCACAGAACACACAGTGTAACACAACAATATTCACAGAACACACAGTGAAACACAACAATATTCACAGAACACACAGTGTAACACAACAATATTCACAGAACACACAGTGTAACACAACAATATTCATAGAACACACAGTGAAACACAACAATATTCACAGAACACACAGTGTAACACAACAATATTCACAGAACACACAGTGTAACACAACAATATTCACAGAACACACAGTGTAACACAACAATATTCACAGAACACACAGTGAAACACAACAATATTCACAGAACACACAGTGTAACACAACAATATTCACAGAATACACAGTGTAACACAACAATATTCATAGAACACACAGTGTAACACAAGAATATTCACAGAACACACAGTGTAACACAACAATATTCACAGAACACACAGTGAAACACAACAATATTCACAGAACACACAGTGTAACACAAGAATATTCACAGAACACACAGTGTAACACAAGAATATTCACAGAACACACAGTGTAACACAACAATATTCACAGAACACACAGTGTAACACAACAATATTCACAGAACACACAGTGTAACACAACAATATTCACAGAACACACAGTGTAACACAACAACATTAAAGGCAGTTAGCATAAAAATAACAATTGGAATTGGACCTGCGATGCAGGTCCAATTCTCTCACCTGCTTAAGCCAATGCCTTGACCTAGTTGGGTCAGACAAGTCACTTAAGGGAGGAGCACTGCATCCGACCTAGCAACACAAGCTAGTCAGGTCCAACTCACACCCACCCACGCCCACTCATGTATTTATCTAACCTATTTTTAGAGCTAGAAAACGTTTTAGCTTCTATGATGGTACTCGGGAGTTTGTTCCACTCATCCACAACTCTGTTAATAAACCAGTGCTTTCCTATATCCTTCCTGAACCGGAATTTTTCCAATTTATAACCATTGCTGCGAGTCCTGTCATAAGTGAGAGAGTAAAGTGAGCTCGCTCATTGATTCAAGAGAGAGAGAGAGAGAGAGAGAGAGAGAGAGAGAGAGAGAGAGAGAGAGAGAGAGAGAGAGAGAGAGAGAGAGCAATAGGTAAAATTAGCTAAAGCAAGAGAGAGAGAGAGAGAGAGAGAGAGAGAGAGAGAGAGAGAGACTGACTGACTCCAGACCAGGACTCAGACATCATATAAGTTCATCAGGAATCAACACTCACCCTTACTCAGGGACGGATCTACTATGAGACTATTGATGCTAAACCTTCAGGGCCCATAATCCCGGAAAAGCCCTGAAGCGACTTCGGTCCACATTGCTGAAAATTTTCGGGTATACTGTATAAGTTGGGGTTCTTAAAAATAATAATATTAAATAAAGTATAATTCAATACAAAACAATAGTTAAAATAAGAATTAGAACGTCAGTTAAGGCTAACAGGACCCCATAAGAGTTCAAGCTTCAGGGCTGCAAAAATGTAGGTCCGCCATTGTATTCACTTCTTGAGGTCTCAAAGTAGTAACAGGTGCAAGTGCAGCTGTGGGTCCCTACAGCTGCACACTCCATAACTGTCACTTTGGCTGCTTAGAGGAAATAGAGAAGTGTTCATGTGAGGCAGAGTGGATAAAATGTAACGTACTCGATGTCTACCACATGTTGGTTGAGGTGGTGGTGGTGGTTGAAGTGGTGGTGGTGGTGGTTGAAGTGGTGGTGGTGGTGGTTGAAGTGGTGGTAATGGTTGAAGTGGTGGTGGTGGTGATGGCTGAAGTGGTGGTGGTGGTGGTGGTGGCTGAAGTGGTGGTGGTGGTGGTGATGGCTGAAGTGGTGGTGGTGGTGGTGGCTGAAGTGGTGGTGGTGGCTGAAGTGATGGTGGTGGTGGCTGAAGTGGTGGTGGTGGTGGTTGAAGTGGTGGTGATGGTTGAAGTGGTGGTGGTGGTGGTGATGGCTGAAGTGGTGGTGGTGGTGGTGGTGGTGGCTGAATTGGTGGTGGTGGCTGAAGTGGTGGTGGTGGCTGAAGTGGTGGTGGTGGTGGCTGAAGTGGTGGTGATGGTTGAAGTGATGGTGGTGGTGGTGGTGGTGATGGCTGAAGTGGTGGTGGTGGTGGTGGTGGTGGCTGAAGTGGTGGTGGTGGCTGAAGTGGTGGTGGTGGTGATGGTTGAAGTGGTGGTGGTGGTTTTGTTAGGGGTTGTGGTGGTGGTTTTGTTAGTGGTTGTGGTGGTGGTTTTGTTAGTGGTTGTGGGGGTGGTTTTGTTAGTGGTTGTGGGGGTGGTTTTGTTGGTGGGTAGTGGTTGTGTTGGTGATTGTGGTGGTGGTTTTGTTAGTGGTTGTGGTGATGGTTTTGTTGGTGGTTGTGGTGGTGGTTTTGTTAGTGGTTGTGGTGGTGGTTTTGTTAGTGATTGTGGTGGTGGTTTTGTTAGTGGTTGTGGTGGTGGTTTTGTTAGTGGTTGTGGTGGTGGTTTTGTTAGTGGTTGTGGTAGTGGGTTGTGGTGGTGGTTTTGTTGGTGGGTTGTGGTGGTGGTTCTCTAGTGGTTGTTGTTGTGGTGGTGATGGTAGTGGTGTTGGTTCTACCATACACACCCTGGCAGTACTCAACAAAAGTACCATGGTGCAGCTGGTATTACCCAGGAAGTACTCAACAAAAGTACAATGGTGCAGCTGGTATTACCCTGGCAGTACTCAACAAAAGTGCCATGGTGCAGCTGGTACTGCCCTGACAGTACTCAACAAAAGTACCATGGTGCAGCTGGTATTACCCTGGCAGTACTCAACAAAAGTACCATGGTGCAGCTGGTATTACCCTGGTACTACTCAACAAAATTACCATGGTGCAGCTGGTATTACCCTGGAAGTACTCAACAAAAGTACCATGGTGCAGCTGGTATTACCCTGGCAGTACTCAACAAAAGCACCATGGTGCAGCTGGCATTACCCTGGCAGTACTCAACAAAAGTACCATGGTGCAGCTGGTAATACCCTGGCAGTACTCAACAAAAGTACCATGGTGCAGCTGGTATTACCCTGGAAGTACTCAACAAAAGTACCATGGTGCAGCTGGTATTACCCTGGAAGTACTCAACAAGAGTACCATGGTGCAGTTGCTATTGCCCTGGCAGTACTCAACAAAAGTGCCATGGTGCAGCTAGTATTAAACTGGCAGTAATCAACAAAAGTACCATGGTGAACATTAAAATGGTATAAAATACCGACAGATTCTTAGGTAAGACACATATGCAACAGTTAGGTATCTTTATTTTGAAACGTTTCGCCTACACAGTAGGCTTCTTCAGTCGAGTACAGAAAAGTTGATAGAAGCAGAAGAGACTTGAAGACGATGTAATCAGTCCATCACCCTTAAAGTTTTGAGGTGGTCAGTCCCTCAGTCTGGAGAAGAGCATTGTTCCGTTGTCTGAAACAATGATTGTTTCAGACAACGGAACAATGCTCTTCTCCAGACTGAGGGACTGACCACCTCAAAACTTTAAGGGTGATGGACTGATTACATCGTCTTCAAGTATCTTCTGCTTCTATCAACTTTTCTGTACTCGACTGAAGAAGCCTACTGTGTAGGCGAAACGTTTCAAAATAAAGATACCTAACTGTTGCATATGTGTCTTACCTAACAAAAGTACCATGGTGCAGCTGGTATTACCCTGGAAGTACTCAACAAGAATACCATGGTGCAGCTGGTATTACCCTGGAAGTACTCAACAAGAATACCATGGTGCAGCTGGTATTACCCTGGAAGTACTCAACAAGAGTACCATGGTGCAGCTGGTATTACCCTGGAAGTACTCGACAAGAATACCATGGTGCAGCTGGTATTACCCTGGAAGTACTCAACAAGAGTACCATGGTGCAGCTGGTATTACCCTGGAAGTACTCGACAAAAGTACCGTGGTGCAGCTGGTATTACCCTGGAAGTACTCAACAAAAGCACCATGGTGCAGCTGGTATTACCCTGGCAGTACTCAACAAAAGTACCATGTTGCAGCTGGTATTACCCTGGAAGTACTCAACAAAAGTACCATGGTGCAGCTGGTATTACCCTGGCAGTACTCAACAAAAGTACCATGGTGCAGCTGGTATTACCCTGGCAGTACTCAACAAGAGTACCATGGTGCAGCTGGTATTACCCTGGCAGTATTCAACAAAAGGACCATGGTGCAGCTGGTATTACCCTGGCAGTACTCAACAAAAGTACCATGGTGCAGCTGGTATTACCCTGGAAGTACTCAACAAGAGTACCATGGTGCAGCTGGTGTTACCCTGGCAGTACTCAACAAAAGTACCATGGTACAGCTGGTATTACCCTGGCAGTATTCAACAAAAGTACCATGGTGCAGCTGGTATTAGTCTGGAAGTACTCAACAAGAGTACCATGGTGCAGCTGGTATTACCCTAGAAGTACTCAACAAAAGTACCATGGTGCAGCTGGTATTACCCTGGAAGTACTCAACAAAAGCACCATGGTGCAGCTGGTATTACCCTGGCAGTACTCAACAAAAGTACCATGTTGCAGCTGGTATTACCCTGGAAGTACTCAACAAAAGTACCATGGTGCAGCTGGTATTACCCTGGCAGTACTCAACAAAAGTACAATGGTGCAGCTGGTATTACTCTGGCAGTACTCAACAAGAGTACCATGGTGCAGCTGGTATTACCCTGGAAGTACTCAACAAGAGTACCATGGTGCAGCTGGTATTACCCTGGAAGTACTCAACAAAAGCACCATGGTGCAGCTGGTATTACCCTGGCAGTACTCAACAAAAGTACCATGTTGCAGCTGGTATTACCCTGGAAGTACTCAACAAAAGTACCATGGTGCAGCTGGTATTACCCTGGCAGTATTCAACAAAAGTACCATGGTGCAGCTGGTATTACCCTGGCAGTACTCAACAAAAGTACCATGGTGCAGCTGGTATTACCCTGGAAGTACTCAACAAGAGTACCATGGTGCAGCTGGTATTACCCTGGCAGTACTCAACAAAAGTACGATGGTGCAGCTGGTATTACCCTGGCAGTATTCAACAAAAGTACCATGGTGCAGCTGGTATTAGCCTGGAAGTACTCAACAAAAGTACCATGGTGCAGCTGGTATTACCCTGGAAGTACTCAACAAGAGTACCATGGTGCAGCTGGTATTACCCTGGCAGTACTCAACAAGAGTACTATGGTGCAGCTGGTATTACCCTGGAAGTGCTCAACAAGAGTACCATGGTGCAGCTGGTATTAACCTGGCAGTACTCAACAAGGGTACCATGGTGCAGCTGGTATTTCCCTGGAAGTACTCAACAGAAGTGTCATGGTGCAGCTGGTATTACCCTGTTAGTACTCAACAAGAGTACCATGGTGCAGCTGGTATTACCCTGGAAGTACTCAACAAGAGTACCATGGTGCAGCTGGTATTACCCTGGCAGTACTCAACAAGAGTACCATGGTGCAGCTGGTATTACCCTGGAAGTACTTAACAAAAGTACCATGGTGCAGCTGGTATTACCCTGGAAGTACTCAACAAGAATACCATGGTGAAGCTGGTATTACCCTGGAAGTACTCAACAAGAGTACCATGGTGCAGCTGGTATTACCCTGGAAGTACTCAACAAGAGTACCATGGTGCAGCTGGTATTACCCTGGAAGTACTCAACAAGAGTACCATGGTGCAGCTGGTATTACCATGGAAGTACTCAACAAGAGTACCATGGTGCAGCTGGTATTACCATGGAAGTACTCAACAAAAGCACCATGGTGCAGCTGGTATTACCCTGGCAGTACTCAACAAAAGTACCATGTTGCAGCTGGTATTACCCTGGAAGTACTCAACAAAAGTACCATGGTGCAGCTGGTATTACCCTGGCAGTACTCAACAAAAGTACCATGGTGCAGCTGGTATTACCCTGGCAGTACTCAACAAGAGTACCATGGTGCAGCTGGTATTACCCTGGCAGTATTCAACAAAAGGACCATGGTGCAGCTGGTATTACCCTGGCAGTACTCAACAAAAGTACCATGGTGCAGCTGGTATTACCCTGGAAGTACTCAACAAGAGTACCATGGTGCAGCTGGTGTTACCCTGGCAGTACTCAACAAAAGTACCATGGTACAGCTGGTATTACCCTGGCAGTATTCAACAAAAGTACCATGGTGCAGCTGGTATTAGTCTGGAAGTACTCAACAAGAGTACCATGGTGCAGCTGGTATTACCCTAGAAGTACTCAACAAAAGTACCATGGTGCAGCTGGTATTACCCTGGAAGTACTCAACAAAAGCACCATGGTGCAGCTGGTATTACCCTGGCAGTACTCAACAAAAGTACCATGTTGCAGCTGGTATTACCCTGGAAGTACTCAACAAAAGTACCATGGTGCAGCTGGTATTACCCTGGCAGTACTCAACAAAAGTACAATGGTGCAGCTGGTATTACTCTGGCAGTACTCAACAAGAGTACCATGGTGCAGCTGGTATTACCCTGGCAGTATTCAACAAAAGTACCATGGTGCAGCTGGTATTACCCTGGCAGTACTCAACAAAAGTACCATGGTGCAGCTGGTATTACCCTGGAAGTACTCAACAAGAGTACCATGGTGCAGCTGGTATTACCCTGGCAGTACTCAACAAAAGTACCATGGTGCAGCTGGTATTACCCTGGCAGTATTCAACAAAAGTACCATGGTGCAGCTGGTATTAGCCTGGAAGTACTCAACAAAAGTACCATGGTGCAGCTGGTATTACCCTGGAAGTACTCAACAAGAGTACCATGGTGCAGCTGGTATTACCCTGGCAGTACTCAACAAGAGTACTATGGTGCAGCTGGTATTACCCTGGAAGTGCTCAACAAGAGTACCATGGTGCAGCTGGTATTAACCTGGCAGTACTCAACAAGGGTACCATGGTGCAGCTGGTATTTCCCTGGAAGTACTCAACAAAAGTGTCATGGTGCAGCTGGTATTACCCTGGAAGTACTCAACAAGAGTACCATGGCGCAGCTGGTATTACCCTGGAAGTACTCAACAAGAGTACCATGGTGCAGCTGGTATTACCCTGGAAGTACTCAACAAGAGTACCATGGTGCAGCTGGTATTACCATGGAAGTACTCAACAAGAGTACCATGGTGCAGCTGGTATTACCATGGAAGTACTCAACAAGAGTACCATGGTGCAGCTGGTATTACCATGGAAGTACTCAACAAGAGTACCATGGTGCAGCTGGTATTACCATGGAAGTACTCAACAAGAGTACCATGGTGCAGCTGGTATTACCCTGGAAGTACTCAACAAAAGTACCATGGTGCAGCTGGTATTACCCTGGAAGTACTCAACAAAAGTACCATGGTGCAGCTGGTATTACCCTGGAAGTACTCAACAAGAGTACCATGGTGCAGCTGGTATTACCCTGGAGGTACTCAACAAACGTACCATGGTACAGCTGGTATTACCCTGGAAGTACTCAACAAAAGTGCCATGGTGCAGCTGGTATTAGCCTGGAAGTACTTAACAAGAGTACCATGGTGCAGCTGGTATAACCCTGGAAGTACTGAACAAAAGTACCATGGTGCAGCTGGTATTACCCTGGAAGCACTCAACAAGAGTACCATGGCGCAGCTGGTATTACCCTGGCAGTACTCAGCAAGAGTACCATGGTGCAGTTGGTATTACCCTGGTAGTACTCAACAAGTGTACCATGGTGCAGCTGGTATTACCATGGAAGCACTCAACAATAGTACCATGGTGCAGCTGGTATTACCCTGGCAGTACTCAACAAGAGTACCATGGTGCAACTGGTATTACCCTGGCAGTACTCAACAAGAGTACCATGGTGCAGCTGGTATTACCATGGAAGTACTCAACAAAAGTACCATGGTGCAGCTGGTATTACCCTGGAAGTACTCAACAAGAATACCATGGTGCAGCTGGTATTACCCTGGAAGTACTCAACAAAAGTACCAAGGTGCAGCTGGTATTACCCTGGAAGTACTCAACAAGAGTACCATGATGCAGCTGGTATTACCCTGGCAGTACTCAACATGAGTACCATGGTGCAGCTGGTATTACCCTGGAAGTTCTCAACAAGAGTACCATGGTGCAGCTGGTATTACCCTGGCAGTACTTAACAAAAGTACCATGGTGCAGCTGGTATTACCCAGGCAGCACTCAACAAAAGTACCATGGTGCAGCTGGTATTACCCTGGCAGTACTCAACAAAAGTACCATGGTGCAGCTGGTATTACCCTGGCAGCACTCAACAAAAGTACCATGATGCAGCTGGTATTACCCTGGCAGTACTCAACAAAAGTACCATGGTGCAGCTGGTATTACCCTGGCAGTACTCAACAAAAGTACCATGGTGCAGCTGGTATTACCCTGGCAGCACTCAAGAAAAGTACCATGGTGCAGCTGGTATTACCCTGGCAGTACTTAACAAAAGTACCATGGTGCAGCTGGTATTACCCTGGCAGTACTCAACAAAAGTACCATGGTGCAGCTGGTATTACCCTGGCAGTACTCAACAAAAGTACCATGGTGCAGCTGGTATTACCCTGGCAGTACTTAACAAAAGTACCATGGTGCAGCTGGTATTACCCTGGCAGTACTCAACAAAAGTACCATGGTGCAGCTGGTATTACCCTGGCAGTACTTAACAAAAGTACCATGGTGCAGCTGGTATTACCCTGGCAGTACTTAACAAAAGTACCATGGTGCAGCTGGTATTACCCTGGCAGTACTCAACAAAAGTACCATGGTGCAGCTGGTATTACCCTGGCAGCACTCAACAAAAGTACCATGGTGCAGCTGGTATTACCCTGGCAGCACTCAACAAAAGTACCATGGTGCAGCTGGTATTACCCTGGCAGCACTCAACAAAAGTACCATGGTGCAGCTGGTATTACTCTGGCAGCACTCAACAAAAGTACCATGGTGCAGCTGGTATTACCCTGGCAGCACTCAACAAAAGTACCATGGTGCAGCTGGTATTACCCTGGCAGCACTCAACAAAAGTACCATGGTGCAGCTGGTATTACCCTGGCAACACTCAACAAAAGTACCATGGTGCAGCTGGTATTACCCTGGCAGTACTCAACAAAAGTACCATGGTGCAGCTGGTATTACCCTGGCAGCATTCAACAAAAGTACCATGGTGCAGCTGGTATTACCCTGGCAGCACTCAACAAAAGTACCATGGTGCAGCTGGTATTACCCTGGCAGCACTCAACAAAAGTACCATGGTGCAGCTGGTATTACCCTGGCAACACTCAACAAAAGTACCATGGTGCAGCTGGTATTACCCTGGCAGTACTCAACAAAAGTACCATGGTGCAGCTGGTATTACCCTGGCAGCACTCAACAAAAGTACCATTGTGCAGCTGGTATTACCCTGGCAGCACTCAACAAAAGTACCATGGTGCAGCTGGTATTACCCTGGCAGCACTCAACAAAAGTACCATGGTGCAGCTGGTATTACCCTGGCAGTACTGAACAAAAGTACCATGGTGCAGCTGGTATTACCCTGGCAACACTCAACAAAAGTACCATGGTGCAGCTGGTATTACCCTGGCAGTACTCAACAAAAGTACCATGGTGCAGCTGGTAATACCCTGGCAGTACTTAACAAAAGTACCATGGTGCAGCTGGTATTACCCTGGCAGTACTCAACAAAAGTACCATGGTGCAGCTGGTATTACCCTGGCAGCACTCAACAAAAGTACCATGGTGCAGCTGGTATTACCCTGGCAGTACTCAACAAAAGTACCATGGTGCAGCTGGTATTACCCTGGCAACACTCAACAAAAGTACCATGGTGCAGCTGGTATTACCCTGGCAGTACTCAACAAAAGTACCATGGTGCAGCTGGTATTACCCTGGCAGTACTCAACAAAAGTACCATGGTGCAGCTGGTATTACCCTGGCAGCACTCAACAAAAGTACCATGGTGCAGCTGGTATTACCCTGGCAGTACTCAACAAAAGTACCATGGTGCAGCTGGTATTACCCTGGCAACACTCAACAAAAGTACCATGGTGCAGCTGGTATTACCCTGGCAACACTCAACAAAAGTACCATGGTGCAGCTGGTATTACCCTGGCAACACTCAACAAAAGTACCATGGTGCAGCTGGTATTACCCTGGCAGTACTCAACAAAAGTACCATGGTGCAGCTGGTATTACCCTGGCAACACTCAACAAAAGTACCATGGTGCAGCTGGTATTACCCTGGCAGTACTCAACAAAAGTACCATGGTGCAGCTGGTATTTCCCTGGCAACACTCAACAAAAATACCATGGTGCAGCTGGTATTACCCTGGCAGTACTCAACAAAAGTACCATGGTGCAGCTGGTATTACCCTGGCAGCACTCAACAAAAGTACCATGGTGCAGCTGGTATTACCCTGGCAGCACTCAACAAAAGTACCATGGTGCAGCTGGTATTACCCTGGCAGCACTCAACAAAAGTACCATGGTGCAGCTGGTATTACCCTGGCAGCACTCAAGAAAAGTACCATGGTGCAGCTGGTATTACCCTGGCAGCACTCAACAAAAGTACCATGGTGCAGCTGGTATTACCCTGGCAGCACTCAACAAAAGTACCATGGTGCAGCTGGTATTACCCTGGCAGCACTCAACAAAAGTACCATGGTGCAGCTGGTATTACCCTGGCAGCACTCAACAAAAGTACCATGGTGCAGCTGGTATTACCCTGGCAGCACTCAACAAAAGTACCATGGTGCAGCTGGTATTGCCCTGGCAGCACTCAACAAAAGTACCATGGTGCAGCTGGTATTACCCTGGCAACACTCAACAAAAGTACCATGGTGCAGCTGGTATTACCCTGGCAGCACTCAACAAACGTACCATGGTGCAGCTGGTATTACCCTGGCAACACTCAACAAAAGTACCATGGTGCAGCTGGTATTACCCTGGCAGTACTCAACAAAAGTACCATGGTGCAGCTGGTATTACCCTGGCAGCACTCAACAAAAGTACCATGGTGCAGCTGGTATTACCCTGGCAGTACTCAACAAAAGTACCATGGTGCAGCTGGTGTTACCCTGGCAGCACTCAACAAAAGTACCATGGTGCAGCTGGTATTTCCCTGGCAGCACTCAACAAAAGTACCATGGTGCAGCTGGTATTACCCTGGCAGCACTCAACAAAAGTACCATGGTGCAGCTGGTATTACCCTGGCAGCACTCAACAAAAGTACCATGGTGCAGCTGGTATTGCCCTGGCAGCACTCAACAAAAGTACCATGGTGCAGCTGGTATTACCCTGGCAACACTCAAAAAAAGTACCATGGTGCAGCTGGTATTACCCTGGCAGCACTCAACAAAAGTACCATGGTGCAGCTGGTATTACCCTGGCAACACTCAACAAAAGTACCATGGTGCAGCTGGTATTACCCTGGCAGTACTCAACAAAAGTACCATGGTGCAGCTGGTATTACCCTGGCAGCACTCAACAAAAGTACCATGGTGCAGCTGGTATTACCCTGGCAGTACTCAACAAAAGTACCATGGTGCAGCTGGTATTACCCTGGCAGCACTCAACAAAAGTACCATGGTGCAGCTGGTATTACCCTGGCAGCACTCAACAAAAGTACCATGGTGCAGCTGGTATTACCCTGGCAGCACTCAACAAAAGTACCATGGTGCAGCTGGTATTACCCTGGCAGCACTCAACAAAAGTACCATGGTGCAGCTGGTATTACCCTGGCAGCACTCAACAAAAGTACCATGGTGCAGCTGGTATTACCCTGGCAGCACTCAACAAAAGTACCATGGTGCAGCTGGTATTACCCTGGCAGCACTCAACAAAAGTACCATGGTGCTGCTGGTATTAACATTATACTTACATTTGACTTTCTATTCTCAAGAATGATTTGCATTATTTTTTCTGTACGATATATTTAAATAATTTCTTCTTAACTTTTTTATTTCACATCACATTATTTTTCGTTGAACACTGTCAGCTCGGTTGTTGAACACTGTCAGCTCGGTTGTTGAACACTGTGAGCTCGGTTGTTGAACACTGTCAGCTCGGTTGTTGAACACTGTCAGCTCGGTTGTTGAACACTGTCAGCTCGGTTGTTGAACACTGTCAGCTCGGTTGTTGAACACTGTCAGCTCGGTTGTTGAACACTGTCAGCTCGGTTGTTGAACACTGTCAGCTCGGTTGTTGAACACTGTCAGCTCGGTTGTTGAACACTGTCAGCTCGGTTGTTGAACACTGTCAGCTCGGTTGTTGAACACTGTCAGCTCGGTTGTTGAACACTGTCAGCTCGGTTGTTGAACACTGTCAGCTCGGTTGTTGAGCACTGTCAGCTCGGTTGTTGAGCACTGTCAGCTCGGTTGTTGAACGCTGCCAGCTACATTGTTGAACACTACCAGCTGGGTTGTTGAACACTGCCAGCTGGGTTGTTGAACACTGCCAGCTGGGTTGTTGAACACTACCAGCTGGGTTGTTGAACACTACCAGCTGGGTTGTTGAACACTGCCAGCTGGGTTGTTGAACACTGCCCGCTGGGTTGTTGAACACTGCCAGCTGGGTTGTTGAACACTACCCAATAAGAGGAACACTGCAGCAGGCCTACTGGCCCATGTAAGAAAATGTTTGTCCAACCTATTTTATGCTACCCATTATTTTCCTTTTCTGTGCCATGGTGACACTCTAACCTGTCTGAGAGATGTTTGCTTTCCCCAGCCATTACAACGTTATGGAGGTGGTGAGGCGAGCACCTAGCATGTTACATTTCATTTAGTTCTCGTCACACAACCACTGTCATGTCATATCCTCTTGACCAGTCAACTGGAAAATTCAGAGTACAGCAGTTCTGGGGCCGCCGCTGCTGGTATTGCCTAGTTCAGTTCACTAGTCAGGTGAGAGGTGAAAGAATTAACCTGTGCTAGCTGCACATGCTCTCCTAATTCTGTCTTATACTTAGTTATTCCTGCATAACTTTCTTGTAATATACTTTTCCTCTACTAAACCTTTAGTTTCTTTCTCAGTATTTTTTTATTATTATTATCACACTGGCCGATTCCCACCAAGGCAGGGTGGCCCGAAAAAGAAAAACTTTCACCATCATTCACTCCATCACTGTCTTGCCAGAAGGGTGCTTTACACTACAGTTTTTAAACTGCAACATTAACACCCCTCCCTCAGTATTATCCTTGTTTATTGAGACTACCAGATTTGTCACTTCTCTCTTCTTATCACTTCAGCTTGCTCACTTAATGTCTTTTAACGTTATCTAACCTCAGCCAAGGTAACACCACACCTGCCTGAATGGCTGAGTAGCAGACTCGTGCTTACTCTGGTCCAATCCACTCTTCTTACTTTGAGTGGCTCTTTACTCTGCCTTATCCTTATTCTGTTAACTCAATAATTTAACGGTGTAAATATTGTACTTACCGATGAAGAAATAAACAGGTGAAGAGAAAACTATCTCTTCTGTGTTTGTTTTGCCCTTATCTTGCCAGGCTGCTTGCAATATTGCAGACTTTGGTGTTTGCCAGGTGCAAAAGGTCTTGAATTGCTACCTGTGATCGTAACACTGTAGCTGTGGTGGTGGTTGTAGTGGTGGTGAGGTCGTGGTGGTGTTGGTAGTGGTTACGGTGGTCGTATTGGTGGTGACGATGGTGGTTCTTTTGGTTGTTATTCTGGTGGTGGTGGCAGAGTGGAGGTGGGGATGGTGATAGTGGTAGTGATGGTGGTGATAGTGTTTATGGTGGTGGTGATAGTTATTATGAAGGTGGCAATGGTACTTGTGGTGATGGTGGTGATGTGGTGGTACACACACACACACACACACACACACACAAACACACACACACACACACACACACACACACACACACACACACACACACACACACACACACACACACACACACTCACACACACACAAACACACACACACACACACACACACACACACACACACACACACACACACACACCCACACACACACACACACACACACACACACACACACACACACACACACACACACACACACACACACACACACATAGAACAGTGTCACTGACGTGTATAGTATGTAATGTCATGGAGAAGATTATCAGGAGGAGAGTGGCGGAGCACCTGGAAAGGAACAATAATATAAACGACAACCAGCACCGATTCATGGAAGGCAAATCCTGTATCACAAACCTTCGGGAGTTTTATGATAAAGTAACAGAAGTAAGACACGAGAGAGGGGTGGGTTGACTGCATTTTTTTGGACTGCAAGAAGGCACTCAACACAGTTCCTCACAAGAGATTAGTGCAGAAGCTAGAGGATCAGGCGCGTATAACAGGAAGGGCACTGCAATGGATCAGAGGATACCTGACAGGGAGGCAACAACGAGTCATAGTACGTGATGAGGTATCACAGTGGGCACCTGTGACGAGCAGGGTCCCACACAGGTCGGTCCTAGAACCAGTGTTATTTTTGGTATATGTGAATGACATGATGGAAGGGATAGACTCTGCAGTGTCCCTGTTCGCAGATGATGTGAAGTTAATGAGGAGAATTAAATTAGATGAGGATCAGGCAGGACTTCAAAGAGACCTGGACAGGCTGGACACGTGGTCCAGCAACTGGCTTCTCGAATTTAACCCCGCCAAATGCAAAGTCATGAAGATCGGAGAAAGGCAAATAAGACCGCAGACAGAGTATAGGCTAGGTGGGCAAAGACTGCAAACCTCGCTCAAGGAGAAAGATCTTGGCGTGAGCATAACACCGAGCACATCGCGGAAGCCCACATTACCCAAATAAATGCTGAGGCATATGGGCGCCTGGCATACCTGAGAATAGCATTCCGATACCTCAGTAAGGAATCGTTCAAGACACTGTACACTGTGTACGTCAGGGCCATACTGGAGTATGCAGCACCAGTTTGGAACCCACACTTGGTCAAGCACCTCAAGAAATCAGAGAAAGTGCAAAGGTTTGCGACAAAGCTAGTTCCAAACCTAAGAGGATTGGCCTACGAAGAAAAGTTAAGGGAAATCGGCCTGACGACACTGGAGAACAGGAGGGTTAGAAGGGTCATGATAACGACATACGAAATACTGCGTGGAATAGACAAGGTGGATAGAGACAGGATGTTCCAGAGATGGGACACAGAAACAAGGGGTCACACTTGGGAGTTGAAGACTTAGATGAGTCAAAGGGATGTTAGGAAGTATTTCTGCAGTCATACAGTAGTCAGGAAGTGGAATAGTCTAGCAAGTGATGTAGTGGAGGCAGGAACCATACATAGCTTTAAGACGAGGTATGATAAATCTCGTGGAGCAGGGAGAGAGAGGGAGAAGCGATTAGTGAAGAAGCGGGGTCAGGAGCTGAGTCTCGACCCATGCAACCACAATTAGGCGAGTGTTGCAACCCCTGAATGGGTTACAATGTATATGTATATATATAATGTATATTAACTTTTCATATAATTTTATATTGCTTATATTTGCGATAATAGCTAAATCGTAAATATATTGCTTTATTTTATTATTTGACTTAGTTACTTTTGTTAGGTAGGATGTAACATATTATGTGCTCATAGTTCAAGTCTTGATTGTCTAACTACTGTAATTATCGCTCTTTGCTCGTTACTCTGCCGGCTTCTCTGTTGCTGGGCAGTAACTGTCCACGAAGCTATCACGTGATCGAGGGGGGGTGGGTGTCCTCACCTCGCCTGAAGTATTCAGTCAGGTCTAGACTCTCTTGGTGGTTGGACGTATTCCTGGCAAGTGTCTAACTCTTCCTTATTGGCCCTTGTTCGAGGATCATCTCTTGTCTCATTATTGTTGTAGGTTCTGTAGAACCCTGTTCACAGAACACTGTCGAGACTTAGTGATTTTCGACGTTGTACTGAGGTTGTGTGTCGCATAGACACTCTGAGCAACTCAGGTCCTGAGCTGTAGCTTCTGACCTAATTTGTACTGGTATCTGTGTACTGTCACAGTCGGAGATTTTCTAATGCTGAACTTAGATTCAGTAGTATGGGAGTTTTGTGACTTTTGTGGAGGATCTGCTGATGGTTCCTACTTAGTGTCGTTGTATTATCTACTTGTTCCTGATTCTGTGTCGCAGTTGCTTGTTATATTGCTATTGGGCTTAGCATTCTTTTTATTGTTCAAGCAGACTGTTCTGATTGCCAGTTGGTCAAGAAGTTAGTTTATTTGAGGACTTTGCCAGTCACTTGTTTAAGTCTAGTCGAGTCGTGAGATATAGTGAACTACTTAGAGCACTTACACACATACACACACTTATTTGTATATTGTATTATTAAATGTTGATGTACCAGATGGTACTTAAGAATTATAAATGTAATATGTGCTATCAGCACAATAATACTGTACATGAGAGAAGTGATTATTCTTATTTTGTTGATATTGATTTAATTTAATTTGATATACGCCTTGACAACTTAACTATTAATTAATAAATTTATTAAATTTTAATTTCTCTAGTTAGTAGCCTACCAGTTGTAATCCTGAAGCACTATTGAATCATACTGAATTCTAATGGATAATTGGACAAGGATACTGACTACTTGTTACGAAAACCCAGTAACAGGCTGGATGCTAGAAGGGCAGTCCTTTCTAGTATTACCTGGGGATCTCTAAGCTTTTTAGAATTGCGTTTTTTGTAACAGTGAGTACATACACATGCAAAATGCACACACATGTTCATGCATGCACTCAAACCCAAAACTAATGCTGACATAAGCACCTGACATAGGCGCCTGTGACGAGCGGGGTCCCACAGGGGTCAGTTCTAGGACCAGTGCTATTTTTGATATATGCGAACGATATGATGGAAGGAATAGACTCTGAAGTATCCCTATTCGCAGATGATGTGAAGTTGATGAGAAGAATTAAATCAGATGAGGATGAGGCAGGACTGCAAAGAGATCTGGACAGGCTGGACATGTGGTCCAGAAACTGGCTTCTCGAATTCAGTCCTGCCAAATGCAAAGTCATGAAGATTGGGGAGGGGCAAAGAAGACCGCAGACAGAGTATAGGCTAGGTGGACAAAGACTACAGACCTCACTCGGGGAGAAAGACCCTGGGGTGACCATAACACCGAGCACGTCACCGGAGGCACACATCAACCAAATAACTGCTGCAGCATATGGGCGCCTGGCAAACCTGAGAACAGCGTTCCGATACCTTAATATGGAATCGTTCAAGACACTGTACACTGTGTATGTTAGGCCCATACTGGAGTATGCAGCACCAGTCTGGAACCCACACCTGGTCAAGCACGTCAAGAAGTTAGAGAAAGTACAAAGGTTTGCAACAGGGCTAGTCCCAGAGCTCAGGGTAATGTCGTACGAGGAAAGTTTGAGGGAAATCGGACTGACGACACTGGAGGACAAAAGGGTCAGGGGAGGCATGATAACGACATACAAGATACTGCGGGTAATAGACAAGGTGGACAGAGATAGGATGTTCCAGAGAGGGGACACAGAAACAAGGGGTCACAACTGGAAGCTGAAGACTCAGACGAGTCACAGGGACGTTAGGAAGTATTTCTTCAGTCATAGAGTCGTCAGGAAGTGGAACAGCCTAGAAAGTGAAGTAGTGGAGGCAGGAACCATATATAGTTTTAAGAAGAGGTATGACAAAGCTCAGGAAGCAGAGAGGGAGAGGACCTAGTAGCGATCAGTGAAGAGGCGGGGCCAGGAGCTGAGTCTCGACCCCTGCAACCACAATTAGGTGAGTACAATTAGGCGAGTACAAGCCAATTGACACCTCACTGTGACTTGATAGTATCCTACCCATTCCTTTCCTTACACCTCTCTCTCTCTCTCTCCCCATTCTCTTCCTGTTTCTCCCTTCCCCCATCTCCCTCTCTCTCTTTTCCTTCCTCTCTCTCTCTTACTCCGTTTCCCCTTTTCTCTCCCTCTAGCCCCCTCCACTCTTACTCCTCCCCATCACTCTCCGTGTTCCCTTCCCTCCATCTCCCCAAGCTGATACTGCAGAAGCCTGGATACAGGCCCTAGAATATGGGGTAAATATAATGAAGCAAGTTACAGGGCTATTGCACAGAGGAGACTGGCATCTGAAGCACGTACACCCCTATTAATCGAGGAGCCCAATGGAAAGGAAGGAGACAAGACTTACGCTAAGGCCCTATCAGTCCACCAAGCTAAGCCCAGGAATGTAGGGGAAGAGCTGTTAGGAGCAGGGATAGCAGTAAGTGAGGGGGAAGAAGGTAGAGAAGGTGACAGGTCCCATGCAGAGGCACAACCATGCCACCAAGAGTTACAGGAAGAAATGAAGTAGACAATGGCCATGTACAAATGAGACCCAATGACACAGAGGGAAAGGCAGTGGGAGGAGAGGGAGAAGTCAGTGTTTATTCAGGGGCTTCAGGAAAGCGAAGGTGTTACAAAAAACGCGATTCTAAAAGCTTAGAGATCTCCAGTGAATACTAGAAAGGACTGCCCTTCTAGCATCCAGCCTGTTACTGGGTTTTCGTAACAAGTAGTCAGTATCCTTGTCCAATTATCCATTAGAATTCAGTATGATTCAATAGTGCTTCAGGATTACAACTGGTAGGCTACTAACTAGAGAAATTAAAATTTAATAAATTTATTAAGTCTAGAGGTATATTATCAAATTAAATTAAATTAAATTAATCACAGTAATCAAAATAATATCACTTCTCTCGAGTTCAATATTATTGTGCTGAAAGCACATATCACATTTATAATTCTTAAGTACCGTCTGGTACATTAACATTTAATAAGATATTACAAATATGTACAAGTAAGTTTGTGTATGTGTGTAAGTGCTCTAAGTAGTTCACTGTCTTACGATTCGACTAGACTTAAACAAGTGACTGACAAAGTCCTCAAATAAACTAAGTTCTTGACCAACTGGCAATCAGAACAGTCTGCTTGAACAACAAAAAGAACGCTAAGCCCAACAGCAAAATAACAAGCAACTGCGACACAGAATCAGGAACAAGGAGATAATATAACGACACTAAGTAGGGACCATCTGCAGATCCTCCACAAAAGTCACAAAAATCCCATACTACTTAATCTAAGTTCAGCATAAGAAAATCCCCGACTGTGATAATACACAGATACCAGTACAAATTAGGTCAAAAGCTACAGCTCAGGACCTGAGATGTTCAGAGTGTCTATGAGACACACAACCTCAGTACAACGTCGAAAATCACTAAGTCTATACAATGTTCTGTGAACAGAGTTCTACAGAACTAACAAGAATAATGAGACAGACAATCTGTCCAAGCACCAAGAGAGTCTAGAGCAGACTGAATACTTCAGGCGAGGTGAGGACAACCCCCCCTCGATCACGTGATAGCTCCGTGGACAGCAGTCGCCCAGCAAGAAGCCGGCAATGAAAGATGGTAGAAAGAATAAGAGGAGATTGAAAACATCATCAAAGAAATATGTGAGGAGGATATGACTGAGATAGTAAATTTTCAGAGAATAGGAGGGTACTTGAAGGGGAGAGATCAGCTGGTCAAACTGATTTTCAAGACAGAAATAGTGCAGAACAGGATCCTGCAAGAGAAACCACAGCTGAAGGAATCATCAACATACAAGATGGTGTTCCTAGATCATGTCAGAACGACAGAACGACAGCAGCTGAGGGAGAAAACACAGAAATGATTGGGGGTAGAAAGAAAGACAAGGACAGAGTTTTGCAGAGGACAACCAGAGCTGGGCAGAGCAACAAGCTCAAGTACACACAGAACCACCATCAGAAACCCACAGCCAAACATGCTATCCCAACTCAAACCATAATCCACACTTACACCCCCCACACTATGCTGTAGAATCCCACAGCACACTGCCAGGCCCCCCACCCCCACAAACCCCCAGTTGGAGAGGAAACTGAAGGTATGGTACACCAACGCTGATGGAATAACAAATAAGTGGGAGGAGTGGCATGAAAGAATAAAAAAGGTATATCCTAGCTTTCACCAAAACCAAGCTCAGGAATGATAACAGATGCTATCTTTTCAATGGGATATCTGATTCTGAGGAAAGACAGAGGGAACGGAGGGGGTAGAGGAGTGGCACTGTTCATCAAAAAACAATGGGATATTGATGAGCTGGAGAGAGGAGACAGAGGAGAAGCAGGCAATTACATGACAGGAACACTTCAGTCTGGAGGTCCCCAGGTGGTAATTGCAGTGATGTATGACCCACCAAAGAACAGCAGGAGACCAAGGCAAGAGTAACAGAGCAATCGTTGGCACACTGGCTGAAGTGACCAGAAGGGCTCATGCGAGCAGGGCAAAGCTACTGATTGTGGGAGATTTCAATCACAAAGAAATTGACTGGGAGAACTTGGAGCCACATGGGGGACAAGAAACGTGGAGGTGGTGATGGAGGTGGTACTGGAAAACCTCATGTACCAATATGTAATGGACACTACCAGTGAGAGAGGATAGCATGAACTAGCAAGACTGGATCTAGCATTCACTTCAGTAGTGCGGGCATTTAGGACATCACATATGAAAGAACCCTTGGAGCCAGTGACAACGAGGTTCTGAGCTTCGAATGCATAGTAGAGTTACAAGTGGAGAGGGAAGTAGAAAGGGCAGGATGAATGAAGCCAGACTACAAGAGAGGGGACTACAGAGGCATGAAGAATTTCCTGCACAAGGTTCAGTGGGACAGAGCACTGGCAAGGAAGCCAGTAAATGAGTTGATGGAATATGTGACAACAATAATGCAAGGAAACTGAGTAGAGGTTTGAATATCCATGGGTAACAGAAATAACGAGAAGGCCAGGATGACCCCTTGGTTCACTCAAAAATGTAAAGTGGCCAAAACCAAGTGTGCTAGAGAATGGAAGAAGTATAGAAGGCAAAAGACCCAGGAGAATAAGAAGAGCAGTCGTAGAGCAGTCGTAGAGCAAGGAATGAATATGCTCAGGTAAGGAGGGAGACCCAACGACAATACGAAAATGACACAGCAGCGAAAGTAAAATCTGACCCAAAGCTGTTGTGCAGCCACATCAGGAAGGAAACAACAGTCAAGGACCAGGTAATCAGGCTGAGGAAGGAAGGAAGGAAGATCACAAGAAACGACCGAGAAGTATGTGAGGATCTCAACATGAGATTTAAAGAAATGTTCAGAGACGAGACAGAAGGGACTCCAGAAAGACGGAGAGGTGGGGTACATCATCAAGTGCTGGACACAATACATACAACCGAGGAAGAAGTGAAGAGGCTGCTAAGTGAGTTAGATACCTCAAAGGCGATTGGGCTGGATAGCATCTCTCCATGGGTCCTGAGAGAGGGAGCATAGGCACTATGTGTACCACTAATAACAATCTTCAATACATCTATTAAAAGAGGGCGACTACCTGAGGTATGGAAGACAGTAAATGTGGTTAGTCCCAGTCTTTAAAGAAGGAGACAGACATGAAGCATTAAACTATAGACCAGTCTTACTGACATGTATAGTATGCGAAGTCATGGAGAAGATTATCAGGAGAAGAGTGGTTGAGCACTGTTATAAAAAGGCGATATCTATAAATTATAGACACCTTTAGAGAATACTAGAAGGTCTCCCCCTCTAGCATCAGCCTGCTTATGGTTTTCGTATTATGCTGTCAGAATAAGATCAGGTCTAGTTATCCCTTGTAGAGTTTTGGGATTACAATTAGGTGATAACAATCCAACGAAGTAAAATTTGAGATCTTTAATGTAAAAGGTGTCTAGGTGGATAAGTATTACATAGTTTAGGATACAAGCTCCTTGATAGCTCTTGTAGTGCAATATTGAATTGTACATATGGTAGTACAGTGTGGAGGGCATTTTTCGAACAGTACATCTCGTGAGTATTTTACTATAAGATATACTCTTGAATACGAATAATACAAATATTAACAAATGTATGAATGTGTATGTGTGCTCAAAGTGCCCGGACTGTCTCAGTAAGACTTGACTCGAAATGGACTTAAATAGTGACTGACCATAAGTCCTCACATAATTTGTCTTCTCGATCATCAAGGCAACCAAAACAGCTAGTTTGTACAAAATGACGAAACATTCACCAATCAGCAATAATGTACCAAGCAGCAGCACAGCGTCAGGAACAAGGAGACTAAATAACGACCCTAACTGAGGACTATCAGCAGATCCTCCATAAAAGGCATAAAACTCGCTTAATACTGAAGCTACGTTCAGCATAACCAAATTCCCGACTACGACGGCGCATAGATGCCACACAAAGGAGGTCAGACGCTTCAGCTTGGGACCAGGGTCGTGTCTCCACACGACACACAACCTCTGCAAAACGTCAAAACCACTAAGTCTGAACGAGAGATACATTTCGAACTCACCAGCGAAACCTTACTCTACCAAAACAGAAATTAAATAATGAATGAACAGCCAGAGACGAGAGAGATCACTGGAGTGATGTTTCTAGGACTAGAAGCAGATGGGGAGAGAGAGAGAGAGAGAGAGAGAGAGAGAGAGAGAGAGAGAGAGAGAGAGAGAGAGAGAGAGAGAGAGACAGAGAGAGAAAGAGAGAGAGAGAGAGAGAGAGAGAGAGAGAGAGAGAGAGAGAGAGAGAGAGAGAGAGAGAGAGAGAGAGAGAGAGAGAGAGATGTGAGATAATGTGACTCGCCCTTGCTACTCCAGCGATGGCGCGAGTTACTGCCTGACACAAACAAGTGAGCAGTAGTTAGCAAGGCAGTTTACAAAGGTGGACAGCCAATCACAGCTCTTCACCAGAAAGCACAGTGAAAAGTGTAATATGTTACATCCTACCTACATACATAGCTAATATAATAAGTCAAATAATAAAATATAAAGCAAAATATTTTCATTTTAGCTAATAATGAAAATATCGATAATACAAAATTATATGAAAAGGTAAATATATAAATACAATATACACTATAAACACTGGGCCCCACTGATGGGGTGCAATAAGCACCTAGAAAGAAATGAATTTATCAAGGACAACCAGCACAGTTTCATGGATGGGAAATCTTGTGTCAGAAATCAACTGGAGTTCTATGACAGGGTGAAAGCAGTAAAACAAGAGAACTACAGAGGGATCTGGACAGGCTGCAGACCTGGTCCAGAAACTGGTTTCTGGGGTTCAACCCCACCAAGTGCAAAGTCATGAAGATTGGGGAAGGGCAAAGAAGACCGCAGACGGAGTACAATCTAGGGGGCCAGAGACTACAAACCTCACTCAAGGAAAAGGATCTTGGGGTCAGTATAACACCGGGCACATCTCCTGAGGAGCACATCAACTAAATAACTGCTGCAGCACATGGGCGCCTAAGAAACCTAAGCACAGCATTCCGACATCTTAATAAGGAATCGTTCAGGACTCTGTACACCGTGTATTTTTTTTTTCAACAAGTCGGCCGTCTCCCACCGAGGCAGGGTGGCCCAAAAAGAAAGAAAATCCTCAAAAAGAAAATACTTTCATCATCATTCAACACTTTCACCACACTCACACATAATCACTGTTTTTGCAGAGGTGCTCAGACCACAGCAGTTTAGAAGTATATACGTATAAAGATACACAACATATCCCTCCAAACTGCTAATATCCCGAACCCCTCCTTTAGAGTGCAGGCTTTGTACTTCCCATTTCCAGGACTCAAGTCCGGCTATATAAAAATAACCGGTTTCCCTGAATCCCTTCACTAAATATTACCCTGCTCACACTCCAACAGATCGTCAGGTTCCAAATACCATTCGTCTCCATTCACTCCTATCGAACACGCTCATGCACGCCTGCTGGAAGTCCAAGCCCCTCGTCCACAAAACCTCCCACACCCCTTCCTTCCAACCTTTTCGAGGACGACCCCTACCCCGCCTTCTTTCTCCTACAGATTTAAATGCTCTCCATGTGATTCTACTTTGATCCATTCTCTCTAAATGACCAAACCACCTCAACAACCCTTCTTCAGCCCTCTGACTAATACTTTTATTAACTCCACACCTTCTAATTTCCACACTCCGAATTTTCTGCATAATATTTACACCACACATTGCCCTTAGACAGGACATCTCCACTGCCTCCAACCGCCTCCTCGCTGCTGCATTCACAACCCAAGCTTCACACCCATATAAGAGTGTTGGTACTACTATACTATCATACATTCCCTTCTTTGCCTCCATAGATAACTTTTTTTGACTCCACATATACCTCAACGCACCACTCACCTTTTTTACTTCATCAATTCTATGATTAACCTCATCCTTCATAAATCCATCTGCTGACACGTCAACTCCCAAGTATATGGAAACATTCACTTCTTCCATACTCCTCCTCCCCAATTTGATATCCAATTTTTCTTTATCTAAATCATTTGATACCCTCATCACCTTACTTTTTTCTTTGTTCACTTTCAACTTTCTACCTTTACACACACTCCCAAACTCATCCACTAACCTTTGCAATTTTTCTTTAGAATCTCCCATAAGCACAGTATCATCAGCAAAAAGTATTTATGTCAATTCCCATTTTGTATTTGATTCCCCATAATTTAATACCACCCCTCTCCCGAACACCCTAGCATTTACTTCTTTTACGACCCCATCTATAAATATATTAAACAACCATGGTGACATTACACATCCCTGTCTAAGACCTACCTTTACCGGGAAGTAGTCTCCCTCTCTTCTACACACCCTAACCTGAGCCTCACTATCCTCATAAAAACTCTTTACAGCATTTAGTAACTTACCACCTATTCCATATACTTGCAACATCTGCCTCATTGCTCCCCTATCCACTCTATCATATGCCTTTTCTAAATCCATAAATGCAATAAAAACTTCCTTACCTTTATCTAAATACTGTTCACATATATGCTTCAATGTAAACACTTGATCTACACATCCCCTACCCACTCTGAAGCCTCCTTGCTCATCCGCAATCCTACATTCTGTCTTATCTCTAATTCTTTCAATAATAACCCTACCGTACACTTTTCCTGTTATACTCAATAAACTTATTCCTCTATAATTTTTACAATCTTTTTTGTCCCCCTTCCCTTTATATAACGGGACCATACGTGCTCTCCGCCAATCCCTAGGTACCTTCCCCTCTTTCATACATTTATTAAACAAAAGTACCAACCACTCCAACACTATATCCCCCCCCTGCTTTTAACATTTCTGTCATGATCCCATCAGTTCCAGCTGCTTTACCCCCTTTCATTCTACGTAATGCCTCACGTACCTCCCCCACACTTACATTCTGCTCTTCTTCACTCTTAAAAGATGGTATACCTCCCTGGCCAGTGCATGAAATTACCGCCTCCCTTTCTTCCTCAACATTTAAAAGTTCCTCAAAATATTCTCGCCATCTGCCTAATACCTCCCTCTCCCCATCTACTAACTCCCCTACTCTGTTTTTAACTGACAAATGCATACTTTCCCTAGGCTTTCTTAACTTGTTTAACTCACTCCAAATTTTTTTCTTATTTTCATTAAAATTTCTTGACAGTGCCTCTCCCACTCTTTCATCTGCTCTCCTTTTGCACTCTCTCACCACTCTCTTCACCTTTCTTTTACTCTCCATATACTCTGCTCTTCTTATAACACTTCTGCTTTGTAAAAACCTCTCATAAGCTAACTTTTTCTCTTTTATCACACCCTTTACTTCATCATTCCACCAATCACTCCTCTTTCCTCCTGCCCCCACCCTCCTATAACCACAAACTTCTGCCCCACATTCTAATACTGCATTTTTAAAACTATTCCAACCCTCTTCAACCCCCCTCCACTACTCATCTTTGCACTAGCCCACCTTTCTGCCAATAGTCGCTTATATCTCACCCGAACTTCCTCCTCCCTTAGTTTATACACTTTCACTTTCCTCTTACTTGTTGTTGCCACCTTCCTCTTGTCCCATCTACCTCTTACTCTAACTGTAGCTACAACTAAATAATGATCCGATATATCAGTTGCCCCTCTATAAACATGTACATCCTGGAGCCTACCCATTAACCTTTTATCCACCAATACATAATCTAACAAACTACTTTCATTACGTGCTACATTATACCTTGTATATTTATATATCCTCTTTTTCATAAAATATGTATTACTTATTACCAAATCTCTTTCTACACATAGCTCAATTAAAGGCTCCCCATTTACATTTATCCCTGGCACCCCAAATTTACCTACTACTCCCTCCACAACATTTTTACCCACTTTAGCATTGAAATCCCCAACCACAAGTACTCTCACACTTGGTTCAAAACTCCCCACGCATTCACTCAACATTTCCCAAAATCTCTCTCTCTCTCCTCTACACTTCTCTCTTCTCCAGGTGCATACACGCTTACTATAACCCACTTTTCACATCCAACCTTTATTTTACTCCACATAATCCTTGAATTAATACATTTATAGTCCCTCTTTTCCTGCCATATCTTATCCTTCAACATTATTGCTACTCCTTCTTTAGCTCTAACTCTATTTGAAACCCCTGACCTAATCCTATTTATTCCTCTCCACTGAAACTCTCCCACCCCCTTCAGCTTTGTTTCACTTAAAGCCAGGACATCCAGCTTCTTCTCATTCATAACATCCACAATCATCTCTTTCTTATCATTCGCACAACATCCACGCACATTCAGACTTCCCACTTTGACAATTTTCTTATTCTTATTCTTTTTAGTAATTATTACAGGAAAAGGGGTTACTAGCCCATTGTTCCCGGCATTTTAGTTGACTTTTACAACACGCATGGCTTATGGAGGAAAGATTCTTATTCCACTTCCCCATGGATATAAAATCAAAGATAAAATCAAAGAAAAACTCAGATGCGTGTGTATAAATAAACATGTACATGTATGTGTAGTGTGACCTAAGTGTAAGTAGAAGTAGCAAGACGTACATATTTATGAGACAGACAAAAGACACCAGCAATCCTACCATCATGTAAAACAATTACAGGCTTTTGTTTTACATTCACTTGGCAGGACGGTAGTACCTCCCTGGGTGGTTGCTGTCTACCCTCCTACTTCTACACCGTGTATGTCAGACATATATTGGAGTATGAAGCACTAGTTTCGAACCCACACGTAGCCAAGCACGTAAGGAAATTAGACTAGTCCCGGAGCTAAAAGGTATGTCCTACGAGGAGAAATGAAGGGAAATCGACTTGACGACACTGGAGGACAGGAGAGATAAGGGAAATATGATAACGACATATAAAATGCCGAGAGGAATTGAAAAGGTGGACAGGGACTGGATTTTCCAGAGATGGGACCCAGCAACAAGGGATCAATCACAATTGGAAGTTGAAGACTAAGACGAATCACAGTGATGTTAGGAAGTATTTCTTCAGTCGCAGAGTTGTCAGGAAGTGAAATAGTCTGGGAAGTGATGTAGTGGAGGCAGGATCTATCCAGAGCTTTAAGAAGAGGTATGATAAAGCTCATGAAGGAGGAAGAGTGACCTAGTAGCGACCAGTGAAGAGGCGGGGCCAGGAGCTGTGAATCAACCCCTTCAACCACTACTAGGTGAGTAAACACACACACACACACACACACACACACACACACACACACACACACACACACTCACACACACACACACACACACTCACACACACACACACACACACACACACACACACACACACACACACACACACACTCACACACACACACACACACATACACACACACACACACACACACACACACACGCACACACACACACACACGCACACTCACACACACACACACACACACACACACACACACACACACACACACGCACACTCACACACACACACACACACACACACACACACACACACACACACACACACACACACACACCTGTTTGGAACCCGCACTTGATAAAGCACGTCAAGAAACTAGAGAAAGTACAAAGGTTTGCGACAAGGTTAGTTCCAGAGCTAAGGGGAATGTCCTATGAGGAAAGATTAAGGGAAATCGGCCTGACCACACTGGAGGACAGGAGGGTCAGGGGAGACATGATAACGACATATAAAATACTGCGTGGAATAGACAAGGTGGACAAAGACAGGATGTTCCAGGGAGGGGACACAGAAACAAGAGGCCACAATTGGAAGTTGAAGACACAAATGAGTCAGAGAGATAGTAGGAAGTATTTCTTCAGTCATAGAGTTGTAAGGCAGTGGAATAGCCTAGAAAATGACGTAGTGGAGGCAGGAACCATACACAGTTTTAAGACGAGGTTTGATAAAGCTCATGGAGCGGGGAGAGAGAGGGCCTAGTAGCAACCGGTGAAGAGGCGGGGCCAGGAGCTAGGACTCGACCCGTGCAACCACAAATAGGTGAGTACAAATAGGTGAGTACACACACACACACACTGACAGAAGGGTGATCTCCTGATACTCTCCACAACCAGGTATTGAAGCAAGGGGCATCAGACAGAGAGGCTCAACACAGTTTTGCACACAACACTCACAACACAACGGAGGTTTTTAAAGAGTCAGTGACGTAGGTTCATTGTTTTAGCTCTCAGCTGGCCAAGAGTTTTGTCTGTGTGTGAGTTCCACTTAACAAAGCATTGTTTTGTTATGCTGGTATGCTTTGTATGAGTGTGGAAGAGGGTTCCAGTGCTTTGTATGTGTGTGGAAGAGGGTTCCAGTGCTTTGTATGTGTGTGGAAGAGGGTTCCAGTGCTTTGTATGTGTGTGGAAGAGGGTTCCAGTGCTTTGTATGTGTGTGGAAGAGGGTTCCAGTGCTTTGTATGAGTGTGGAAGAGGGTTCCAGTGCTTTGTATGTGTGTGGAAGAGGGTTCCAGTGCTTTGTATGTGTGTGGAAGAGGGTTCCAGTGCTTTGTATGTGTGTGGAAGAGGGTTCCAGTGCTTTGTATGTGTGTGGAAGAGGGTTCCAGTGCTTTGTATGTGTGTGGAAGAGGGCTCCAGTGCTTTGTATGTGTGTGGAAGAGGGTTCCAGTGCTTTGTATGTGTGTAGAAGAGGGTTCCAGTGCTTTGTATGTGTGTGGAAGATGGTTCCAGTGCTTTGTATATGTGTGGAAGAGGGTTCCAGTGCTTTGTATGTGTGTGGAAGAGGGTTCCAGTGCTTTGTATGTGTGTAGAAGAGGGTTCCATTGTTTTGTATGTGTGTGGAAGAGGGTTCCAGTGCTTTGTATGTGTGTGGAAGAGGGTTCCAGTGCTTTGTATGTGTGTGGAAGAGGGTTCCAGTGCTTTGTATGTGTGTGGAAGACGGTTCCAGTGCTTTGTATGTGTGTAGAAGAGGGTTCCATTGCTTTGTATGTATGTGGGAGAGAGTTTCAATACTTTGTATGTGTGTGGAAGAGGGCTCCAGTGCTTTGTATGTGTGTGCAAGGGGGCTCCAGTGCTTTGTGTGTGTGTGGAAGAGGGTTCCATTGCTGTGTATGTGTGTGGAAGAGGCTTCCAGTGCTGTGTATGTGTATGGAAGAGGGTACCAGTGCTGTGTATGTGTGCCCAAGAGGGTTCCAGTGTTGTGTATGTGTGCGCAAGAGGGTTCCAGTGCTGTGTATGTGTGTGGAAGAGGGTTTCAGTGCTGTGTATGTGTGTGGAAGAGAGTTCCAGTGCTGTGTATATGTG
>NC_091301.1:28241903-28334403 GCF_038502225.1 Cherax quadricarinatus | reverse complement strand
TTCAGTGGTAGTGGAAGTTTGTGATGTGACTCTGGTTCAGTGGTAGTGGAAGTTTGTGATGTGACTCTGGTTCAGTGGTAGTGGAAGTTTGTGATGTGACTGTGGTTCAGTGTTGGAGGAAGTTTGTGATGTGACTCTGGTTCAGTGGTAGTGGAAGTTTGTGATGTGACTCTGGTTCAGTGGTAGTGGAAGTTTGTGATGTGACTGTGGTTCAGTGTTGGAGGAAGTTTGTGATGTGACTCTGGTTCAGTGGTAGTGGAAGTTTGTGATGTGACTCTGGTTCAGTGGTAGTGGAAGTTTGTGATGTGACTCTGGTTCAGTGGTAGTGGAAGTTTGTGATGTGACTCTGGTTCAGTGGTAGTGGAAGTTTGTGATGTGACTCTGGTTCAGTGGTAGTGGAAGTTTGTGATGTGACTCTGGTTCAGTGGTAGTGGAAGTTTGTGATGTGACTCTGGTTCAGTGGTAGTGGAAGTTTGTGATGTGACTCTGGTTCAGTGGTTGTGGAAGTTTGTGATGTGATTGTGGTTCAGTGTTGGAGGAAGTTTGTGATGTGACTGTGGTTCAGTGTTGGAGGAAGTTTGTGATGTGACTGTGGTTCAGTGTTGGAGGAAGTTTGTGATGTGACTGTGGTTCAGTGTTGGAGGAAGTTTGTGATGTGACTGTGGTTCAGTGTTGGAGGAAGTGTGTGATGTGACTGTGGTTCAGTGTTGGAGGAAGTTTGTGATGTGACTGTGGTTCAGTGTTGGAGGAAGTTTGTGATGTGACTGTGGTTCAGTGTTGGAGGAAGTTTGTGATGTGACTGGGGTTCAGTGTTGGAGGAAGTTTGTGATGTGACTGGTTCATTGTTGGAGGAAGTTTGTGATGTGACTGTGGTTCAGTGAGGGAAGAAGTGTGTGATGTGACTGTGGTTCAGTGTTAGAGGAAGTTTGTGATGTGACTGTGGTTCAGTGTTGGAGGAAGTTTGTGATGTGACTGTGGTTCAGTGTTGGAGGAAGTTTGTGATGAGACTGTGGTTCAGTGTTGGAGAAAGTTTGTGATGTGACTGTGGTTCAGTGTTAGAGGAAGTTTGTAATGTGACTGTGGTTCAGCGTTGGAGGAAGTTTGTGATGTGACTGTGGTTCAGTGTTGGAGGTAGTTTGTGATGTGACTGTGGTTCAATGTTGGAGTAAGTTTGTGATGTGACTGTGGTTCAATGTTGGAGTAAGTTTGTGATGTGACTGTGGTTCAGTGTTGGAGGAAGTTTGTGATGTGACTGTGGCTCAGTCTTAGAGGAAGTTTGTGATGTGACTGTGGTTCAGTGTTGATGAAGTTTGTGATGTGACTGTGGTTCAGTGTTGGAGGAAGTTTGTGATGTGACTGTGGTTCAGTGTTGGAGGAAGTGTGTGATGTGACTGTGATTCAATGTTGGAGGAATTTTGTGATGTGACTGTGGTTCAGTGTTTGAGGAAGTTTGTGATGTGACTGTGGTTCAGTGTTGGAGAAAGTTTGTGATGTGACTGTGGTTCAGTGTTGGAGGAAGTTTGTGATGTGACTGTGGTTCAATGTTGGAGAAAGTTTGTGATGTGACTGTGGTTCAGTGTTGGAGGAAGTTTGTGATGTGACTGTGGTTCAATGTTGGAGAAAGTTTGTGATGTGACTGTGGTTCAGTGTTGGAGGAAGTTTGTGATGTGACTGTGGTTCAGTGTTGGAGGAAGTTTGTGATGTGACTGTGGTTCAATATTGGAGGAAGTTTGTGACGTGACTGTGGTTCAGTGTTGGAGGTAGTCTGTGATATGACTGTGGTTCAATGTTGGAGGAAGTTTGTGATGTGACTGTGGTTCAGTGTTGGAGGAAGTTTGTGATGTGACTGTGGTTCAGTGTTGGAGGAAGTTTGTGATGTGACTGTGGTTCAATGTTGGAGGAAGTTTGTGATGTGACTGTGGTTCAGTGTTGGAGGTAGTTTGTGATGTGACTGGTTCAATGTTGGAGGAAGTTTGTGATGTGACTGTGGTTCAGTGTTGGAGGAAGTTTGTGATGTAACTGGTTCAATGTTGGAGGAAGTTAGTCATGTGACTGTGTTTCAGTGTTAGAGGTAGTTTTTGATGTGACTGTGGTTCAGTGTTGGAGGAAGTTTGTGATGTGACTGTGGTTCAGTGTTGGAGGAAGTTTGTGATGTGACTGTGGTTCAGTGTTGGAGGTAGTTTGTGATGTGACTGTGGTTCAATGTTGGAGTAAGTTTGTGATGTGACTGTGGTTCAGTGTTGGAGGAAGTTTGTGATGTGAATGTGGTTCAGTGTTGGAGGAAGTGTGTGATGTGACTGTGGTTCAGTGTTGAAGGAAGTTTGTGATGTGACTGTGGTTCAGTGTTGGAGGAAGTTTGTGATGTGACTGTGGTTCAGTGTTGGAGGTAGTTTGTGATGTGACTGTGGTTCAGTGTTGGAGGAAGTTTGTGATGTGACTGTGGTTCAGTGTTGGAGGAAGTTTGTGATGTGACTGTGGTTCAATGTTGGAGTAAGTTTGTGATGTGACTGTGTTTCAGTGTTGGAGGTAGTTTGTGATGTGACTGTGGTTCAATGATGGAGGAAGTTTGTGATGTGACTGTGGTTCAGTGTTGGAGGAAGTTTGTGATGTGACTGTGGTCCAGTGTTGGAGGAAGTTTGTGATGTGACTGTGGTTCAATGTTGGAGGAAGTTTGTGACGTGACTGTGGTTCAGTGTTGGAGGTAGTTTGTGATGTGACTGTGGTTCAATGTTGGAGGAAGTTTGTGATGTGACTGTGGTTCAGTGTTGGAGGAAGTTTGTGATGTGACTGTGGTTCAGTGTTGGAGGAAGTGTGTGATGTGACTGTGGTTCAGTGTTGGAGTAAGTTTGTGATGTGACTGTGGTTCAGTGTTGGAGGAAGTTTGTGATGTGACTGGTTCAATGTTGGAGGAAGTTTGTGATGTGACTGTGGTTCAATGTTGGAGGAAGTTTATTATGTGACTGTGGTTCAGTGTTGGAGGAAGTTTGTGATATGACTGTGGTTCACTGTTGGAAGCAGTTTGTCATGTGACTGTGGTCCAATGTTTGAGGAAGTTTGTGATGTGACTGTGGTTCAGTTTTGGAGGAATTTTGTGATGTGACTGTGGTTCAGTGTTTGAGGAAGTTTGTGATGTGACTGTGGTTCAGTGTTGGAGGAAGTTTGTGATGTGACTGTGGTTCAGTGTTGGAGGTAGTCTGTGATATGACTGTGGTTCAATGTTGGAGGAAGTTTGTGATGTGACTGTGGTTCAGTGTTGGAGGAAGTTTGTGATGTAACTGGTTCAATGTTGGAGGAAGTTAGTCATGTGACTGTGTTTCAGTGTTAGAGGTAGTTTTTGATGTGACTGTGGTTCAATGTTGGAGGAAGTTTGTGATGTGACTGTGGTTCAGTGTTGGAGGAAGTTTGTGATGTGACTGTGGTTCAGTGTTGGAGGTAGTTTGTGATGTGACTGTGGTTCAATGTTGGAGTAAGTTTGTGATGTGACTGTGGTTCAGTGTTGGAGGAAGTTTGTGATGTGAATGTGGTTCAGTGTTGGAGGAAGTGTGTGATGTGACTGTGGTTCAGTGTTGAAGGAAGTTTGTGATGTGACTGTGGTTCAGTGTTGGAGGAAGTTTGTGATGTGACTGTGGTTCAGTGTTGGAGGTAGTTTGTGATGTGACTGTGGTTCAGTGTTGGAGGAAGTTTGTGATGTGACTGTGGTTCAGTGTTGGAGGAAGTTTGTGATGTGACTGTGGTTCAATGTTGGAGTAAGTTTGTGATGTGACTGTGGTTCAGTGTTGGAGGTAGTTTGTGATGTGACTGTGGTTCAATGATGGAGGAAGTTTGTGATGTGACTGTGGTTCAGTGTTGGAGGAAGTTTGTGATGTGACTGTGGTCCAGTGTTGGAGGAAGTTTGTGATGTGACTGTGGTTCAATGTTGGAGGAAGTTTGTGACGTGACTGTGGTTCAGTGTTGGAGGTAGTTTGTGATGTGACTGTGGTTCAATGTTGGAGGAAGTTTGTGATGTGACTGTGGTTCAGTGTTGGAGGAAGTTTGTGATGTGACTGTGGTTCAGTGTTGGAGGAAGTGTGTGATGTGACTGTGGTTCAGTGTTGGAGTAAGTTTGTGATGTGACTGTGGTTCAGTGTTGGAGGAAGTTTGTGATGTGACTGGTTCAATGTTGGAGGAAGTTTGTGATGTGACTGTGGTTCAATGTTGGAGGAAGTTTATTATGTGACTGTGGTTCAGTGTTGGAGGAAGTTTGTGATATGACTGTGGTTCACTGTTGGAAGCAGTTTGTCATGTGACTGTGGTCCAATGTTTGAGGAAGTTTGTGATGTGACTGTGGTTCAGTTTTGGAGGAATTTTGTGATGTGACTGTGGTTCAGTGTTTGAGGAAGTTTGTGATGTGACTGTGGTTCAGTGTTTGAGGAAGTTTGTGATGTGACTGTGGTTCAGTGTTGGAGGAAGTTTGTGATGTGACTGTGGTTCAGTGTTGGAGGTAGTCTGTGATATGACTGTGGTTCAATGTTGGAGGAAGTTTGTGATGTGACTGTGGTTCAGTGTTGGAGGAAGTTTGTGATGTAACTGGTTCAATGTTGGAGGAAGTTAGTCATGTGACTGTGTTTCAGTGTTAGAGGTAGTTTTTGATGTGACTGTGGTTCAATGTTGGAGGAAGTTTGTGATGTGACTGTGGTTCAGTGTTGGAGGAAGTTTGTGATGTGACTGTGGTTCAGTGTTGGAGGTAGTTTGTGATGTGACTGTGGTTCAATGTTGGAGTAAGTTTGTGATGTGACTGTGGTTCAGTGTTGGAGGAAGTTTGTGATTTGAATGTGGTTCAGTGTTGGAGGAAGTGTGTGATGTGACTGTGGTTCAGTGTTGAAGGAAGTTTGTGATGTGACTGTGGTTCAGTGTTGGAGGAAGTTTGTGATGTGACTGTGGTTCAGTGTTGGAGGTAGTTTGTGATGTGACTGTGGTTCAGTGTTGGAGGAAGTTTGTGATGTGACTGTGGTTCAGTGTTGGAGGAAGTTTGTGATGTGACTGTGGTTCAATGTTGGAGTAAGTTTGTGATGTGACTGTGGTTCAGTGTTGGAGGTAGTTTGTGATGTGACTGTGGTTCAATGATGGAGGAAGTTTGTGATGTGACTGTGGTTCAGTGTTGGAGGAAGTTTGTGATGTGACTGTGGCTCAGTGTTGGAGGTAGTTTGTGATGCGACTGTGGTTCAATGTTGGAGGAAGTTTGTGATGTGACTGTGGTTCAGTGTTGGAGGAAGTTTGTCATGTGACTGTGGTTCAGTGTTGGAGGAAGTTTGTGATGTGACTGTGGTTCAGTGTTGGAGGAAGTTTGTCATGTGACTGTGGTTCAGTGTTGGAGGAAGTTTGTCATGTGACTGTGGTTCAGTGTTGGAGGAAGTTTGTCATGTGACTGTGGTTCAGTGTTGGAGGAAGTTTGTCATGTGACTGTGGTTCAGTGTTGGAGGAAGTTTCTCTCTCTAATTTATTGTTCCACTTCTTTTCCTGCTAAAGTGATTGTTGTTTTCTTCTCTACTCAGTTTACAAACAACTTATCTTACCCTGAGGACCAAAACGTCATCTAAAGCCATTGGAATTATTTGTAATTAGTTATAAATTGCTTCATCGACGGCAAATTGTTTTTTTATTCGTTATTGTCTAATTTTCTATAAATCGTATTATTTTGTATGTCGTGATCTTATCTCCTCTTATAGTAGTATAAAGGCGTGATAAATATTTGTCAAGATCAAGGAAAAACCACATGTAGACAGAGACACAGACATTCCTGTACGTCTCTTCAGTAGGTCTGCTGAAGAGGATCTCAGATGGAATTCGAAATATACAGCTCTTCCTTATGTGTTTTTCTCTGCACATTGTTCTTCCTTTGTATATCCCGTCTTTTGGTTCCTTTGTATATCCCGTCTTGTGGTTCCTTTGTATATCCCGTCCTGTGGTTCCTTTGTATATCCCGTCTTGTGGTTCCTTTGTATATCCCGTCTTGTGGTTCCTTTCTGTATCCCGTCTTGTGGTTCCTTTGTATATCCCGTCTTGTGGTTCCTTTCTATATCCCGTCTTGTGGTTCCTTTGTATATCCCGTCTTGTGGTTCCTTTGTATATCCCGTCTTGTGGTTCCTTTGTATATCCCGTCTTGTGGTTCCTTTGTATATCCCGTCTTGTGGTTCCTTTGTATATCCCGTCTTGTGGTTCCTTTCTATATCCCGTCTTGTGGTTCCTTTCTATATCCCGTCTTGTGGTTCCTTTCTATATCCCGTCTTGTGGTTCCTTTGTATATCCCGTCTTGTGGTTCCTTTGTATATCCCGTCTTGTGGTTCCTTTGTATATCCCGTCTTGTGGTTCCTTTGTATATCCCGTCTTGTGGTTCCTTTGTATATCCCGTCTTGTGGTTCCTTTGTATATCCCGTCTTGTGGTTCCTTTGTATATCCCGTCTTGTGGTTCCTTTGTATATCCCGTCTTGTGGTTCCTTTGTATATCCCGTCTTGTGGTTCCTTTGTATATCCCGTCTTGTGGTTCCTTTGTATATCCCGTCTTGTGGTTCCTTTGTATATCCCGTCTTGTGGTTCCTTTGTATATCCCGTCTTGTGGTTCCTTTGTATATCCCGTCTTGTGGTTCCTTTGTATATCCCGTCTTGTGGTTCCTTTCTATATCCCGTCTTGTGGTTCCTTTGTATATCCCGTCTTGTGGTTCCTTTGTATATCCCGTCTTGTGGTTCCTTTGTATATCCCGTCTTGTGGTTCCTTTGTATATCCCGTCTTGTGGTTCCTTTGTATATCCCGTCTTGTGGTTCCTTTGTATATCCCGTCTTGTGGTTCCTTTCTATATCCCGTCTTGTGGTTCCTTTGTATATCCCGTCTTGTGGTTCCTTTGTATATCCCGTCTTGTGGTTCCTTTGTATATCCCGTCTTGTTCTTCTTCCATCAGTGTCAAGATATTCAGGTGCAGTAAGCGTGCATCATCTCTAACAAATTAGATTCATACAGTTGAGTTTTCTCGGATTTCGCCTTATGTGCGACTGTCTAAAAGGGGCGTTTGTTTACATATAATAAGGTCATTCTTATTTTTGCATGTATATGAAGTGCCGCTGTTGTTAGTGTTTGTGTGTACTTCAGAAGGCAGGTTGGTTGAAGTGGTTGTTCTTAAGTCTCTTTGTTTCTCTGAGCTGTTCCTCTCATATGATATTTTGTTTTTGGTCTTTCTCCGTATTATAGGTTCCATTAAATTGCCACTGAACGAGTTGAACTCTAGTAAAGACTTGTTGGATAATTCCTGCAGCTCCTCCTCGTATTCTTGCAACCATCTGAACTTCCATCGTCATTATTATATCATCATCCACAGACACTAATAACCTGCAGACACCTTGTCTGCAGGTTAATAGCATATATATATATTAATGGAGGGATACCACTGTTAACACTCTCCCATACTGATTCTTCCTCCCTGTGACTTCCCTGATTCTTCCTCCCTGTGACTTCCCTGATGCTTCCTCCCTGTGACTTCCCTGATGCTTCCTCCCTGTGACTTCCCTGATGCTTCCTCCCTGTGACTTCCCTGATGCTTCCTCCCTGTGACTTCCCTGATGCTTCCTCCCTGTGACTTCCCTTATGCTTCCTCCCTGTGACTTCCCTGATGCTTCCTCCCTGTGACTTCCCTGGTGCTTCCTCCCTGTGACTTCCCTGATGCTTCCTCCCTGTGACTTCCCTGATGCTTCCTCCCTGTGACTTCCCTGATGCTTCCTCCCTGTGACTTCCCTGATGCTTCCTCCCTGTGACTTCCCTGGTGCTTCCTCCCTGTGACTTCCCTGATGCTTCCTCCCTGTGACTTCCCTGATGCTTCCTCCCTGTGACTTCCCTTATGCTTCCCCCCTGTGACTTCCCTGGTGCTTCCTCCCTGTGACTTCCCTGATGCTTCCTCCCTGTGACTTCCCTGATGCTTCCTCCCTGTGACTTTCCTTATGCTTCCCCCCCTGTGACTTCCCTGATGCTTCCTCCCTGTGACTTCCCTGATGCTTCCTCCCTGTGACTTCCCTTATGCTTCCCCCCCTGTGACTTCCCTGATGCTTCCTCCCTGTGACTTCCCTTATGCTTCCTCCCTGTGACTTCCCTGATGCTTCCTCCCTGTGACTTTCCTTATGCTTCCCCCCCTGTGACTTCCCTGATGCTTCCTCCCTGTGACTTCCCTGATGCTTCCTCCCTGTGACTTCCCTTATGCTTCCCCCCCTGTGACTTCCCTGATGCTTCCTCCCTGTGACTTCCCTGGTGCTTCCTCCCTGTGACTTCCCTGATGCTTCCTCCCTGTGACTTCCCTTATGCTTCCCCCCCTGTGACTTCCCTGATGCTTCCTCCCTGTGACTTCCCTGATGCTTCCTCCCTGTGACTTCCCTGGTGCTTCCTCCCTGTGACTTCCCTGATGCTTCCTCCCTGTGACTTCCCTGATGCTTCCTCCCTGTGACTTCCCTGATGCTTCCTCCCTGTGACTTCCCTGATGCTCCCACCCTGTGACTTCCCTGGTGCTTCCTCCCTGTGACTTCCCCGATGCTTCCTCCCTGTGACTTCCCTGATGCTTCCTCCCTGTGACTTCCCCGATGCTTCCTCCCTGTGACTTCCCTGATGCTTCCTCCCTGTGACTTCCCTGATGCTTCCACCCTGTGACTTCCCTGATGCTTCCTCCCTGTGACTTCCCCGATGCTTCCTCCCTGTGACTTCCCTGATGCTTCCTCCCTGTGACTTCCCTGATGCTTCCTCCCTGTGACTTCCCTGGTGCTTCCTCCCTGTGACTTCCCTGATGCTTCCTCCCTGTGACTTCCCCGATGCTTCCTCCCTGTGACTTCCCTGGTGCTTCCTCCCTGTGACTTCCCTGATGCTTCCACCCTGTGACTTCCCTGGTGCTTCCTCCCTGTGACTTCCCTGATGCTTCCTCCCTGTGACTTCCCTGATGCTTCCTCCCTGTGACTTCCCTGGTGCTTCCTCCCTGTGACTTCCCTGGTGCTTCCTCCCTGTGACTTCCCTGGTGCTTCCTCCCTGTGACTTCCCTGATGCTTCCACCCTGTGACTTCCCTGGTGCTTCCACCCTGTGACTTCCCTGATGCTTCCTCCCTGTGACTTCCCTGATGCTTCCACCCTGTGACTTCCCCGATGCTTCCTCCCTGTGACTTCCCTGATGCTTCCACCCTGTGACTTCCCTGATGCTTCCTCCCTGTGACTTCCCTGATGCTTCCTCCCTGTGACTTCCCTGATGCTTCCACCCTGTGACTTCCCTGATGCTTCCACCCTGTGACTTCCCTGGTGCTTCCTCCCTGTGACTTCCCTGGTGCTTCCTCCCTGTGACTTCCCAGATACTTCCTCTCTGTGACTTCCTCATCCAACATTCCCGTCTCTTGCTCCTTCCAGTAATTATTTACTTTTCTGTCACGTCCCATTATTTCTGGTCAAAGAATTTCGTCATTTCTTGGAAAACTTATTACCAAGATTACTTTATTTTTCTAAATAATTGCCTTTCTCATACATTTTGTCTCCTGGGTCATATTCGCCTCTCAATCTTAGTTCCTTTTAATTATATAGCAGAGTCACTAGTGTCTGAGGTAAAGGTAATCCAGCTGCTGTGTTCGACTCACTAGTGGAGACTACGAAGTGCAGTCTCAGGTAGCGCTGGACTCTTGCCTAAAAGTCGCTAAAAACCCATAATCTTATGTGTGATAAAGCTAAAAAAAAAAGAAAAAGAAGGCTCTGAGAATATTAGTTGCATATGTAACACATTAGGATACATTACTCTCACACGTCATTATACCGGCGTAATTCTAGATGTACTGACTCCCAGCCAGCACATCTCTCCCTCAGCGTGTGTAGCTGTTTCTTCTTGTAATTGTTTCTTCGTTGTTGATTGTTGAGACAGACAACGAGGCTGTTTTTCATACAACATCCCTATGTAGTTTGTAATTATCGCAGCCTTTACCATGTCTTCTCAGCACATGTTTAATAATCAAAATAGCTTTTAAACTTTTTATATTCAGCTGGTTACATAGTTTTGATTTATCTTTGCTGATGTGACTGAATGCACTTTCCACGTCAGCGTCATATTCTCACTTCACCTTATTTGGTGAAGTGAGAACTCTTTAAGCTAAATCTGAGAGCTCTTGGAAAAGGTTGTCTCCGGTAGTATCTTTGTATGAGGCTGTCTGCCCCCAGCCGAACTTTTAGAGGTTTGTTCACACTGTGTTTGATGATGTTTCCTCTACTGGAACTCGATTCAGGTGAGAGTTTAGCATCTACAATAAATAGTTTTTTGTTTTTTTGCAAGGTCTAATACACAAATCTTTATTGGCTGTAGGCATTCGCTTCCACTCAGACATGACACTGGCTCTAATATTAACTGGTAAGCATAGATGCAGTTTATTTAGCGAGCGTGTATCATACAACCACCGCTTGTATTCCCTCTGTACCAATCAAGCTGTCAGGTGGCAGTGCGGTTGTTGGGGCCTTATATTGCACAGACTGTTTGCCAGGTTTACATGTGAACCTAATGAGCAAGATAAAGAGAGCTGATGTTGTACTTACACCTCTGGTTGGAGTCAGTCTCTCACTAGTAGGATGAGTACACATACTGATACTATCTATGGTATGAGTTATAAGCCAACAGCAGTGAGTGAACTCACTTTGCTTTCTCACTCCTTAATACTTTGATTTGTATAGTATCTTCCTACATTGCTGCTCTACTGCACTCTGAACTTATTGTAAATATTGACGGTGGGAATATACCGGAGTTTGTTTTTTGCCTTTGTTCCAGCGGTCCGTTTCTTGTCTGGTGACTTGACTTACTGTCAGGTGCTACACACCTTCCAGCTTTACCTGCGCTCGTAATACAACCTCCACTATAAACTTTATAAATCCTCCAGAATATTTTTTTTTCACTCAGAAAACTTTCAGTTTGACATTTCGGTTTCAAATTCATAACGTAGGAACAGATTAGGATCCACACAATCTTGTACTAAATTATCTTTCTTTATCTTCATTGAAGTGATGGAATCAATTAGATTCCAATTTGTTATTTATAATTTGAACTTCCCCAAGAATATGCTACCGAAATATAGGGAATTCATAAATTTTCTGGTCACAGAACGATGAATGAAGAAACTCAGTTGTATGACATAGTTCATGATTTCTTGCGATATTAAAATGAGTTTTGAGGTTGAACAACTGCCGCAGTATTCTCCCACTGACAGATTCAGTGATCATCCATCGTGTTTGTCATAGCTGTACTAGCTACAGCAGGGAGCTCCTTGTACCTAGATTACCTAATTGAGGAGTGGGAGAACTAGTCAGATTTTTCACAGATCACAAAGTCCGAGTTTCTGGGCAGACAGTGTTTGCAGCATGAGACATATCATGCTGAAGGGAATAACACACTTACAAACACACCCCTGAGACATATCATGCTGAAGGGAATAACACACTTACAAACACACCCCTGAGACATATCATGCTGAAGGGAATAACACACTTACAAACACACCCCTGAGACATATCATGCTGAAGGGAATAACACACATACACACCCCTGAGACATATCATGCTGAAGGGAATAACACACATACACACCCCGGAGACATATCATGCTGAAGGGAATAACACACATACACACACACCCCTGAGACATATCATGCTGAAGGGAATAACACACATACACACCCCTGAGACATATCATGCTGAAGGGAATAACACACACACACACCCCTGAGACATATCATGCTGAAGGGAATAACACACTTACACACACACCCCTGAGACATATCATGCTGAAGGGAATAACACACACACACACAAACACACCTGAGACATATCATGCTGAAGGGAATAACACACACACACACACACCCCTGAGACATATCATGCTGAAGGGAATAACACACACACACACACACACACCTGAGACATATCATGCTGAAGGGAATAACACACACACACACACACCCCTGAGACATATCATGCTGAAGGGAATAACACACACACACACACACACACACACACACACACACCTGAGACATATCATGCTGAAGGGAATAACACACACACACACACACACCCCTGAGACATATCATGCTGAAGGGAATAACACACACACACACACACCCCTGAGACATATCATGCTGAAGGGAATAACACACACACACACACACACCTGAGACATATCATGCTGAAGGGAATAACACACACACACACACACACACCTGAGACATATCATGCTGAAGGGAATAACACACACACACACACACACACCCCTGAGACATATCATGCTGAAGGGAACAACACACATACACACACACCACTGAGTAGCATCACATGAGTAACCTCAGATCATATTCCTACAAGCAGTTCATTGTTTACAACGGTCATAACAGAAACATTACCGGTGGTAAGAACAACGAATCTCTACAGTTCAGGGTAAATGGTAAATTGTGTTACTTGCTTCTTTCTCTCAGAGTAATAAATAAAAGCAATAACCAGTAGTCTAGTTACAGAAATGTCATTAATGTCATCTATTATTAAGCTGAATTTACTGTTTCCAATATCGGCTTTCAAGTCACATTACTGAAATATTGAACAAATATAATGGAAACAATTGTACTGCACTCTGACCTTCAGAGCTTTAAGATCTTACATCCTAAACTGTCAACAAAATGTCCTTTGTAGAGTTCATTTAAATGGTTAACTACTGCTAACTATGTTCAGCTGTGAACAAGAACATACATGTTGAAAATGGTGTACAAGAGAGATAAAATGATGAGTAGAAAACATGTGCAACAACTGTGTATCTTCATCACTTCACTTGTGTCTGACTCATCAAAGACATTCTTCCCTCTGTCTCTCTTACATCATCACTTGTGTCTGACTCATCAAAGACATTCTTCCCTCTGACTCTCTTACATCATCACTGAGGATATCATACTGAAACATTGTTTGTCTTACGGTACTCATTGTCACTTAATTTTGACGTCACTGAACATTTGCAGTACTTACAAAAAATAAGTTGTGGCATCTTTCACTTTCATTAACCAATCTTTGACTCTCGAGTCACTGAGTCATTGGACTCGGAAGTGCTGAGTAGATTTCTGGATAATAATATAAACAGTCAGGAGAAAATAGCACAATACAGGCGAGAGCCTAAACAGATCTGGTGTGGTGGTCGACCTTACGTGACACTCCCATCACACCAGCACGTACAGTACGTGATCTGGATGGGTTCACCCAGCGGAGGAATTACCCATACTGGACCTGTCTATACTAACCAGAAGGAAGGAATCATTATCTAGCCCACTTTTTATTGCTTTCTTCTTGTATAGCTTTGCTAAGTTTAAAAAAATAGTTAAGTTACAAAGAGGGCTAAATTCGGGGTTAAATCAAATAAAAGAGTGTTAAACTTCAGCCCGATGCTTAATGAAAACAGAAACAGAAGATAAAGAACTCACAGAAGTTAAGATGACAGCTCTGTAATTCAAATTCTCTTGAGTTTCTTATTTATCAGCAAAAGAATAATTTGCATCGAGGAAATAAAGAGTTTAGTCATCATATAATTGGGATTCCACATGAAGCTGTTCCTCTATGTCGGACGTCACCAAAGATGTTGATACTTATTGTTTGTGTTATGTTCTGTTCTGTGTGACTTGTTGCCAGTGGCAGCTTGTATGTAGCAGCCACATGATACCTGCTATTGTCCCTGCTAAGTGTATTTAAGGAAAAACTTGCAGTCTGCCAGTCTGTGATTGTTATTACTCAAACTTCCAGTTCTACCTCATTAGCAGTGTCATGTCCACGCTCATTCTCTTTCTTACCTATTTTGCATTAATGCTCCAGGAAGGGTCATAAAGCTTTGTTTCTGTGATTGTGATGAGGTTCTGGTTTTCTTCGCTTACTATTTCGTTTAATGTGTTGATCTTTCTTGAAATTCAGACTGATTTTTCGCATTATTATTATTTGTGCTCCTGAAGGGCAAAGGAGTTAGCTTATTTTGGATAGTTGGTAGAGGAGGTTATTGGGAGGAAAGACAAGTGTGAAGGGTTGGTGGTTTGGGAAGGGGGAATAGTGAGAGTTAGTGAGGGTGGTGAGAGCAATTGGAAGAGTTAGTGGCGTTGAAAAGGTTGATGCGAATGTATGGTGGGAGAGAATGTGGTGAGAAGTAACTCTGTTAAATCTTCTACCTTAAGCTGGAGTCAAATTGATAAATAAATTATGGGCATCATGCATATGATCTGACATCTTTTTAAATGTCATAAGAAAACAGTCCCAGTGTAGATGGCAGCAGGGTTACCACCTGGAGTTTCATATATTGCAAAAATGTGACCGTATTCAAATTCACTCCATAATCATTGTATATAAGGCCTATGGTATAGCATCCGGCACCCATGACCAGTACAGACCTGATCAACCAGGTCCAGATGATCAAAAACATTCGTTGCAAAGCTACGAGATCACTCCCTTACCTGACACACCTTTATTCAACGAGACACAACTGGAAAGGTGTTGATGGTGTGGACTCGATAAGCAGCTTCAGATATAGGTACGAGAGTACTCAAAACATTACCAATCTGAATACAATCGTTAGTGGTTAAGAGGCAGTGCCAGGAGCTAGAATTCAACCCCTTCAACTACAACTAGGTGAGCACACGCACACACACACACACACACACACACACACACACACACACACACACACACACACACACACACACACACACACACACACACACACACACAAACACTCGCAAGTACACACTCACACACTGGCGGGGCCAGGAGCTATGTCTCGACCCCTGCAACCACAAATAGGGGAGTACACACACACACACACACACACACACACACACACACACACACACACACACACACACACACACACACACACACACAGGGGAAGCAGGAAGGTAAGGGCGAATGAAGCCAAACTACAAGAAAGGGGACTACACAGGAATGAGATACTTCTTGAACGGGGTTCTGTGGGACAGAGAACTGGCAGGGAAGCCAGTTAATGAGATGATGGAATATGTAGCAACAATGTGCAAGGAGGCTGAGGAGAGGTTTGTACCCAAGGGTAACAGGAATAATGAAAAAGCCAGGATGAGCCCATGGTTCACCCATAGGTGCAGGGAGGCAAAAACCAAGTGTGCTAGGGAATGGAAGAAATATAGTAGTCAAAGGACCCAGGAGAATAAGGAGAGCAGTCGTAGAACCAGAAATGAATATGCACAGATAAGAAGGGAGGCCCAACGACAATATGAAAACGACATAGCAGCGAAAGCCAAATCTGACCCGAAGCTGTTATACAGCCACATCAGGAGGAAAACAACAGTCAAGGACCAGGTAATCAGGCTAAGGAAGGAAGGAGGAGAGACAACAAGAAATGACCATGAAGTATGTGAGGAACTCAACAAGAGATTGAAAGAAGTGTTCACAGAGGAGAGAGAAGAGGCTCCAGAAAGACGGAGAGGTGGGGTACACCACCAAGTGCTGGACACAGTACACACAATCGAGGAAGAAGTGAAGAGGCTTCTGAGTGAGCTAGATACCTCAAAGGCAATGGGGCCGGATAACATGTCTCCATGGGTCCTGAGAGAGGGAGCAGAGGCGCTATGTGTACCCCTAACAACAATATTCGTTGCATCTACCGAAACAGGGAGAATGCCTGAGGCATGGAAGACAGCAAATGTAGTCCTAATCTTTAAAAAAAAGGAGACAGACATGAAGCACTAAACTACAGACCAGTGTCACTGACATGTATAGTATGCAAAGTCATGGAGAAGATTATCAGGAGAAGAGTGGTGGAACACCTAGAAAGGAATGATCTCATCAACAGCAGCCAACATGGTTTCAGGGACGGGGAATCCTGTGTCACAAACCAGTAAAAGAAATGATGGGCTTTGTGACAACAAAATGCAAGGAGGCAGAGGAGAGGTTTGTTCCCAAGGGAAACAGAAATAATGGGAAGAACAGAACGAGTCCTTGGTTCACCCAAAGGTGTAGGGAGGCAAAAACTAGGTGTACTAGAGAATGGAAAAGGTACAGAAGACAAAGAACCCAGGAAAATAAAGAGATCAGCCGAAGAGCCAGAAAGGAATATGCACGGATAAGAAGGGAGGCTCAGCGACAATACGAAAATGACACAGCATCGAAAGTCAAGTCTGACCCGAAGCTGTTGTATAGCAACATCAGGAGGAAAACAACAGTCAAGGACCAGATAATCAGACTGAGGAAGGATGGTGGGGAGTTCACAAGAAACAACCAAGAGGTACGTGAGGAATTCAACACGAGATTTAAAGAAGTATTTACAGTGGAAACCGGTAGGACTCCAGGAAATCAGAACAGGGAGATACACCAACAAGTGCTGGATGAGGTACACATAACCGAGGAGGTGAAGAAGCTGCTATGTGAACTTGATACCTCAAAGGCGGTGGGACCAGACAACATCTCTCCATGGGTCCTTAGAGAGGGAGCAGATACGTTGTGTGTACCACTAACAAAAATCTTCAACACATCCATTGAAACTGGGCAGCTCCCTGAGGTATGGAAGATGGCAAATGTAGTCCCATTTTTTAAAAATGGAGAAAGACATGAGGCATTAAACTACAGACCTGTGTCACTAACGTGTATAGTATGCAAAGTCATGGAGAAGATCATCAGGAGGAGAGTGGTGGAGCACCTGGAAAGAAACAAGTGTATAATCAACAACCAGCACTGTTTCAGGGAAGGAAAATCCTGTGTCACAGACCTGCTGGAGTTCTATGACAGGGTAATGGCATTAAGACAGGAGAGAGAGGGGTGGGTAGTATTGCCACCCCTGAATGGGTCACAATGTATGTAATGTATATTACCTGTTCATATAATTTTATATTGCTGATATTTGCGATATTAGCTAAATTGTAAATATATTGCTTTATGTTATTATTTGACTTTGTTATATTATTAGGTAGGATGTAACATTTACACCTTATTCAGTGCTCATTGCTCGAGAGTGTTAAGTAGCTGATGGCATTGTCTGGCTACTGTAACTACTGCTCTGCTTGTTTCATTGCCGGCTTCTCTGTAGTTGCTGGGCAGCAGCAGTCCTCGGAGAGTTACGTGATCAGGGTGGGGTGATCACGCCTCACCTGGGTGAGAGGACTGGCTTGCCTCTAGCTAGCTCTCTCTGTTTGATGGTGATTCCAGCTCTTCCTTGCTGGCCCTTGTTGGAACATCATGTCTGTCGCTCTCTCTTGTTGTTAGTTCAGCCTAGCCTAGACTTAGTGATTTTCGACGTTTTACTGAGGTTGTGTGTCACACTGACACTCTGAGAAACTCAGGTCCTGAGCTGTAGCTTCTGAGCTAATTTGTACTGGTATCTGTGCACCGTCACAGTCGGGGATTTTCTTTTGCTGAACTTAGATTCAGTAGTATGGAAGTTTTGTAACTTTTGTGGAGGATCTGCAGATGGTCCCTGCTTAGGGTCGTTATGTTATCTCCTTGTTCCTAATTCTGTGTTGCTGCTGCTTGTTATATTGCTGTTCAGCAAATCGGTCATTTTACTGTTCAAGCAAGCTGTTCTGATTGCCAGGTTGTTGCAACCCCTGAATGGGTTACAATGTATATTATGATTATGAATATAATGTATATTTTCATATAATTTTATATTGCTTATATCTGCGATAATAGCTAAATCGTAAATATATTGCTTTATATTATTTGACTTAGTTACCTGTTGTTAGGTAGGATGTAACATATTATGTGCTCAAAGTTCAAGTCTTGATTGTCTAACTACTGTAATTATCGCTTGTGGCTCGTTTCCCTGCCGGCTTCTCGTTGTTACTGAGCAGCAGCTGTCCACGGAGCTATCACGTGATAGAGGGGGGGGGGTGTCCTCACCTCGCCTGATGTATTCAGTCTGGTCTAGACTCTCTTGGTGGTTGGATGTATTCCTGACAAGTGCCTAAATCTCCCTTATTGGCCCTTGTTGGAAGATCGTCTCTTGTCTCATTATTCTTGTTAGTTCTGGAGACTCTGTTCACAGAACATTGTATAGATTTAGTGATTTTCGACGTTGCACTGAGGTTGTGTGTCACATAGACACTCTGAGCAACTCAGGTCCTGAGCTGTAGCTTCTGACCTAACCTGTATTGTTATCTGTGTACTATCACAGTTGGGGATTTTCTTATGCCGAACTTAGATTCAGTAGTATGGGAGTTTTGTGACTTTTGTGGAGGATCTGCTGATGGTCCCTATTTAGTATTGTTATATTATCTCCTTGATCCTGATTGTGTCGCAGTTGCTTGTTATATTGCTATAGGGCTTAGCATTCTTTTTATTGTTCAAGCAGACTGTTCTGATTGCCAGTTGATCAAGAAGTTAGTTTATTTGAGGACTTTGTCAGTCACTTGTTTAAGTATAGTCGAGTCGTGAGACATAGCGAACTACTTAGAGCACTTACACACATACACACAAACTTACTTGTACATATTTGTAATATCTTATTAAATGTTAATGTACCAGATGGTACTTAAGACTTATAAATGTGATATGTGCTTTCAGCACAATAATAGTGTACACGAGAGAAGTGATTATTATTAATTTGTTTGAATTGATTAATTTAATTTAATTTGATGATATACCTCTAGACGATACTTAAAAAAATTATTAAATTTTATTTTCTCTAGTTAGTAGCCTACCAGTTGTAATCCTGAAGCACTATTGAATCATATTGAATTCTAATGGATAATTGGACAAGGATACTGACTAATTGTTATGAAAACCCAGTAACAGGCTGGATGCTAGAAGGGCAGTCCTTTCTAGTATCCATTGGAGATCTCTAAGCTTTTAGAATTTCATTTTTTGTAACAAATGGGGGCCTGTCCGGGATGCTCTTGATCCAAGGTGTTGGAGAAATTGTCCAGTTTGACATACTAGTAACTCTATGATCAAACACTTTGAATATTTTCCTAAAGTGAAGACTTTGAGTTTAGTCTTGTACAACATACTAGGTGATGGAAATACTGTTTGAGCTCTAGCTCTAAGACAACTAACACTAAAATTCCTATCAGGATTATAGTTTCCCATAATCACTCTCTCGTAGTACATTTATTTTCGTGATGTATGCCAAAGTGAAACAGTTAATTGATACTCTGACTTTGTCTGAGTTAAGTACTTTAAAACTTCAGACGTGTTGGCGAGTAGCCTAAATATCTCGGTGTGACGTATAACAGGAATTACACCGCAGAAACTGTCAGAGCGTTAATTAAAGATATATTGTTTCCTGCTCATATGGAGATGTCTGATTATGATTCAGATTCAGAGAGCCTAGTGTCACAATTAGGAAGTATGACACTATTTGATGAAGAAGAAAGAGCAACTAAGGCAGAAGTGAGCCTAGTGTCTGAGTATAGTGTAGCTCAGTTCTTGCTCATGCCTTCCCTCCTAACTGTTAGTATGACACAGCCTCATACTAGTACCGTGTATGCTACACCTGTATCTACTTATCCTAGACCAGATCTAGACTCCCTAGGGATGCCTGGACAAGGTGTCCGACCTAAAGACCATCTAGACCACGTTAGATTCCTTACTCCTCCATTACTCACTGGTCCTATCTCTCAGGAACAGTTTGAGAGGTTTGAATGCCTCATTATGTTGCAGACTGCACAAACAGAGGCACGGAGGAAATTGAACGAAGAAGATTTCCAGAGAGAAAATGTTCATCTGGGAAGACAACAGACTGATAGATCACAGGACACATTTAATGTGCAGAAAGCTGCATCCATGGTTCCTAAGTTTTTTGAGAGTGACTTAGACACCTATTTTGATGTATTTGAGAACCAGGCACGTGCTATGAACTGGCCACGTAAGCACTGGGCTACCTTGTTGCACACAGCTTTGACAGGAAGAGCTAAAACTTGTACTGCTGCTTTACCATTTGCCAAGTACATTAGTTATGATGCTGTCAAACAAACTATTCTAGAGACGTGTAACTTGTTACCTGTAAGTTATCAAAGTGCATTTCGTACGTTACAACGACGGCAAGATCAAACTTGTGTATAGTTTGCTCATGAGAAAAAAGTTGCATTTGAGAGATAGTGTAGATCTGCGAAATGTAACAACTACGACACTCTTGTTCAGTTGTTACTTCACGAAGAGTTTAACAACTGTATATCTGCGGACATACAAGAATATCTGATCGATCATACTACCTCAGATATTCTGGAAACTGCAGCATTAGCAGACAATTACGAGATTTCTCACAAACTTGTACGTGATAAAACACAAAGAAACAAGGTAACTAAAAATTGTCCTAGAAGTTGGCAACCTAAATCAGCTGCTCAGTGCCGGCCTGATGTACCTGCTACTGTAACTTCTCGTACCTTTACCAGGAAAACTCACAATCCTGTATCTGTCTCTGTGGCTAGACAGAGATCTGATATCGAGAACAAGTTAAATGTACCTATTGTAACAGAAAAGGACATGCTAGAGAGTATTGCTATAAGTTAGAAAGACATACGAGAAGCAGTCGTATGGCTGGCGCCCCCACTCAAGTCGTATCCTCTTCAGAGCAACAAAGGCACCAAAATCCTAGTAATACCTCTGATCCTACTGATTTAGATAATATTACTCAGAACAAATGACTAGCGTCAGAAAGTGTATCTGACGAAAAGATTCGTTCAGCAACGAGTCCTTACTTTTCGAGAGGTAAAGTAGGATTTGACGAATCACATCTGACTGAGATAATTACTTTCAGAGACACTGGCAGTTATCTCACCTTATTGAGAGAAGATGTACTGCCCATAACTGATGATACCTATTGCAAGATAGATGTATTGTTAGAAGCCTATGGTGGGGCTGTTATAAAAGTACCTCTTCATAAAGGTTACATTGAAACAAGCTATTATACTGGTTATATTTCAGTGGGTATATCCAGTGGTGTATTTCCCATCAGGTCAGTGGACTTGTTGATAGGGAACGATATCCTTCATGCTGGTATATGTAAAGAACCACTTGTGATTGATAATAACAATGATGATAATTATGCCATTGAAGCTTGTAGTGAGAAGCCTATTTTATTTCCTCTCAGCGCAATTACTAGAGCTATGTCGAAGATTCAACAACCATCCTTGTCTCCTGTTGAGTTAGTGGATGACAATGATTTGGGCTTGAATATGTTGTTTAGTGACGCTCTGCACCCAGGATCATTAACACCAACTCCCCCTGGTCAACAACTTAGTCAGGACACAACTGACGATAAATTTCTAACTGATGACGATTTAATCAAGGATCAGTTTGTTGATCAATCACTGGAAATACTGAGAGATATAGTAGTTACTGAGAGTGAAGCAAAGGATCTCGATAATTGTTACTATTATAGTAACGGTGTGCTGATGGAGAAAAATACATGTAAGTTATCAGCTGATAGTGTTTCCACCACAGTCAAGCATCTCGTAGTGTTACCAGTTACATTTCGTGAACAAGCCATTGATTTTGCTCACAATAGTCCCATTGGAGGACATTTGGGTGTCAAGATGACACTCGGTAAACTGGCAAATCAATTTACTTGGCCTAAAATGAAGGAAACAGTAGCTGATCATGTGCGACGTTGCCACGTGTGTCAAGTTTAAGACACAGCATCAGCAACACGGCCACTTGATACTGGAGTTTCGCAGGGAAGTGTCCTTGGTCCCCTGCTCTTCCTCATATACATCAATGACCTTCCAAACGTATCCCAACACCTGAAACCCATTCTCTTTGCTGATGACACGACTTATGTCATCTCTCACCCTAATCTTGCCACCCTCAACACCATTGTGAATGAGGAGCTGATTAAAATATCGACTTGGATGACAGCCAATAAACTTACGCTTAACACTGACAAAACTTACTATATTATGTTTGGTAGCAGAGCAGGAGATGCACAAATTAACATTAAGATTGACAACACTCTAATTACCAGAAATAATGGGGGAAAATTCCTAGGCTTATACCTTGACAACAACCTGAATTTCAGCACCCATATCCAGCATATAGCCAAAAAAGTATCCAAAACGGTTGGGATCCTCTCCAAGATACGATACTACGTGCCGCAAAATGCCCTTCTCACACTATACCACTCACTTATTTATCCATACCTCACCTATGCTATTTGTGCTTGGGGATCAACTGCAGCAACACACCTAAAGCCAATAATAACCCAACAAAAAGCTGCAGTAAGAATAATCACTAAATCCCATCCCTGGCAGCACACCCCCCCACTCTTCAAAGATCTAAACTTACTCCCAGTTCAGTACATCCACACTTACTACTGTGCAATCTATATCTACAGGGCCTTAAACTCTAATATCAACCTTGACCTAAAACGCTTTCTTGATAGTTGTGACAGAACCCACAGGCATAACACCAGAAACAAACATCTCTACGACATTCCCCGTGTCCAACTAAACCTTTACAAAAAATTCAATGTATGTCAAAGGCCCTAAAATCTGGAATACCCTACCTGAGAACTCTAGAACTGCAGACACATTCATCACCTTCAAAACTACCATTAGAAAACATCTTATCTCCCTGATACACCCCGTCAACTAACTACACGAATACCACCTGGTGGTTCACACTTACACTCGCTCACTCATTTGACCATAAACAGAAATATTAATCTCAGTCTTAAAATAATGAATCCTGTGATACTCCAATACTGAAACTATATACTGTGCCAAAACAAAAGCATTCACATTGCTAAACTCACAAACTAGTATTTAGTCACTTAGCCATAATACCAACTTACCTCATAATTTGTAATATTTTACAATTAAGAATAAAACTAAGTATGCCGGAAATGCCTAGCCATGCTAAGCGTTCTAGTGGTACACTCTGTAATCACAATTTTACTACATGTAAACCAAACAATAACCAAATTTCTGTAAACTCAGCATTGTAATCCTTATAGAGAATAAACTTTGAAGTGACAGGCAAGCCAGCGCACATACCTTCACCGGCACCTCTCATTCCTATCACCGTGGATGGTGAACCATTCTCACGTCTTATTATTGATTGTGTTGGTCCTTTGCCTAGAACCAAACTTGGAAACCAATACTTATTTACTATTATGGATGCTGCAACGCGCTATCCCGAGGCTATTCCTATGAGAAAAAATAATGCTCGTGCTATTGTGAGAGCGCTGATGAAATTTTTCTCCCAGGTTGGATTGCCACGAGAGATACAATCAGATCAGGGATCTAACTTCACTTCTAAGATCTTTCGAGAAGCATTATCCCACCTAGGAATAAAGTCTGTACTTTCAACCAGTTATCATCCACAGTCACAAGGTGCTCTAGAGAGATTTCATCAGACACTGAAGTCCATGATGAGAGCTTATTGTGAACATTTTTCTAGAGACTGGGATGAGGGTATACCGTTTCTTCTGTTCGCTATGAGAGAAAGTGAGCAAGAAAGTCTCGGGTTTAGTCCGTTTGAATTAATATTCGGACACCAAGTGCGTGGTCCTCTCGCAGTGTTAAAAGGCGTGTGGACAGGAAAATCAAATCCATCATTGAGCACATCACCTTCATTAATGCAGCAACATTTGACAGCCGCTAGAGAGCTAGCTTCGAAAAACTTAGTTTCAGCCCAAGCTATAATGAAGCAACATTATGACAAGCGTGCTGTCTCTCGCTCTTTTAAAGCAGGAGATAAGGTGATGGCTCGGAAATTAGTACCAGGTCATGCTCTACAAGCCAGGTATGATGGTCCCATGGAAGTAGTGAAAAGGCTTAGCGACGTAAATTATTTGGTACGTACGCCTGGGAAAAAGAAATCTAATCATGTGTACCATGTTAACCAGCTTAAGACATACTACGCTAGTCCTCTACCTACTACATCTATTCTTCCTAGGACAGAGGAAGAAAACGTCAGTCTACCTGACATCTCTAGAGGTATAGAGGTGCGTTTAGAAAATTCAGTGACTCTACAATCACTAGACAATTTTCGTAGTAATCTTGGAATTGATAAAGCTGGTGATATTAAAAACATGATTTTGCATTTCCCTGAATTGTTCAGTGATGTTCCTAAACGTTGTACTCTGGGTGTACATGACGTTGATGTACAGGGAGCATCACCCATTAAGCAATCTCCATATAGAATAAGTCCAACGAAGCATAAAGCATTGAGAGAAGAGGTTGATTTTCTGTTATCTCACGGACTTATTGAACGCAGTAAAAGTCCATGGGCATCTCCATGTATTTTAGTGCCTAAACCTGACGGTAGTTTCAGGATGAGCACTGATTACAGGAAAGTGAACTCTCTCACCTTGGCTGATGGTTATCCTCTACCTCGCATTGACGACCTTATTGACCGTGTGTCAGGAGCCCAGTTTGTCAGCCGTTTAGATCTCTTACGAGGCTATTATCAAGTCCCGCTTACTGAACGTGCTCAAGAAATATCTGCTTTTACTGTTCAAGATGGATTGTTTAACTACCTCGTCACCCCCTTCGGCCTATGGAACGCGGCTTCTTCATTCCAACGTATAATGAACGAGCTGACCCACAACTTAGAGGGAGTAGAAGCCTACCTTGACGACTTAGTGGTGTACAGTGACGAGTGGGAACAGCACTTGACGCGTCTCAGAGCATTGTTTTTTTGTATATATATTTTATTAAAACATTTCAGTACATGGAATAATAATTAACACAGAAAACAAACCATCAACAGGTATATATAAAATACATAGATAGGTAGGACATATACACACGCACATCATCCACACATATACATATATATACATATACATACACATGCACACATACATACATATACACACATACATATAAATATACATATACATATACATACACATGCACACATACATACATATACACACATACATATAAATATACATATACATATACATACACACTTATACATTCATATATACATATACATACATATACATACATATACATTCAAACATACATATACTTATACATACACCAACACACGAAATAATAAATAACACATAAAACGATACGATAACTGATATCTATAATATACATAGATAGGTCGGGGAAAACTTATCTAACTTTGACAATACGAATAAGAACAAACTAATACTCAGGAGCCCAGTAAATTTAAAACTAAACTCATCTGCAATAACAACATTATACATATACAGTGAACAACAACCATAATATAGGAAACAGTTTCCAACTAAGTGGACTTGACACCACAATGATAATACAATACAAAATTATCCTTCAAACTCCATACAAGTGAAACTATGTCCACTGTCAAGTGACTAGACAAATCAATCCACATTAATTAAAACATTAGGTAATGATGTAATTATTGATCTCGTTAAGACATGTTACAACCAATAAATAATAACTGACTCTTATTTACACATCATATACATATGATGTTCATAAATTTATTCCAAACTATACCGTGACCTGTAACCCATAATGGTGACAATACTATATAGCAATAGTACATTTGTTTGATGGAGATTTAAAAGTCACGGTCTGACACATGAAAACTGTACTACGAGTCCAAGGATAATAAAAACTATCTAATAAACTCCTATTTTACCTTCCTTACACTTTCTCGTATCCAAACACAACCTTACTTACTACTCTCACACCAAACACAACCTTACTTACTACTCTCACACCAAACACAACCTTACTTATTACTCTCACACCAAACACAACCTTACTTACTACTCTCACACCAAACACAACCTTACTTATTACTCTCACACCAAACACAACCTTACTTATTACTCTCACACCAAACACAACCTTACTTATTACTCTCACACCAAACACAACCTTACTTATTACTCTCACACCAAACACAACCTTACTTACTACTCTCACACCAAACACAACCTTACTTATTACTCTCACACCAAACACAACCTTACTTACTACTCTCACACCAAACACAACCTTACTTATTACTCTCACACCAAACACAACCTTACTTATTACTCTCACACCAAACACAACCTTACTTATTACTCTCACACCAAACACAACCTTACTTATTACTCTCACACCAAACACAACCTTACTTATTACTCTCACACCAAACACAACCTTACTTATTACTCTCACACCAAACACAACCTTACTTATTACTCTCACACCAAACACAACCTTACTTATTACTCTCACACCAAACACAACCTTACTTATTACTCTCACAACAAACACAACCTTACTTATTACTCTCACAACAAACCACGCACGCAAAACACATACGAGAGACCAGTCCTTTTACGTTTTTACTTCGTACAAATTCCATAAATCCGGAACACGGAAACTACGGTAGGTATATGGAAAACTACGCTCCCAACGATTCCCAAACAACAGCTTGTTCCTACACTTGGTTCGATACATGACTGCTATAATACCGTGTATCCTCTCAGTTGTTCCAGCTGTCCGGAGCACCCAAGATGTATGAATAAAATCTGATACTAACACCCCCAATGCCCTTTCGACATCATCCGGGACCCCCCCCCCCCACGTCTAAACTAAGGACACGTAAGGGAGACAAACCCCCCCCCCCCCACCCACCCACCTAATAAGTCTACCGAGCCAACAACGCACGGCTTCCAACCGCTCGCAAAAATAAATCGCATGAAAAACAGTTTCTTCTATCCCACAATCGCTACAGGACGGAATATCACATAACCGTCGTGTACACAAAACAGACCCGGACGGCAAGATGTTATGAAAAAATTTATATACCGTTTCACGAACTACGGGTAGCAACGGAAGATCCACTAGACGGTTCCAAATATCAGCCCAAGCGTACAACGGAAACTGACTACAGACCGGTGCCACGTCAGCTTCCATAGTCGCCCGAACTAAGATACGCAATTTACACGTGCGCGGATTCGAAACAACTGTAAGCACGCGCAACATATCTACGCATATATGGCGATCATGCCCCTTAACACACTCGCACAGGTATTGATACGTCTCGCTAACTGGATTACCTGTCACTCGCAGGTATTGCACGTATGTGCGCTTGACAAAAAGGGCAAGCATTGATGCATGAAAATCTAATAATCCCAAACCCCCTTTGCGAACACTTAAACTAAGCGCACTGCGTCGTAACCAGCAACAACGACTTCCCCAGATAAACCGAAACACACGCACCAATAAACGTGTCTCATCTCTTGGGCACAACAAAGATACATGCACAACATGCCACACTTTAGCATATAGGATGGAGTTTGTAACTATCACCCGTTGGTGGAGAGTTAACCCATGTAATCTCAGCATACCCACACGCCGGATTACGCTATCAACCACCATCTTAGAATTGAGTACACGTCCTTCAGTACTACTAGCCGCATGAATTAACCCGCATATTTTCAAAGATTCACGCACCACCCACGGACTCTCCACGGAGATTGGACCTCGTTGCCACGGCCCTAAAAGTAATAGCCCAGACTTATCCTTATTACATATCATACCCGTTGCCTCGCTAAAAGTGGTCACAATACGATCTACGGCAGACAAACTACCGGGATCTGTAAGCATAAGCGTTGTATCATCAACATAGCCAACAATATGGATGGGCCTACCGCACTGCCCATTACATGGATGCTGCTCACACCCAGCTGCCAGTGCCCTATACAATGGTTCCTGATAAATAGCAAATAAAATTTGCGATAACGGGCACCTCTGGCGAATCCCATGATGTAAGAAGACAGTCGTACCTAATTTCCCATTCACCTGGACGCGTAAACTCGCGTCAGTATACAATGACATAACCCACTTAATAATCATTCGTGCAAAACCCAGCTGCTCCATTATGATTTTCAACACTAGATGATCAACGTTATCAAACGCAGCCTTCCTATCTAACGCCAAAATTCCTCCCCCCCCTACCCATTTCACTTTGGTGGTCGAGAACAAAATCACCAAGTACCTTTTGGCTTAAATAGAGCGATCGTCCCGGAATACCAGCCTGACCTGGATGTAAAACCTTCTCTAGGATGGGTTTAAGGCGGTTGCACAAAATTTTTGCATATAATTTATAATCAGTGTTTAACAGGGTAATCGCCCTGTAATCATGTATATCAGTACATTCGTTTTTTTTCGGAACAAGAACCACAATACCTTCTCGTTGAGACCTACTTAAATAACCCCGATTTTTCATACTATTTAATAACCTAACAAGAAACTCACTTAACTCGCCCCAGAATTCTAAATAAAATTCACATGGCAACCCGTCTGACCCCGGCGATTTTCCTTTTTACATGTCCTGCAAAGTTGTCCGTATTTCATCAGCACTAACAGGCCCCATAGCATATAGCTGTTCATCCTCTATTAATTTACTAGTCACCCACGACTGGACGACTTCCATGGCTACAGTACGATCTCGACTACCACTAAATGTATCACGGTAAACTATGTCAGCATAAAGACTCATACGATCGGTATCCATTATCGTCGTACCCGACGGGAAGGACTAAACTCCGTCCCGCACCATAATACCCATTATATTGAACGCTTGACAACGCTGATTTTGTTCACGTAGAACATACGCAGATGGTCGGTATCCCCAAAGGACTTCATCAATTCCCGCCGCAATTCGCGTCCCCTGAAATAACTGATTTTGTAAATCCGATATTTCCGCTTTTAGGGCGGCGATGGTGGTTACCGGATATTCTGCACGTGGCTCGTAACGTGCACGTAATTGATGCCGTAATTTAACTTCCCATAACGTAATTGTATCGCCTCTTTACTCATTGCCCGAAAAAAGGATTTAATACAGGGTTTACCCCTTACATCCCACCAATCTAGAATATCTACGACACTCATCCCATTATTCCATAATTGAGACCACATCCGACGAAATAAGTCATGAATTTCATCTCCGTTTAAAAGACTAACATTTAATTTCCAAAATCGAGGAACGACTTGTGGCAAACCAGCCCAGGCGAGACGTACCAATACCGCACGATGATCAGTAAAATGTTCATCACATGTCTGGACACTCTGTATGTCAATAGCATGCGCTACATAGATCCTATCGAGTCGAGCTGCGTAACCCTGTCGGACAAAAGTAAAATCCACCCCACCAACTACATCACCTCCCACGTCGCGCAACGCAACCCCTTGCAAAATATCACCCAAAAGTTGAGAATAAAACCCACTACCCCGCGGTTCCACATCCCGACGTCGTGTAACGCAATTCCAGTCACCTCCCACGACGGTTACCGCGGGTAGCGACCGGAAGTGATACACAAGCGTCTCCTGAAAAAACTGATTTTTCGTACTCGCATCCCTCGCTGCAGGTCCATAAACACTAATGAATCCGACTCTCATCGTACCCCACCACCTGTCAACGCGCACTAAGCGACAGTCAGACCCAACTTCCCAATGATGTAGCCGAAAAGGACTGTTCTCTCGTATTAACACTGCCACACCACCTTTTAACCGCGGACTATTCACTCCATACACAACATAACCTCGTATTCTCAATTCACCCACATCCCGATAATTGTGCTCTTGGAGAAACACAACATCAGGCTTAAAATGACATAAACACTGCTCAAAATCATCTTTCCTGTGAGTCGCCCTTAAACCATTGACATTTATTGTTAAACACTGGAATGTTGCTGGCTTTCGTCACACACATTCACTCTTAATACATTGAGACATAGAGCGACATCACCGTCTGTGTCACAAACATCGCCAAGCGGGAGGCTCGCCACCCTGGCATTGTCGTCAAAGCCATTAGCCGCAATCGCGGCCCACGACTTTTTCCCAGGTCGTTGTCCTGGTGTCAGTTCATCATCACTACTTGAATTCCCTGCCGCCCGCTTACGGGAGCTCCCGTCGACTACGGTGCGGGCGGGTGCGGTCATGTGTGCATGGACGTCCACGCTAGTAATTATCACAGTGGGTCCGTCCGGAGTAGCAATCGTTGATGGTGGGCTACCAATGCTATTATCGAACGCCACTGGGGTGGATGGTGGCGCTGGACACTCCTCCACCGCACCATACAATTCCGGAAATGCTACAGGGAGGTCTATCTCTACCTCACGAGATGGAACAACATCAGTTGATGTCGCTGCGACACCGTCATCAGTAACGCTTGTCTCCATACAGGGCAATGTTACACACGGTGAATCAGGTGTAGTGACAGGTACATCGAGGGAAGGCTGTTGAGGCGTTGGTGTCGGACGGACGCTCTCGCCTACCATGGACGCGGGGGCTTGTGTAGGAGCGTCTGACGACACACGCTGCTCACCCTATTGACGGGAACGCCGACGATCACATTGATATGCCATGTGTCCATACGCGTCACATAACCGACACGTCTTCCTTTGCCCCGGGTAATACACATATACCTGAGTACGGTAGACGTCGAGGAGAACAAAAGACGGGATGGCAATTTTGATGGACATTTTTACTGAAAACGACCCGTCAGGTTTACCTTCAAATGGGCCATGGCTCTATACACCTGCATAAGTCTGGTGAATCATCCCAAATTTGGTGAAAACCTTACGGATTGCATACTCATCAGCTTCGAAAGGGACGTTTCGAATCTTGACCCATGTATAAATGCGGGACACATCCCGAAGACACACTGCCACAGTTGAGTTCACCCGACAACGTAGATCTTGATAACGTTGAACAACATCCTCATACACTGTTGTAGTCGTAAACTTGACGAAAACCCGGGAAGCACCATTTACTGAAACACCATAGATATCATCGTTGGAGATCTTATACATGTATGTGTCTTGCAGGATTTGGAGTAGGAGGACGTCAACATTATGATCCAACAAAGATCCCTGCAAAATCTCCACACATACAGTGTTAACTCGTCGGAGGCTTCCCTCCATCTTGTGGGGTAATGTTGATTTTCGCCACCAGAGGGCGAGGCGCAGAGCACACAACCACTCAACTCGGTACCTGTGAGGCAACTGAGTAGCGTCTGCGCGAAGGTCCACTCGGCCCGAAAGCGAAGAGGACAATGTCTCAGAGCATTAAGAGACTGGCGCACTACAACTTCTCGAATAACTTAGCTAAATGTAGTTTTGGTCAAGCCAAGATTACCTATCTAGGCTTTTGTATCGGCCAAGGTGAGGTTGCTCATATTGAGGCTAAGGTTCGTGTAATTTCTGAATTTCCAGTGCCACAGGATAGGAAGGGAGTACAGAGATTCCTGGGTATGGCAGGATATTATCGCAGGTTCTGTCCAAACTTTTCTCAGATTGCAGCTCCTCTCACTGAGCTTACTAGTAGCAAAGTTCAGTTCACCTGGACTAGAGATTGTTCAGACTCGTTCAAAAGATTGAAACGTTTGCTATCCTCTGCCCCTGTGTTGAAGAGTCCTAATTTCAATCTTCCCTTCTTTTTACATATAGATGCGAGTGGTTATGCAGTGGGCGCTGTGCTGCTCCAACAGTCAACATCCACTGACATTCTCCATCCTATATGTTACTATTCATCTAAGCTTAAACGACACCAGAGAAATTATGCCACTATTGAGAAAGAGGCTCTAGCTCTTGTGGTGTCCTTGGAACATTTTGACGTGTATTTGGGCACTTCCCCATTTAAAATTAACGTTTTTTCAGACCACAATCCACTCACTTACATAAATACTATGAAGAGTAAAAATGCTAGGATCATGAGGTGGGCACTCAGAATCCAACCTTATTCTATTAGTATAAAACACATAAGTGGTCATTGTAATGTAATAGCTGACGCTCTGTCACGTCCTTAATAATTATCAGTTACATTTAAAATTAACGTAATGTTATGCCCAAATACCTTTTCTTACTTGATATGTCAAATTCAGTAAAGTAACTTAATCCCTCCGGCCCATATTAACTATGTATACTCATGTCATGTCTAATTATTATATTTATATATTCACAGTAGTGATGTGTACGAGGAGGAGACATAAGCTGAGTGGTGAGTGGATAGTGTTGTGTGGGCGATGTACTGCGTGACGGAACACTGTCCTGCCGCAGACCCTCCCCCTCACTACACTCCTTAAGCTGTTTCATACTCAGATGTCCATACTGCATAGCATTCCACAACCACTACTTAAGAGTGGAATGCAGTCTCCTCTACTATGATCGAGCCTCAACGTGCCATGCTTGTCTACGCTATCCTGTCTCTACACTGATGTACATAACCACGAGAATGCACAGATACGATACTGTGTACTGCCCTAGTACTAGGGGCATAACTTATAGTAAAACAGACAGTGCTTGGCACAAGAGTGACTCTGATTAATGTTTACATTAATTTGTATTGATATGAGTAATCAGTAATAATGTAAAAGACATTAACGCAACTCCTAGTGCGACCGTTTGTCGTGTTGGGGGGGGGGGGGGGGGGGGTTGCAACCCCTGAATGGGTTACAATGTATATTATGATTATGAATATAATGTATATTTTCTTATAATTTTATATTGGGTATATTTGCGATAATAGCTAAATCGTAAATATATTGCTTTATATTATTATTTGACTTAGTTACCTGTTGTTAGGTAGGATGTAACATATTATGTGCTCAAAGTTCAAGTCTTGATTGTCTAACTACTGTAATTATCGCTTGTGGCTCGTTTCCCTGCCGGCTTCTCATTGTTACTGAGCAGCAGCTGTCCACGGAGCTATCACGTGACAGAGGGGGGGGTGTCCTCACTTTGCCTGAAGTATTCAGTCTGGTCTAGACTCTCTTGGTGGTTGGACGTATTCCTGACAAGTGCCTAAATCTCCCTTATTGGCCCTTGTTGGAAGATCGTCTCTTGTCTCATTATTCTTGTTAGTTCTGGAGACTCTGTTCACAGAACATTGTATAGACTTAGTGATTTTCGACGTTGCACTGAGGTTGTGTGTCGCATAGACACTCTGAGCAACTCAGGTCCTGAGCTGTAGCTTCTGACCTAACTTGTACTGTTATCTGTGTACTATCACAGTCGGGCATTTTCTTATGCTGAACTTAGATTCAGTAGTATGGGAGTTTTGTGACTTTTGTGGAGGATCTGCAGATGGTGCCTACTTAGTGTCGTTATATTATCTCCTTGATCCTGATTGTGTCGCAGTTGCTTGTTATATTGCTATAGGGCTTAGCATTCTTTTTATTGTTCAAGCAGACTGTTCTGATTGCCAGTTGGTCAAGAAGTTAGTTTATTTGAGGACTTTGTCAGTCACTTGTTTAAGTATAGTCGAGTCGTGAGACATAGCAAACTACTTAGAGCACTTACACACATACACACACACTTACTTGTACATATTTGTAATATCTTATTAAATGTTAATGTACCAGACGGTACTTAAGACTTATAAATGTGATATGTGCTTTCAGCACAATACTACTGTACACGAGAGAAGTGATTATTATTAATTTGTTTGAATTGATTAATTTAATTTAATTTGATGATATACCTCTAGACGATACTTAATAAATTTATTAAATTTTAATTTCTCTAGTTAGTAGCCTACCAGTTGTAATCCTGAAGTACTATTGAATCATATTGAATTCTAATGGATAATTGGACAAGGATACTGACTAATTGTTACGAAAACCCAGTAACAGGCTGGATGCTAGAAGGGCAGTCCTTTCTAGTATCCACTGGAGATCTCTGTTACACCCTTTTGTTCATTTTGTTCATTTTCTTCTTATCACAATGGTATACTATTACATGTTATTTTTGCTATTTCACTTAATATTATATTCAGGAGTAATTCCATTAGTAGCTAAAATGGATTTACTCGACTTTATAATATTATATGGTCGTATTACTTAGCTTTGTGTCAACTGCTGGTGACCTGGCCAAGCACCAGTAGGTGTTTTGAGCTGCTCGACCCCTGCTCCGACCGAGGCAAAGTGGGCTGGTAAAGCCTCACAGAGTTCAGTTCTTACCTTCCTCACCTCTCGTGAGGGAAGCTCCCTGATTCCTGTATTTAAACTTCTGGTCCCACATGAGGTTCTCTAGTAACCCTCCAGTACCTCGGACGGTATCTGACAGAAACGTCTCGGACGAAGTGTGTGTTGCTGTTTTGGAGACGCTGGTGATTGTCCCTAGCTCTGCTAGGAGTGAATTTAAGCAGTATTGGTTCAAAGAGGACGGTGAAAAAGTCATGGGAGACAGACTCGCCTCAAAATTCCTTTAAGTGTAAAATATTCCTAATCTCACTTAGTATATTATGAAAGTTGAATAAGAGTGAATTATTATTGAAGTGTTACGTCTTCTGTCTCATTTGGATTGAGTTAAGTAAAGTGTTATTATGTGAAGAGAAGGTGTTAAGATACTAGAGCCGTTCAGTACTATAATCAAGATAATACTGTGTATTATCTTTTAAGTGAACTTAAGTGTAAATTTCATGAGTACTCTGTTTTATGGTGCGGCCTTTTTAAAGTTAATATAAAACCCTTCTATGGTTTATTAAGAAACTTAATAAAAAACCGGAAAGAAACATTGTGATTGTTTACTACTGAACCCTTGAATGATTTCTTCTAGAACAGGATATTCAGTCCTGTTTATTTGTTGCAAGAAAGGGCTAAACAGGCTAAAGTAGTGGCCCTGTACGCAAAAATCTCTAAGCTTTTAGAATCGCGTTTTTTTGTAACACAGGTTGGTCAAGAAGTTAGTTTATGTGAGGACTTTTAGTCGAGTCGGATCTTGAGACATAGCGAACTACTTAGAGCACTTACGCACATACACACATACTCACTTGTATATATTAGTTTTATGTTTTTAAATGCTGACAATGTAACAGATGGTACTTAAAAACCATAAAGAGATATGTGCCTTCAGCACAATACTACTGTACACGAGAGAAGTGTAGCAACTTGTATCCTATATTATGTTAAATTGATTACTTTGATTTACTTTGATATTGTCCTCCTAGACAACTTTATCTTGATTAATAAACTTCTTAAATTTTATTTTCTTTAGTTAGTAGCCTACCAGTTGCAATCCTGAAGCACTATTGAATCATACTGTTAAATTCTAATGGATAATTGGACCAGGATACTGACTACTTGATACAAAAACCCAGTAACAGGCTGGATGCTAGAGGAGCAGACCTTTATAGTATTCACTGGATATATCTATGCTTATTAGACATCGCGTTTTTTGTAACAGGTAGATTGCAGTTTCTTGGACTGTAAGAAGGCGTTTGACACAGTTACACACAGACTAGTACAAAAGCTGGAGGACCAGGCAGGGATAACATGGAAGGCACTTCAATGGATCAGGGAATATCTGTCAGGAAGAAAAGAGCGAGTCATGGTACGTGGCGAGACGTCAGAGTGGGCGCCTGTGACGAGCGGGGTTCCAAAGGGGTCAGTAATAGGACCGGTGCTGTTTCTGGTATTTGTAATCGACGAGAGGGAAGGGATAGACTCCGAAGTGTCCCTGTTTGCAGATGATATAAAGTTGATGCGAAGAATTCAGTCGGACGGGCACCAGGCAGAACTACAAATGGATCTGGACAAGCTGCAGGCTTGGTCCAGAAACTGGCTCCTGGAGTTCAACCCCACCAACTGCAAAGTCATGAAGATTGGTGAAGAGCAAAGAATACCGCAGACGGAGTACAGTCTATGGGGCTGAAAACTACAAACTACACTCAAGGAAAAGGATCTTGGGGTGATTATAACACCGAGCACATCTCATCAGGTGTACATCAACCAAATAACTGCTGCAGCACATGGTGCCTGGCAAACCTAAGAACAGCATTCCGATATCTTAATAAGGAATCGTCCAGGACCCTGTGCACTGTTTACGTTTGGCCCATAGTGGAATATGTAGCACCAGTTTGGAACCCACACCTAGCCAAGCACGTAAGGAAACTAGAGAAAGTGCTAAGGTTTGCAACTTGACCGGTCAAGGAGCTAAGGAGTATGTCCTACGAGGAGAGGTTAAGAGAAACAGACCTAACGACACTGGAGGAGAGGAGAGATAGGGGGGATGTGATAACGACGTACAAAATACGGACAGTAATCTACAAGGTGGACAGAGACAGGGTGGTCCAGAGATGGGACACAGCAACAAGGGGTCACAGTTGGAAGTTGAAGATACAGGTGAATCACAGGGATGTCAGGAAGTATTTCTTCAATCACAAAGATGTCGGGAAGTGGAAGAGTCTGGGAAGTGATGTAGTGTTACAAAAAACGCGATTCTAAAAGCTTAGAGATCTCCAGTGAATACTAGAAAGGACTGCCCTTCTAGCATCCAGCCTGTTACTGGGTTTTCGTAACAAGTAGTCAGTACCCTTGTCCAATTATCCATTAAAATTCAGTATTATTCAATAGTGCTTCAGGATTACAACTGGTAGGCTACTAACTAGAGAAATTAAAATTTAATAAATTTATTAAGTCTAGAGGTATATTATCAAATTAAATTAAATTAATCACAGTAATCAAAATAATATCACTTCTCTCGAGTTCAATATTATTGTGCTGAAAGCACATATCACATTTATAATTCTTAAGTACCGTCTGGTACATTAACATTTAATAAGATATTACAAATATGTACAAGTAAGTTTGTGTGTATGTGTGTAAGTGCTCTAAGTAGTTCGCTATGTCTCACGACTCGACTAGACATAAACAAGTGACTGACAAAGTCCTCACATAAACTAACTTCTTGACCGACTGGCAACCAGAACAGTCTGCTTGAACAATGAAAAGAATGCTAAGCCCAATAGCAATACAACAAGCAACTGCGACACAGAATCAGGAACAAGGAGATAATATAACGACACTAAGTAGGGACCATCAGCAGATCCTCCACAAAAGTTACAAAACTCCCATACTACTGAATCTAAGTTCAGCATAGGAAAAACCCAGATTGTGACAATACACAGAAACCAGTACAAATTAGGTCATAAGCTACAGCTCGGGACCTGAGATGCTCAGAGTGTCCATGTGACACACAACCTCAGTACAACGTCGAAAATCACTAAGTCTATACAATGTTCTGTGAACAGAGTTCTACAGAACTAACAAGAATAATGAGACAGACAATCTGTCCAACCACCAAGCGAGTCTCGAGCAGACTGAATACTTCACGAGAGGTGAGGACACCCCCCTCGATCACGTGATAGCCCCGTGGACAGCACAGCTCAGAAGCCGGCAGTATAACGAGCGACAAGCGATAATTACAGTAGTTTGACAATCAAGACTTGAACTGAGCACATATTATGTACATCCTAACAACATAAGTCAAATAAGAATATAAAGCAATATATTTACGATTTAGCTATTATCGCGAATATAAGCAATATAAAATTATATGAAAAGATAATATACATTATATATATACATAATAGTCATTGTAACCCATTCAGGGGTTGCAACATGTAGTGGAGGCAGGATCCATACGTAGCTTTAAGAAGAGGTAAGATAAATCTCATGGGGTGGGAAGAGAGACCCAGTAGCTGTGACTCGACCCGTGCAACCATAACTAGGTGAGTACAACTACTTCAGTACACACACACTTTAGGTTATATTAAGCAGTCAAACCAAAATGATGTTCAAAACACGAGACGTCTTATATAATGGTGGTGGTGGTGGTGGTTGTGGTAGTGGTAGTGGTGGTGGTGGTAATGGTGGTAGTGGTAGTGGTGGTAGTGGTAGTGGTAGTGGTGGTGGTGGTGGTAGTGGTGGTGGTGGTGGTGGTAGTGGTAGTGGTGGTGGTGGTGGTGTGGTGGTGGTAGTAGTGGTGGTAGTAAGAGTAGTGGTGGTGGAAAGGGGTGGTGGTGGTGGTGGCGGGAGTGGTTGTGATGATGGTGGTGGTGGAAGTGGTGCTAGTGGTAGGGGGGTGGTGATAGTAGTGGTGGTGGTAGTAGTGGCAGTGGTGGTGGTGGTGGTGGTGGTGGTAGTGGTGGTAGTAGTGATGGTAGTGCTGGTGGTGTTAGAGATGGTGGTAGTGGCGGTGGTGGTGGTGGCAGTAGTGGTGGTGATGGTGCTGGTGGGGGTGTTAGTGGTGGTGCTGGTGGTGCTGGTGTTGGTAGAGGTGGTTGTAGTGGTGGTAGTAATGGTAGGGGTAGTGGTAGTGGTAGTGGTGCTGGTAGTGATGATGGGTAGTGATTGTGGTGTTGGTAATGGTGGTGTTGGTAATGGTGTTGTTAGTAATGGTGGTTGTGGTGGTAGTGTTGGTGGTAGTGGTGGTGGTGGAGGTGGTGGTAGTGGTAGTGGCGAAAGTGGTGGTGGTATTGGTATTGGTAGTGGTTTTGGTGGTAATAGTGAAGGTAGTGGTGGTGGTAGTGGTGGTAATAGTGCTTTTCGTGGTAGTAGTGGTGGTAGCTGTGGTGGTGGTAGTGATTTGGTGGAAGTATTGGTGGTATTGGTGATGGTGGCAGTGGTGTTAGTGGTATTGGTGGTGGTAGTAATGGTGGCGGTGGTAGTCGTGGTGGTAGTGGTGGTGGTTGTAGTGGTGGTGGTGGTGGTAGTTGTAGGTGTGGTGGTGGTAGTGGTGATGATGGTGGTGGAGTTAGTGGTGATGATAGTGGTGGTGCTAGTGGTGGTTGTGGTGGTAGTGGTGGTAGTGGTGGTAGTGGTGATGGTGGTGGTGGTGGTGGTAATGGTGGTAGTGGTGGTGGTGGTGGTGGTAGTGCTGGTATTGGTATTGGTGGTGGTGGAATTGGTGGTGGTGGTATTGGTGGTGGTGGTGGTAGCGGTGGTAATTTTAGTGGTGGTGGTGGTGGTAGTGGAACTGGTGGTAGTGGTGGTGGTGGTAGTGGTAGTGTTAGTAGCAGTGGTGGTGGTAGTGGTGGTAACGGTGGTAATGGTGGTGGTAGTGGTAGTGGTGGTAGTTGTAGTGGTAGTGGTAGTGGTGGGGGTGGTAGTGGTAGTGGTGGTGATAATGGTGGTGGTAGTGGTAGTGGTAGTGGTGGTAGTAGTAGTAGTGGTGGTATTGGTAGTGGTGGTTGTGGTATTGGTGGTTGTGGTAGTGGTGGTGGTGGTGGTGGTGGTATTGGTGGTGGTGGTAGCGGTGGTAGTTTTAATGGTGGTGGTGGTAGTGGAACTGGTGGTAATGGTGGTGGTGGTGGTGGTAGTGGTAGTGTTGTGGTAGTGGTGGTGGTGGTAGTAGTGGTAGTAGTAGTGGTAGTGGTGGTTGTGGTAGTGGTGGTTGTGGTAGTGGTGGTGGTAGTATTGGTGGTGGTAGTATTGGTGGTAGTTTTAGTGGTGGTGGTGGTAGTGGAACTGGTGGTAGTGGTGGTGGTGGTAGTGTTAGTGGTAGTGGTGGTGGTAGTGCTGGTAACGGTGGTAGTGAAGGTGGTAGTAGTAGTGGCGGTGGTGGTAGTGGTGGAGGTGGTGATGGTGGTGGTAGCGTTGGTGGTGGTAGTGGTGGTGGTGGTGGTGGTGGTCGTAGTGGTAGTGGTGGTTGTAGTGGGGGTGGTGGTGAAACTGGTAGTGGTGGTAGTTGTATTAGTGGTTTTAGTGGTGGTGGTAGTGGTTGTGGTGATAGTGGTAGTGGTAGGGGGTGGTGGTGTTAGTGGTAGTAGTGGTGGTGGTGGTCTTGGTATTGGTAGTGGTGGTAGTGTATGTTCATCACACTTCCTTTATAAATGTTCAACAGGGACTCTGGACAAGAACATTAGCATTCACATGCATGATCCTTTGTTCTGGAGATAGACAGAAACAAACACACACACACACACCCACACACACACACACACACACACACACACACACACACACAAACACTCACACTCACACATACACACACAAACACACACACTCAAGTGTCGTCAGGCCGATTTCCCTCAACCTTTCTTCGTAGGACAATCCCAGAGCTACGGGGATTGTCCTACGAAGAAAGGTTGAGGGAAATCGGCCTGACGACACTGGAGGACAGGAGGGTCAGGGGAGACATGATAACGACATATAAAATACTGCGCCGAATAGACAAGGTGGACAAAGACGGGATGTTCCAAAGGAGGGACACAGACACAAAAGGTCACAATTGGAAGTTGAAGACTCAGATGAATCAAACGGATGTTAGGAAGTATTTCTTCAGTCATAGAGTAGTCAGGCCGTGCAATAGCCTAGAAAGTGACGTAGTGGAGGCGGGAACCATACATAGTTTTAAGGCGAGGTATGATAAAGCTCATGGGGCAGGGAGAGAGAGAACCTAGTAGCAATCAGCTAAGAGGCGGGGCCAGGAGCTGTGAATCGACCCCTGAAACCACAAATAGGTGAGTACAAATAGGTAAGTACACACACACACTCACACACACACATACACACACACACACACACATGAGGAAAGATAGAAGGGGCAGAGGGGGAGGTGGGGTTGCTCTGCTCGTAAAAAACAGATGGAAATTCGAGAAAATGGAAGGCATAGATGAGACGGGAGAAAGAGACTACATAGTAGGTACACTTCAGTCTGGGGAACACGAGGTGGTCATTGCAGTGATGTATAATCTACCACAGAACTGCAGGAGGCCAAGAGAGGAATATGAAGAGAGCAACAGAACCATGGTGGACACACTTGCTGAGGTGGCAAGAAGAGCTCACTCCAGCAGAGCAAAGTTGCTGGTTATGGGAGATTTCAACCACAGGGAGATTGACTGGGAAAACCTGGAGCCACATGGGGGTCCCGAAACATGTAGAGCCAAGATGTTGGACGTGGTGCTGGAAAAACCTCATGCACCAACATGCTAAGGACACTACCAGAGTGAGAGGGGAGGATGAACCAGTAAGATTGGACCTTGTGTTCACCCTGGGCAGCTCAGGCATTGAGGACATCAAGTATGAGAGTAACCTAGGAGCTAGCGACCACGTGGTTCTGTGCTTTGAATACATAGTAGAGCTGCAAGTGGAGAGAGTAACAGGAGTTGAATGGGAAAAGCCTGACTATAAAAGAGGGGACTACATAGGGTTAAAGAACTTCCTGCGGGAGGTCCAGTGGGACAGAGAACTGGCAGGAAAGCCAGTAAACGAAATGATGGAATATGTAACAACAAAATGCAAGGAGGCAGTGGAAAGGTTTATTCCCAAGGGCAACAGAAACAACGGGAAGACCAGAACGAGCCCCTGGTTTACCCGATGGTGGCAGGAGGCAAAAACCAAGTGCAATAGAGAATGGAAAAAGCACAGAAAGCAGAGAACACACGAAAGTAGGGAGATCAGTCGCAGAGCCAGGAATGAGTTCGCACAGGTAAGGAGGGAGGCTCAGCGACAGTATGAAAATGACATAGCATCGAGAATCAAGACTGACCCGAAACTGTTGTATAGCCACATCAGGAGGAAGACAACAGTCAAAGACCAGGTGATCAGATTAAGGACAGAAGGTGGAGAACTCACAAGAAATGATCAGGAGGTATGTGAGGAGCTAAACAGGAGATTTAAGGAAGTTTTTACAGTAGAGACAGGAAGGGCTGTGGGAAGACAGCTGTTGCAACCCCTGAATGGATTGCAATGATTATTATGTATATATATAATGTATATTATCTTTTCATATAATTTTATATTGCTTATATTTGCGATAATAGCTAAATCGTAAATATATTGCTTTATATTCTTATTTGACTTATGTTGTTAGGATGTACATAATATGTGCTCAGTTCAAGTCTTGATTGTCAAACTACTGTAATTATCGCTTGTCGCTCGTTATACTGCCGGCTTCTGAGCTGTGCTGTCCACGGGGCTATCACGTGATCGAGGGGGGTGTCCTCACCTCTCGTGAAGTATTCAGTCTGCTCGAGACTCGCTTGGTGGTTGGACAGATTGTCTGTCTCATTATTCTTGTTAGTTCTGTAGAACTCTGTTCACAGAACATTGTATAGACTTAGTGATTTTCGACGTTGTACTGAGGTTGTGTGTCACATGGACACTCTGAGCATCTCAGGTCCCGAGCTGTAGCTTATGACCTAATTTGTACTGGTTTCTGTGTATTGTCACAGTCTGGGTTTTTCCTATGCTGAACTTAGATTCAGTAGTATGGGAGTTTTGTAACTTTTGTGGAGGATCTGCTGATGGTCCCTACTTAGTGTCGTTATATTATCTCCTTTATCCAGTTTGTGTCACAGTCGCTTGTTATATGGCTATTGGGCTTAGCATTCTTTTCATTGTTCAAGCAGACTGTTCTGGTTGCCAGTCGGTCAAGAAGTTAGTTTATGTGAGGACTTACACGCATACACAAACTTACTTGTACATATTTGTAATATCTTATTAAATGTTAATGTACCAGAAGGTACTTAAGAATTATAAATGTGATATGTGCTTTCAGCACAATAATATTGAACTCGAGAGATGTGATATTATTTTTGATTACTGTGATTAATTTAATTTAATTTAATTTGATAATATACCTCTAAACAACTTAATGATTAATAAATTTATTAAATTTTAATTTCTCTAGTTAGTAGCCTACCAGTTGTAATCCTGAAGCACTATTGAATAATACTGAATTTTAATGGATAATTGGACAAGGGTACTGACTACGTGTTACGAAAACCCAGTAACAGGCTGAATGCTAGAAGGGCAGTCCTTTCTAGTATTCACTGGAGATCTCTAAGCTTTTAGAATCGCGTTTTCTGTAACAACAGCACAGAAGGGAACATCAAGAGGGAATATACCAACAAGTGTTGGATGACATACGAACAACCGAGGAGGAGGTGAAGAAGCTCCTAAGCGACCTTGATACCTCAAAGGCGATGGGACCGGACAACATCTCCCCATGGGTCCTTAGAGAAGGAGCAGAGATACTGTGCGTGCCTCTAACCACAATCTTCAACACATCCCTTGAAACTGGGCAACTACCTGAGAAATGGAAGACAGCAAATGTAGTCCCCATATTTAAGAAAGGAAACAGAAACGAGGCGCTAAACTACAGACCTGTGTCTCTGACATGTATTGTGTGCAAAGTCATGGAGAAGATAATCAGGAGGAGAATGGTCGAACACCTGGAACGGAACAAGATTATAAATGAAAACCAGCATGGGTTCGTGGAAGGCAAATCTTGTATCACAAACCTCCTGGAGTTTTATGACAAGGTAACAGAAGTAAGACACGAGAGAGAGCGGTGGGTAGATTGCATTTTCCTAGACTGCAGGAAGGCCTTTGACACAGTTCCCCACAAGAGATTAGTGCAGAAGCTGGAGGATCAGGCGCATGTAACAGGGAGGGCGCTGCAATGGATCAGGGAATACCTGATAGGGAGGCAACAACGAGCCATGGTACGTGAAGAGGTATCACAGTGGGCGCCTGTGACGAGCGGGGTCCCACAAGGGTCAGTTCTAGGACCCGTGCTATTTTTAATATATGTGAACGACATGATGGAAGGAATAGACTCTGAAGTGTCCCTATTCGCAGATGATGTGAAGTTGATGAGAAGAATTAAATCGGATGAGGATGAGGCAGGACTGCAAAGAGACGTGGAGAGGCTGGACATGTGGTCCAGTAACTGGCTTCTCGAATTCAATCCTGCCAAATGCAATGAAGATTGGGGAGGGGCAAAGAAGACCGCAGACAGAGTATAGGCTAGGGGGACAAAGACTACAGACCTCACTCAGGGAGAAAGACCTCGGGGTGACCATAACACCGAGCACGTCACCGGAGGCACACATCAACCAAATAACTGCTGCAGCATGCGGGCGCCTGGCAAACCTGAGAATAGCGTTCCGATACCTTAATAAGGAATCGTTCAAGACACTGTACGCTGTGTATGTTAGGCCCATGCTGGAGTATGCAGCACCAGTCTGGAACCCACACCTGGTCAAGCACGTCAAGAAGTTAGAGAAAGTACAAAGGTTTGCAACAAGGCTAGTCCTAGAGCTCAGGGGAATGTCGTACGAGGAAACGTTGAGGGAACTAGAACTGACGACACTGGAGGACAGAAGGGTCAGGGGAGACATGATAACGACATACAAGATACTGTGGGGAATAGACAAGGTGGACAGAGATAGGATGTTCCAGAGAGGGGACACAGGAACAAGGGGTCACAACTTGAAGCTGAAGACTCAGACGAGTCACAGGGACGTTAGGAAGTATTTCTTCAGTCATAGAGTCGTCAGGAAGTGGAATAGCCTAGCAAGTGAAGTAGTGGAGGCAGGAACCATACATAGTTTTAAGAAGAGGTATGATAAAGCTCAGGAAGCAGAGAGAGAGAGGACCTAGTAGCGATCAGTGAAGAGGCGGGGCCAGGAGCTGAGTCTCGACCCCTGCAACCACAATTAGGTGAGTACAAACACACTCACAACGACAAACAGCACTGTTTCAGTGACGGGAAATTGTGTCACAAACCTACTGGAGTTGTATGACAGGCTGAAAGCAGTAAGACCAGAGAGAAAGGGGTGGGTAGATTTCATTTTCTTGGACTGCAAGAAGGATTTTGACACAGTTCCACAGAAGAGATTCGTGCAAAAACTGGAGGATCAGGCAGGTATAACAGGGAATGCCTGTCGGGAAGACATCAGCAAGTCATGGTACGTGACGTGATGTTAGTGTGGGCGCCTGTGACGAGCGGGGTTCCACAGAGGTCAGTCCTAGGACCGGTGCTGTTTTTGGTATATGTGAACGACATGATGGAAGGAATAGACTCAGAAGTGTCCCTGTTTGCGGATGATGTGAAGTTGATGAGAATAATTTAGTCGGATGAGGATCAGGCAGAATTACAAAGGGATCTGGACACGCTGCGGGTCTGGTCCAGAAAGTGGCTTCTGAAGTTCAATCCCATCAAGTGCAAAGTCATGTGTGTGTGTGTGTGTGTGTGTGTGTGTGTGTGTGTGTGTGTGTGTGTGTGTGTGTGTGTGTGTGTGTGTGTGTGCGTGTGTGTGTGTGTGTGTGTGTGTGTCTGTCTGTGTGTGTGTCTGTGTGTCTGTGTCTGTCTGTGTGTGTCTGTGAGTGTGAAGTAGGTATGTGGTCGACAGACTCGACTTATAAAGTGACTTACAAAAACAAGTCCCTAGATAAGCTAACTTCTGAACCAAAGAAGCAATATAACAGTTTGCTTGAACAGTAGGATGACCAATTCGCCAAATAGTAATAATGGTGGAAGCAACCGTAAACAGCACAACGTCAGGAAAGGAAGAAGGTGACCAAAAATGACCCTAAATAGGGACCATCTGCAAGTCCTCTCCATGAAAGGCAAAAATCTCTCTTTTCACTGACACTGAGTTCAGCAGTTCCATTCCCTGACTACACAGTGCGTATGTATCAGAATAAGTTAGGTCGAGAGTTAATTAAACTCTGGACCAGAGGTATAGAGAGTGTTTCACCAACAACCTCAGAAAACGTCAAATATCAATAACTCTAAATAATGCTCTGTAAACGAGTTGCAAGGATCCCAGTGGAAATAAGTCACTACGTCTGACTTTCTTTTGGGTTATCCTAGGTAATATATACTTATGCTGCTATGTATGATAATTTATGTAACTGTATTTATGTGTACTGTACCTGAATAAACTTATTTACTTACACACTGTCGTGAGATGTATCGTCTATAATAAATGCGCGTTTGGCAAATTTAAGATTAGCTTTCAGGAATCTCAACAAAGAGTCAATCACAGAAATATATACAGCACGTGTAAGGCTTATCATGGAGTATACAGCACCAGCATGGAAAATAACAAAAAAAGGCACAATACCGTGACTGGAACGATACACAAATAACCCGCACATAGAAGAGAGGAGCTTAAGACGACGTTTCGGTCCGACTTGGACCATTTACAAAGTCACACTAACGAGAAGTGGAGCAGGACGGGTATATATAGGCAGGAAGAGGTAGTGGTGGTAGTAGTAGTAGTGGTAGTAGTAGTAGTAGTAGTAGTAGTAGTAGTAGTAGTAGTAGTAGTAGTAGTAGTAGTGGTAGTAGTAGTAGTGGTAGTAGTGGGGAACTAAGGAGGAGGAGCCAGTCAAATATAAAGAAAGGGGAGCACTGCAAGGGAGCTAGGTGCCCACAGAGGGAGAGCAAGTGCACAGAGGTGGGGGAAGGGGAAGTGATGAAATAAATAATGAAGGAACAGAAACACGCGACAGAATAAAGGGGAAGAGGGAGAAGAAGAAAAAATAAGGAATCAGGTTAAATCACGGGTGACTTAACCTGATTCCTTATTTTTTCTTCTTCTCCCTCTTCCCCTTCATTCTGTCGCGTGTTTCTGTTCCTTCATTATTTATTTCATCACTTCCCCATCCCCCCACCTCTGTACACTTGCTCTCCCTGTGTGGGCACCTAGCTCCCTTGCAGTGCTCCCCTTTCTTTATATTTGACTGGCTCCTCCTCCTTAGTTCCCCACTACTACCACCACTACTACTACTACTACTACTACTACTACTACTACTACTACTACTACCACTACTACTACTACCACCACTACCTCTTCTTGCCTATATATACCCGTCCTGCTCCACTTCTCGTTAGTGTGACTTTGTAAATGGTCCAAGTCGGTCCGAAACGTCGTCATAAGCTCCTCTCTTCTATATGCGGGTTATTTGTGCACCAGCATGGAACCCACACCTGATAAAGCATGTTAAGAAACTGAAAAAAGAGCAGAGGTTTGCAACAAGATTAGTCCCATAACCATAAGAAAAAACTATTAGACTGAAGAAGCTATACCTGATAACATTAGAGGATAGGAGGACCAAGGGAGAAGATAATAAAAGAAAATGATATTACGAATATGTACAAGCTGTTTGAGAGGCTGGAAACAGGCACAGGAGGGCAGTAACACGCACACACACACACACACACACACACACACACACACACACACACACACACACACACACACACACACACACACGCGCGCGCACACACACACACACACACACACACACACACACACACACACACACACACACACACACGCACACACACACACACACACACACACACACACACACACACACACACATACACACACATACTGGAGTATGCGGCACCAGTTTGGAACCCACACCTAGCCAAGCACATAAAGAAACTAGAGAAAGTGCAAAGGTTTGCAACAAGACTAGTCCCAGAGCTAAGAGGTATGTCCTACGAGGAGAGGTTAAGGGAAATCAACCTGACGACACTGGAGGACAGGAGAGATAGGGGGGACATGATAACGACATACAAAATACTGAGAGGAATTGACAAGGTGGACAAAGACAGGATGTTCCAGAGATTGGACACAGTAACAAGGGGACACAGTTGGAAGCTGAAGACACAGATGAATCACAGGGATGTTAGGAAGTATTTCTTCAGCCACAGAGTAGTCAGTAAGTGGAATAGTTTGGGAAGCGATGTAGTGGAGGCAGGATCCATACATAGCTTTAAGCAGAGGTATGATTAAGCTCACGGTTCAGAGAGAGTGACCTAGTAGCAAGCAGTGAAGAGGCGGGGCCAGGAGCTCGGACTCGACCCCGCAACCTCAACTAGGTGAGTACACACACACACACACACACACACACACACACACACACACACATACACACACACACACACACACACACACACACACACACACACACACACACACACACATACACACACACACACTTTCGAGGCGGAATAGACTCAGAACAGGATCCTGCAGGATAAAGCACGATTAAGGGACATGCCGGCATACAGGAAGGTGTATCTCGACCGCGACAGAACACAAGAAGAAAGGCAGAAACTAAGAGAGATGGTACAAAGGCGAAAGGAGGAAAGAGAGGGGATGGAGGAGACAGACAGGAGATCCCAGACCCAGGAAGAAGATCAAATACAGCCTCCCTCACAACTTCCTATAGAAGCTCCCAACCAGGTCAACCCCAGTGCAACCAAACAATCTAAACCAAAACATCCATGCCATATCCAATGCCCCTGCCCACTGCATTACAAACTCCACCCGCACAGCAACCACCCATAGTTCCTTATCAGGTCTCCCACTTCCCCAACCCCAATATACCTCCCAGACCACAGTCTTAGAAAAGAAGTTGAAGGTGTGGTACACAAATGCAGATGGAATAAATAAGTATGAGGATTGGCATGAAAGAATCAAGGAGACATCCCCAGACATAATAGCACTCACAGAAACAAAACTCACCAGAATAATAACAGATTCAATCCTTCCATCCAGATACCAAATCCTCAGGAAAGACAGAGGGAGGAGAGGGGGAGGAGGAGTTGCACTGCTCATTAAAAACCAGTGGGGTTTTGAGAAAATGGAAGGAATGGATGGAATGGGCGAAAGGGAATACTTAGTAGGAACAATCCAGTCTGAGGGACATAAGGTGATAATTGCAGTAATGTACAACCCACCACAGAACTGCAGGAGGCCAAGAGAAGAATACGATGAGAGCAACAGAGCAATGGTCGACACATTAGCCGAGGTGGCCAGGAGAGCACACATGGGGGGAGCAAAGTTACTAGTTAAGGGTGATTTCAATCACAAGGAGATTGACTGGGAAAACCTGGAGCCCCATGGGGGTCCCAAAACATGGAGAGCCAAGATGATGGATGTGGTACTGGAAAACCTCATGCATCAACATGTTAGAGACACTACCAGAGAGAGAGGAGAGGAAGAACCAGCAAGACTGGACCTTGTATTCACCTTGAGTAGTTCGGACATCGAGGATATCATGTATGAAAGGCCCCTGGGAGCTAGTGATCATGTGGTTCTGTGCTTCGACTACATAGTTGACCTTCAAGTGGAGAGAGTAGCAGGAATAGGTTGGGAAAAACCAAATTACAAAAGGGGGAGCTACTCAGGCATGAGGAACTTCCTGCAAGACGTTCAGTGGGAGAGGGAACTGACAGGAAAACCAGTACAAGAAATGATGGACTATGTGGCAACAAAATGCAAGGAGGCAGAGGAGAGGTTTGTTCCCAAGGGAAACAGAAATAATGGGAAGAACAGAACGAGTCCTTGGTTCACCCAAAGGTGTAGGGAGGCAAAAACTAGGTGTACTAGAGAATGGAAAAGGTACAGAAGACAGAGAACTCAGGAAAATAAAGAGATTAGCCGAAGAGCCAGAAACGAATACGCACAGATAAGAAGGGAGGCTCAGCGATAATACGAAAATGACATAGCATCGAAAGTCAGATCTGACCCAAAGCTGTTGTATAGCCACATCAGGAGGAAAACAACAGTCAAGGACCAGATAATCAGACTGAGGAAGGGTGATGCGGAGTTCACAAGAAACGACCGAGAGGTATGTCAGGAGCTCAACACGAGATTTAAAGAAGTATTTACAGTGGAAACCAGTAGGACTCCAGGAAATCAGAAAAGGGGGGTACACTAGCAAGTGCTGGATGAGGTACATATAACCAAGGAGGAGGTGAAAAAGCTGCTATGCGAACTTGACACCTCAAAGGCGGTGGGACCAGACAACATCTCTCCGTGGGTCCTTAAAGAGGGAGCAGAGATATTGTGTGTGCCATTAACAAAGATCTTCAACACATCATTTGAAACTGGGCAACTCCCTGAGGTATGGAAGATGGCAAATGTAGTCCCAGTTTTTAAAAAGGGAGACAGACATGAGGCACTAAACTACAGACCTGTATCACTAAAGTGTATAGTATGCAAGGTCATGGAGAAGATCATCAGGAGGAGAGTGGTGGGGCACCTGGAAAGAAACAAGTGTATAATTGACAACCAGCATGGTTTCAGGGAAGGAAAATCCTGTGTCACAAACCTACTAGAGTTTTATGACAAGGTGACAGAAGTAAGACAAGAGAGAGAGGGATGGATCGACTGCATTTTTTTGGACTGCAAAAAGGCCTTCGACACAGTTCCTCACAAGAGGTTACTGAAAAAGCTAGAAGATCAGGCACACATAACAGGAAAGGCAATGCAATGGATCAGAGAATACCTGACAGGGAGGCAACAACGAGTCATGGTACGTGACGAGGTGTCAGAGTGGGCGCTTGTGACAAGCGGGGTTCCACAGGGGTCAGTCCTAGGACCTGTGCTGTTCTTGGTATATGTGAACGACATAACGGAAGGGATAGACTCAGAAGTGTCCTTGTTTGCTGATGATGTGAAGTTAATGAGAAGAATCAAATCGGATGAGGATCAGGCAGGACTACAAAGAGACCTGGACAGGATACAAGCCTGGTCCAGCAACTGGCTCCTTGAGTTTAACCCTGCCAAATGCAAAGTCATGAAGATTGGGGAAGGGAAAAGAAGACCGCAGACACAATATAGTTTAGATGGCCAAAGACTGCAAACCTCACTCAAGGAAAAAGATCTGGGGGTGAGTATAACACCGAGCATATCTCCTGAGGCGCACATAAATCAGATAACTGCTGCAGCATACGGGCGCCTGGCAAACCTACGGATAACGTTCCGATACCTCAGTAAGGAGTCGTTCAAGACACTGTATACCATTTACGTCAGGCCCATACTGGAGTATACAGCACCAGTTTGGAATCCACACCTAGTCAAGCACGTCAAGAAATTAGAGAAAGTGCAAAGGTTTGCAACAAGACTAGTCCCAGAGCTACGGGGATTGTCCTACGAAGAAAGGTTGAGGGAAATCGGCCTGACGACACTGGAGGCCAGGAGGGTCAGGGGAGACATGATAACGACATATAAAATACTGCGCGGAATAGACGAGGTGGACAAAGACGTGATGTTCCAGAGATGGGACACAGACACAAGAGGTCACAATTGGAAGTTGAAGACTCAGATGAATCAAAGGGATGTTAGGAAGTATTTCTTCAGTCATAGAATAGTCAAGTCGTGGAATAGTCTAGAAAGTGAAGTAGTGGAGGCGGGAACCATACATAGTTTTAAGGCGAGGTATGATAAAGCTCATGGAGCAGGGAGAGAGAGGACCTAGTAGCAATCAGTGAAGAGGCGGGGCCAGGAGCTATGTCTCGACCCCTGCAACCACAAATAGGTGAGTACAAATAGGTGAGTACACACACACACACACACACACACACACACACACACACACACTGTTACAAAAAACGCGATTCTAAAAAGCTTAGAGATCTCCAGTGAATACTAGAAAGGACTGCCCTTCTAGCATCCAGCCTGTTACTGGGTTTTCGTAACAATTAGTCAGTATCCTTGTCCAATTATCCATTAGAATTCAATAAGAATTAATAGTGCTTCAGGATTACAACTGGTAGGCTACTAACTAGAGAAATTAAAATTTAATAAATTTACTAAGTTGTCTGGGCGTATATCAAATTAAACTAAATTAAATTAATCACAATGATCAAAATAGTATTAATCACTTCTCTCGTGTACAGTATTATTGTGCTGAAAGCACATATCACATTTATAATTCTTAAGTACCGTCTTGTACATTAACATTTAATAAGATATTACAAATATGTACAAGCAAGTTTGTGTGTATGTGTGTAAGTGCTCTAAGTAGTTCGCTATGTCTCACAACTCGACTAGACTTAAACAAGTGACTGACAAAGTCCTCTCATAAACTAACTTCTTGACCAACTGGCAATCAGAACAGCTTGCTTGAACAATAAAACGACTGATAAGCCGAACAACAATATAACAAGCAACTGCGACACAAAATCAGGATCAAGGAGATAATATAACGACACTAAGTAGGGACCATCAGCAGATCCTCCACAAAAGTCACAGAGCTCCTATACTACTGAATCTAAGTTCAGCATAAGAAAATCCCCGACTGTGACAATACACAGATACCAGTACAAATTAGGTCAGAAGCTACAGCTCAGGACCTGAGTTGCTTAGAGTGTCTATGCGACACACAACCTCAGTACAACGTCGAAAATCACTAAGTCTGCACAAAGTTCTGTAAACAGAGTCTCCAGAACTAACAATAAAGCTACAGAGACGATCTCCTAACAAGGGCCAATAAGGAAGAGTTAAGCACTTGTCAGGAATACGTCCAACCACGAAGCGAGTCTAGACCAGACTGAATACTTCAGGCGAGGTGTGATCACCCCCCCCATCACGTGATAGCTCCATGGACAGTTGCTGCCCAGCAACAGAAGCCGGCAGAGTAACGAGTCACAAGCGATAATTACAGTAGTTAGACAATCAAGACTTGAACTTTGAGCACATAATATATATATTACATCCTACCTAACAAAAGTAACTAAGTCAAATAATAATATAAAGCAATATATTTATGATTTAGCTATTATCGCAAATATAAGAAATATAAAATTACATGAAAAGGTAATATACATTGTAACCCATTCAGGGGTTGCAACACCCCCCCCACCCCAGCACGACAAACGGTCGCACTAGGAGTTGCATTAATGTCTTTCACATTATTACTGATTACTCATGTCACTTTAATAACAATATAATATAAACATTAATCAGTCACTCTTGTGCCAAGCACTTCTATAATTTCACAGTGTTTTTTTCACTAAGTTATGCCTCTAGTACTAGGGCCGTACACAGTATCGTATCTCTGCATACTCGTGGTTATGTACATCAGTGTAGAGACAGGATAGCGTAGACAAGCATGACACGTTGAGGCTCGATCATAGTAGTAGAGACTGCATATGAAAAATAGTCTTGTGCTATAGACAGGAGATGGCATTCCACTCTTAAGTAGTGGTTGTGGAATGCTATGCAGTATGGAGAGATTACATTACTTTACTGAATTTGACATATCAAGTAAGAAAAGGTATTTGGGCATAAAATTACGTTAATTTTAAATGTAACTGATAATTATTAAGGACGTGACAGAGCGTCAGCAATTACATTACAATGACCACTTATGTGTTTTATACTAATAGAATAAGGTTGGATTCTGAGTGCCCACCTCATGATCCTAGCATTTTTACTCTTCATAGTGTTTATGTAAGTGAGTGGATTGTGGTCTGAAAAAAAACGTTAATTTTAAATGGGGAAGTGCCCAAATACACGTCAAAATGTTCCAAGGACACCACAAGAGCTAGAGCCTCTTTCTCAATAGTGGCATAATTTTTCTGGTGTCGCTTAAGCTTAGATGAATAGTAACATATAGGATGGAGAATGTCAGTGGATGTTGACTGTTGGAGCAGCACAGCGCCCACTGCATAACCACTCGCATCTATATGTAAAAAGAAAGGAAGATTGAAATTAGGACTCTTCAACACAGGAGAAGAGGAGAGCAAACGCTTCAACCTTTTGAACGAGTCTGAACAATCTCTAGTCCAGATGAACTGAACTTTGCTACTAGTAAGCTCAGTAAGAGGAGCTGCAATCTGAGAAAAGTTTGGACAGAACCTGCGATAATATCCTGCCATACCCAGGAATCTCTGTACTCCCTACCTATCCTGTGGCACTGGAAATTCAGAAATTGCACGAACCTTAGCCTCAATGGGAGCTACCTCACCTTGGCCGATACAAAAGCCTAGATAGGTAATCTTGGCTTGACCAAAACTACATTTAGTTAAGTTAACAGTGAAGTTGTAGTGCGCCAGTCTCTCAAACAATGCTGTTCCCACTCGTCACTGTACACCACTAAGTCGTCAAGGTAGGCTTCTACTCCCTCTAAATTGTGGGTCAACTCATTAATTATACGTTGGAATGAAGAAGCCGCGTTACATAGGCCGAAGGGGGTGACGAGGTAGTTAAACAATCCATCTTGAACAGTAAAAGCAGATATTTCTTGAGCACGTTCAGTAAGCGGGACTTGATAATAGCCTCGTAAGAGATCTAAACGGCTGACAAACTGGGCTCCTGACACACGGTCAATAAGGTCGTCAATGCGAGGTACAGGATAACCATCAGCCAAGGTGAGAGAGTTCACTTTCCTGTAATCAGTGCACATCCTGAAACTACCGTCAGGTTTAGGCACTAAAATACATGGAGATGCCCATGGACTTTTACTGCGCTCAATAAGTCCGTGAGATAACAGAAAATCAACCTCTTCTCTCAATGCTTTATGCTTCGTTGGACTCATCCTATATGGTGATTGCTTAATGGGTGATGCTCCCTGTACAACAACGTCTTGTACACCCAGAGTACAACGTTTAGGAACATCACTGAACAATTCAGGGAAATGCAAAATCATGTTTTTAATATCACCAGCTTTATCAATCCCAAGCTACTAAGAAAATCGTCTAGTGATTGTAGAGTCACTGAATTTTCTAAACGCACCCCATACCTCTAGAGATATCAGGAAGACTGACGTTTTCTTCCTCTGTCCTAGGAAGAATAGATGTAGTAGGTAGAGGACTAGCGTAGTATGTCTTAAGCTGGTTAACATGGTACACATGATTAGATTTCTTTTTCCCAGGCGTACGTACCAAATAATTTACGTCGCTAAGCTTTTTCACTACTTCCAGGGGACCATCATACCTGGCTTGTAGAGCATGACCTGGTACTAATTTCCGAGCCATCACCTTATCTCCTGCTTTAAAAGAGCGAGAGACAGCATGCTTGTCATAATGTTGCTTCATTCTAGCTTGGGCTGAAACTAGGTTTTTCGAAGCTAGCTCTCTAGCGGCTGTCAAATGTTACTGCATTAATGAAGGTGAAGTGCTCAATGATGGATTTGATTTTCCTGTCCACACGTCTTTTAACACTGCGAGAGGACCACGCACTTGGTGTCCGAATATTAATTCAAACGGACTAAACCCGAGACTTTCTTGTTCACTTTCTCTCATAGCGAACAGAAGAAACGGTATACCCTCATCCCAGTCTCTAGAAAAATGTTCACAATAAGCTCTCATCATGGACTTCAATGTCTGATGAAATCTCTCTAGAGCACCTTGTGACTGTGGATGAAAGCTGGTTGAAAGTACAGACTTTATTCCTAGGTGGGATAATGCTTCTCGAAAGATCTTAGAAGTGAAGTTAGATCCCTGATCTGATTGTATCTCTCGTGGCAATCCTACCTGGGAGAAAAAATTTCATCAGCACCCTCACAATAGCACGAGCATTAATTTTTCTCATAGGAATAGCTTCGGGATAGCGTGTCGCAGCGTCTATAATAGTAAATAAGTATTGGTTTCCTAGTTTGGTTCTAGGCAAAGGACCAACACAATCAATAATAAGACATGAGAATGGTTCACCATCCACGGTGATAGGAATGAGAGGTGCCGGTGGAGGTGTGTGTGCTGGCTTGCCTGTCACTTGACACACGTGGCAACGTCGCACATGATAAGCTACTGTTTCCTTCATCTTTGGCCAAGTAAAATGTTTCGCCAGTTTACCGAGTGTCTTCTTGACACCCAAATGTCCTCCTATGAGACTATTGTGAGCAAAATCAATGACTTGTTCACGAAATGTAACTGGTAACACTACGAGGTGCTTGACTGTGGTGGAAACACTATCAGCTGACAACTTACATGTATTATTCTCCATCAGTACACCGTTACTATAATAGTAACAATTATCGAGATCCTTTGCTTCACTCTCAGTAACTGCTATATCTCTCAGTCTTTCAAGTGACTGATCAACAAACTGATCCTTGATTAAATCATCATGAGTTAGAAATTTAACGTCAGTTGTGTCCTGACTAAGTCGCTGACAGGGGGGAGTCAATGTTAATGATCCTGGACGCAGTGCGTCACTGAACAACATATTTAAGCCCAAATCATTGTCATCCACTAACTCAACAGGAGACAAGGATGGTTGTTGTATCTTTGAGATAGCTCTAGTAATTGCGCTGAGAGGAAATAAAATAGGTTTCTCTCTACAAGCTTCAATGGCATAATTATCATCATTGTTATTATCAATCACAAGTGGTTCTTTACATATATCAGCATGAAGGATATCGTTCCCTATCAACAAGTCCACTGACCTGATGGGAAATACACCACTGGATATACCCACTGAAATATAACCAGCATAATAGCTTGTTTCAATGTAAACTTTGTGCAGAGGTACTTTTATAACAGCCCGACCATAGGCTTCTAACAATACATCTATCTTGGTATAGGTATCGTCAGTTATGGGCAGTACATCTTCTCTTAATAACGTGAGATAACTGCCAGTGTCTCTGAAAGTAATTATCTCAGTCAGATGTGATTTGTCAAATCCTGCTTTACCTCTCGATAAGTACGGACTCATCGCTGAACGAATCTTTTCGTCAGATGCACTTTCTGACGCTAGTCATCTATCCTGAGTAACATTATCTAAAACAGTAGGATCAGAGGTATTACTAGGATTTTGGTGTCTTTGTTGCTCTGAAGAGGATACGACTTGAGTGGGGACGCCAGCCGCACGACTGTTTCTCGTATCTCTTTCTAACTTACAGCAATACTCTCTAGCATGTCCTTTTCTTTTACAATAGGTACTTTTAACTTTCTTCTTCTCGATATCAGATCTCTGTCTAGCCACAGAGACAGATTCAGGATTTTGAGTTTTCCTGGTAAAGGTACGAGAAGTTACAGTAGCAGGTACATCAGGCCGGCACTGAGCAGCTGATTTAGGTTGCCAACTTCTAGGACAACTTTTAGTTACCTTGTTTCTATGTGTTTTAGTACGTGAAAATTTGTGAGAAATCTCGTAATTGTCTGCTAATGCTACAGTTTCCAGAATATCCGAGGTAGTATGATCAATCAGATATTCTTGTATGTCTGCAGACATACAGTTGTTAAACTCTTCGTGAAGTATCATCTGAACTAGGCTATCGTAGTTGTAACATTGAGCAGATCTAGACCATCTCTCAAATGCAACTTTTTTCTCACGAGCAAACTCTACACAAGTTTGATCTTGTCGTCGTTGTAACGTACGAAATGCGCTTTGATAACTTACAGGTAACAAGTTATATGTCTCTAGAATAGTTCATTTGACATCGTTATAACTAATGTACTTGGCAAATGGTAAAGCAGCAGTACAAGTTTGAGCTCTTCCTGTCAAAGCTGTGTGTAACAAGGTAGCCCAGTGCTTACGTGGCCAGTTCATAGCACGTGCCTGGTTCTCAAACACATCAAAATAGGTGTCTAAGTCACTCTCAAAAAACTTAGGAACCATGGATGTAGCTTTCTGCACATTAAATGTGTCCTGTGATCTATCAGTCTGTTGTCTTCCAAGATGAACATTTTCTCTTTGGAAATCTTCTTTGTTCAATTTCCTCTGTGTCTCTATTTGTGCAGTCTGCAACATAAAGAGGCGTTCCAACCTCTCAAACTGTTCCTGAGAGATAGGACCAGTGGGTAACGGAAGAGTAACGAATTTAACGAATGAGTCTGGACGGTCCTCAGGTCGAGCACCTTGTCCAGGCGTCCCTAGAGTGTCTAGATCTGGTCTAGGATAAGTAGATACAGGTGTAGTATACACGGTACTAGTATGAGGCTGAGTCATACTACCAGCTACACTCTGTACTATTGTGTCAGTGAGGTTGGAAGGTGTGAGCGAGAACAAAATTTCACTAGGCTCAGACACTTCTGCCGTAGTTGCTCTTTCTTCTACGTCATCAAATAGAGTCATACTTCCTAATTGTGACACTAGGCTTCCTGAATCTGAATCATAATCAGACATCTCTGTAAGAGCAGGAAACAATATATCTTTAATTAACACTCTGACAGTTTCTGCGGTGTAATTCCTGTTATACATCAAACCGAGATATTTGGCTACTCGCCAACATGTCTGAAGTTTTAATGTACTTAACTCAGACAAAGTCAGAGTATCAATTAACTGTTTCACTTTGGCATACATCAGGAAAATAAGTGTACTACGAGAGAGTGATTATGGGAAACTATAATCCTAACAGGAATTTTAGTGTTGGTCGTCTTAGAGTTAGAGCTCATAAACAGTATTTCCATCTCCTTGGATCAAGAGACTCAGGTACATACATCCACCTGATATGTTGTACAAGACTAAACTCAAAGTCTTCAGATTAGGAAAGTACTCAAAGTGTTTGATCAACTCTATGGTCAAACTGGACATTTTCTCCAACACCTTGGATCAAGAGCCTCCCAGACAGGCCTCCATTTGTTACAAAAATGCAATTCTAAAAATCTTAGAGATCTCCAGTGAATACTAGAAAGGACTGCCCTTCTAGCATCCAGCCTGTTACTGGGTTTTCGTAACAATTAGTCAGTATCCTTGTCCAATTATCCATTAGAATTCAATAAGAATTAATAGTGCTTCAGGATTACAACTGGTAGGCTACTAACTAGAGAAATTAAAATTTAATAAATTTATTAAGTTATCTAGGCGTATATCAAATTAAATTAAATTAAATTAATCACAATAATCAAAATAGTATTAATCACTTCTCTCGTGTACAGTATTATTGTGCTGAAAGCACATATCACATTTATAATTCTTAAGTACCGTCTGGTACATTAACATTTAATAAGATATTACAAATATGTACAAGCAAGTTTGTGTGTATGTGTGTAAGTGCTCTAAGTAGTTCGCTATGTCTCACAACTCGACTAGACTTAAACAAGTGATTGACATAGTCCTCTCATAAACTATCTTCTTGACCAACTGGCAATCAGAACAGCTTGCTTGAACGATAAAACGACTGATAAGCCGAACAACAATATAACAAGCAACTGCAACACAAAATCAGGATCAAGGAGATAATATAACGACACTAAGTAGGGACCATCAGCAGATCCTCCACAAAAGTCACAGAGCTCCTATACTACTGAATCTAAGTTCAGCATAAGAAAATCCCCGACTGTAACAATACACAGATACCAGTACAAATTAGGTCAGAAGCTACAACTCAGGACCTGAGTTGCTTAGAGTGTCTATGCGACACACAACCTCAGTACAACGTCGAAAAATCACTAAGTCTATACAAAGTTCTGTGAACAGAGTCTCCAGAACTAACAATAAAGCTACAGATACGATCTTCCAACAAGGGCCAATAAGGAAGAGTTAGGCACTTGTCAGGAATACGTCCAACCACCAAGCGAGTCTAGACCAGACTGAATACTTCAGGCGAGGTGTGATCATCCCCCCCCCTCTATCACGTGATAGCTCCGTGGACAGTTGCTGCCCAGCAACAGAAGCCGGCAGAGTAACGAGCCACAAGCGATAATTACAGTAGTTAGACAATCAAGACTTGAACTTTGAGCACATAATATATGTATTACATCCTACCTAACAAAAGTAACTAAGTCAAATAATAATATAAAGCAATATATTTACGATTTAGCTATTATTGCAAATATAAGCAATATAAAATTACATGAAAAGGTAATATACATTATATATATATACATTGTAACCCATTCAGGGGTTGCAACACACACACACACACACAGATAAGGAGGGAGGCCCAGCAGCAGTATGAAAAGACATAACATCGGAAGTCAAGTCTGACCCGAAACTGCTTTACAGCAACATCAGGAGGAAGACAACAGTCAAGGACCAGGTAATCAGGCTGAGGATAGAAGGTGGGGAGCTCACAAGAAATGACCAAGAAGTATTTGAGGAGCCGAACATGAGATTTCAGGAAGTATTTACAGTGGAGACTGAAGGGACACTGGGAAGACAAAATAGTGGGGTACATCAACAAGGGATATACCAATAAGTGTTGGATGAATTACACACAACTGAGGAGGAAGTGGAGAAGCTCCTAAGTGACCTTGATACCTCAAAGGCGGTGGGATCGGACATCTCTCCGTGGGTCCTTAGAGAGGGAGCAGATACACTGTGTGTACCACTAACCAAAATCTTCAACACTTCCCTTGGAACTGGGCAACTACCTGAAGTATGGAAGAAGGCAAATGTAGTCCCCATCTTTAAGAAAGAAGACAGAAATGAAGCACTAAACTATAGACCAGTGTCACTGACGTGTATAGTATGCTAAGTCATGGAGAAGATTATCAGGAGGAGAGTGGTAGAGCATCTGGAGCGGAATAAGATTATAAACGACAACCAGCACGGATTCATGGAAGGCAATTCTTGTGTCACAAACCTACTAGAGTTTTATGACAAGGTAACTGAAGTAAGAAATGAGAGGGAGGGGTGGGTTGATTGCATTTTTTTTTTCACTGAAAGAAGGCCATCGACACAGTTCCTCACAAGAGATTAGTACAGAAGCTAGAGGATTAGGCACATATAACAGGAAGGGCACTTCAGTGGATCAGAGAATACCTAACAGGGAGGCAACAGTGAGTCATGGTCCATGATGAGGTATCACAGTGGGCACCTGTAACGAGTGGGGTCCTATTGAGGTCAGTCCTGGGAACAGTGCTATTCTTGGTATACGTGAATGACATGACAGAAGGGATAGACTCAGAAGTGTCCTTGTTTGCAGATGATGTGAAATTAATGAGGAGAATTAATTCAGATGCGGACCAGACAGGTGTACAAGGAGATCTGGACAGGCTGGATGCGTGGTCCAGCAACTGGCTCCTAGAATTTAACCCCCCCCAAATGCAAAGTCATGAAGATTGGAGAAGGGCAAAGAAGACCGCAGACAGAGTATAGGCTAGGAGGCCAACGACTTCAAAACTCACTCAAGGAGTACATCACCAGAAGCACACATTAACCAGATAACTGCTGTGGCATATGGACGCCTGGAAGACCTGAGAATTGCGTTCTGGTACCTCAGTAAGGAATCGTTCAAGACTTTATACACTGTACGTCAGGCCCATACTGGAGTATGCAGCACCAGTATGGAACCCACACCTGAAAGTGCAAAGGTTTGAAACATGGCTGGTTCCAGAGCTAGGAGGAATGTCCTATAAAGAAAGGTTAAGGGAAATCGGACTGACGACACTGGAGGACAGGAGGGCCAGGGGAGAACAGGGATATCAGTTAGTGAAGAGATTGAAGGTAGGAATGCTTCAATGGAAGGAACTAAATTGTCTAAGGGGATGCAAAGAGAAATACAGTGGGAGGACGAAAGAGAGGTCAGTTTTTGTCTACAAGCTCCAGGAAGTTGAAGGGAAAACTTATGAAGCAAGAAAACAGGAGGAAAAAAAAGTGATTGAAAGTATCATGAAAGCAATAGGAGACGATGACATGAACAAGACGACAAATATTCTGAGAATTGGGTGGTTTGCAAGAGGAAAAAATTACCAAAGTGATTTTCAAGGCAGAGTCAGCTTGAAACAAGATCCTGCTGAAGGAAACACGACTAAGGGACAAACCAGAGTACCAGAGAGTGTACCTCGACCGAGACAGAACACAAGAAGAAATGCAGATACTGAAAAAGAGGGTACGAAGATTCAAGGAGGAACGAGAGGCAATGACGGAGATGAGCAGGTGAACCCAGACCCAAGTGGAAGAGTAAATGCAACCTCCTCCAGAACCACCCACAGAAGGACTCCAACCATGGCAACCCCAATGCAATCAAACAAACTAAACCAAAACCCACACACTGTACCCTCTGTCCCACCCCCTCATCACAAACCCCACGCCCATAGGTCCCCACCAGGGCTCCCACTCCACCAATCTCAATATTCTCTCCATCTGAACGCAGATGGAATACCAAATAAATGTGAGAAGTGGCATTAAAGAATCAAGAAGATGTCCCCAGACATCAGAGCAGTCACAGAAATGAAACTCACTGGGACGATAACAAATGCAATCTTCCCACCCAGATATCTGATCCTCAGGAATGATAGACGGAGCAAAGGAGGAGGAGGAGTTGCAATGCTCATTAAAAACCGATGGGGATTTGAGGAAATAGAAGGAATAGACGAAATTGGCGAACGAGATTACATAGTAGGTACAACTCAGTCCAGGGGACATAAAGTAGTCAGTGATGCATAACCCACCACAGAACTGCAGGAGGCCAAGAGAAGAATATGAAGAAAGCAACAGAGCAACTTTGGACACACTAGCTGAGGTGGCCAGAAGAGCTCACATGAGTAGAGCAAAGTTACTAATTATGGGCGATTTCAACCACAAGGAGACTGATGGGGAAAACCTGGAGCCACATGGGGGTCCCGAAACATAGAAAACCAAGATAATGGATGTGGTACTGGAAAACCTTATGCATCAACATGTTAGGGACACTACCAGAGAGAGAAGGGAGGATGAACCAGCAAGACTGGATCTCGTGTTCACCCTGAGTAGCTCGGGACATTGAGGACATCACAAATGAAAGGCCAGTTGGAGCTAGTACTCACGTGATTCTGAGCTTTGATTACATAGTAGAGTTACAAGTGGAGAGAGTAACATGAGTTTAATGGGAAAAGCCAAGCTATGAAAGCGTTGACTATACAGGTATGAGGAACTTCTTGCAGGAGGTTCAGTAGGAAAGAGAACTGGTAGGAAAGTCAGTAAACGAATTGATGAACTATGTATCAACAAAATACAAGGAGGCAGAGGAAAGGTTTGTTCCCAAGGGCAACAGAAATAATGGGAAGACCAGAACGAGCCCTTAATTTACCCGAAGATGTAGGGAGGCAAAAACTAAGTGCACTAGAGAATGGAAAAAGTTCAGAAGACAAAAGACCCAGGAAAATAAAGAGATTAATAGAAGAGCCAGAAACGAGTATGCACAGATAAGGAGAGAGGCCCAGAGAGTACGAAAACAACATACCATGAAAAGTCAAGTCCGATCCGAAGCCTTTGTATACCCACATCAGGAGGAAGACAACAGTCAAGGGCCAAGGACCAGGTAATCAGGCTGAGGAAAGAAGGTGGGGAGCTCACAAGAAATGACCAAGTAGTATGTGAGGAGCTCAACATGAGATTTTAGGAAGTATTTACAGTGGAGACAGAAGGGACTCTGGGAAGACAGAACAGAGAGGTACACCAACAAGGTATATACCAACAAGTGTTGGATGAAATAGACACAACCGAGGAGCAAGTGAAGAAGCTACTAAGTGACCTTGATACCTCAAAGGCGGTGGGACCAGACATCTCTCTGTGGGTCCTTAGAGAGGGAGCAGAGATGCTGTGTGTGCCACCAACCACAATTTTCAACACATCCATTGAAACTGGGCAACTACCTGAGGTATGGAAGATGGCAAATGTAGTCCCATTTTTATGAAAGGAGACAGAAATGAGGCACTAAACTATAGACCAGTGTCACTGACATGTATAGTATGCAAAGTCATGAAGAAGATGATCAGGAGGAGAGTGGTGGAGCACCTAGAACGGAACTAGCTTATAAACGACAACCAGCACGGATTCATGGAAGGCAAATCCTGTGTCACGAACCTACTGGAGTTTTATGACACGGTAACGAAAGTAAGACACGAGAGAGAGGGGTGGGTAGATTACATTTTCTTGGATTGCAAAAAGGCCTTTGACACAGTTCCTCACAATAGATTCGTGCAAAAGCTAGAGGATAAGGCAAGTATAACAGGAAGGGCACTGCAATGGAACAGAGAATACTTGACAGGGAGGCAACAACGAGTCATGGTAAGTGATGAGGTATCACAGTGAGCGCCTGTGACGAGCGGGGTTCCACAGAGGTCAGTCCTAGGACCAGTGCTATTTTTGGTGTATGTGAATGATGTGATGGAAGGGTTAGGCTCAGAAGCGTCCCTGTTCGCAGATGATGTGAAGTTAATGAGGAGAATTAAATCAGATGAGGATCAGGCCGGATACAAAGAGACCTGGACAGGCTGGACGCGTGGTCTAGCAACTGGCTCCTCGAATTTAGCCCCGAAAAATGCAAAGTCATGAAGATCGGGGAAGGGCAAAGAAGACCGCAGAGTACAGGCTAGGTGGCCAAAGACTGCAAGCCTCTCTCAAGGAAAAGGATCTTGGAGTGAGTATAATACCGAGCACATCTGAAACGCACATCAACCAGATAGCTGCTGCAGCATGTGGGCGCCGGACAAACCTGAGAATAGCATTCCGATATCTCAGTAAGGAATTGTTCAAGACTCTGTACACCGTGTACGTTAGGCCCATACTGGAGTACGCAGCACCACTTTGGAACCCACTCCTGGTTAAGCACGTCAAGAAATTAGAGAAAGTGCAAAGGTTTGCAAAAAGGCTAGTTCCAGAGTTAAAGGAAATGTCATACGAAGAAAGGTTAAGGGAAATCGGCCTGACGACACTGGAGGACAGGAGGATCAGGGGAGACATGATAACGACATACAAAATACCGAGAGGAATAGATAAAGTGGACAGAGAGAGGATGTTCCAGAGAGAGGACACAGAAACAAGGGGTCACAATTGGAAGCTGAAGACTCAGATGAGTCAAAAAAATGTTAGTAAGTATTTCTTTAGTCATAGAGTTGTCAGGAAGTGGAATAATTTGGCAAGTGATGTAGTGGAGGCAGAAACCATACATAGTTTTAAGACGTGGTATGATAAAGCTCATGGAGCAGGGAGAGGGAGGACCTAGTAGCGATCAGTGAAGAGGTGGGGCCAGGAGCTATATTTCGACCTCTGTAACCACAAATAGGTGAGTACACACACACCAGGGGCCAGGAGCTGTTACTCGACCCCTGCAACCACAAATAAGTGAGTACACACGGACACAGACACACAGGCACACACAGGCGCGCGCATACACACACACACACACACACACACATACACACACACACACACACACACACACACACACACACACACACACACACACACACACACACACACAGCTACTGATCACAGGGATTTCAATCACAGTGAAACTGGTTGGAAAGTTGGGATCCACAGGTGCGGCAACAAACACGAAGAGCAAAGTTACTGAAGGCTGAAGTGGACATTCGTATTAGTCAGCATACAAGTGAAACTATAGCAATGAGATGTGACGGCAAGACTAGATTTAATATTATCTCTAAACGAAACAGAAATTGGCAAAATTGATTGTGGAATTCTACTAGGTGCAAGTGATCTCTAGGATTACTTAGTGGAGTGGAGCTGGTGAGAAAAATACATGGTCTGGGACCATGTATTTTTCTGGGTGCATGTGAATAATCACCCTCGGTGTCAATGATAGGTAAACTACAGGAACATTCACTGGGATAGAGAACAATGAAGGTAAGACAATGATGATAATACCGAACATAAAGTGTAGTGTAGAACGATAAGGAAGAGAGTAGTATCAGATAAGAGAGGAAAACAAACAAAATATAGAAAGATGCGGTGGTTCAACCAGGCATGTAGGAAGGACTGAAAGGAATAGAAGACGTATAAATCATGGAGGGTAGGATAAAAGAGGGTAGACAGCAGAAATGACAGGAATGACTATGTAAAAGGGGGAAGATGAGACAATTTAAAACCGAAAAAGCAAAGAAGGGTAAAGCAGAAAGTCACTCACTGAAACAGGTATTACGAACAGTTGGTAGTTTAAAGGCTTTTAGCACCTGGTTGTAACTAAGTCAGCAAACAAAGCCCTCAGCAGGGCAGGGCAAGATAAACCAACAGGGGCAGATTTCTTTACCTAAGTATTCCATCACCAATATATACACTGTGTACCATCTCAATCTGACTTCTTCTCTCAACATTAACATTATACATAGTGTGTATATTCTACCACCGACATATACGCTATGTACAATGGTAATGATGAGAAAAGAAGTCAGGTTGGAATGATTCTAATAAGTCACTCAGAGCATCAGTGATCACGACCAGTGTCTGTGAAATTCTGCCACTCAGTCAGCAAAGCTGAAATAACGTCACCTTGGCTAAAGTACGAAGCTTCCACCTGATTAGTGGAAGATTTAGACACGTGTGCAACAGTTGGGTATCTTTACTGATGAAACGTTTCGTCTACACAGTAGGCTTCTTCAGTCAAATACAGAAGGACTGAAGAAGCCTACTATGTAGGTTAAACGTTTCGTCAATAAAGACACCCAACCGTCACACATGTATCTCAGTCTTCAACTTGTCGGTATTTTATATAATTTTCAACATACGTGACTAGTGGGTTGAACCGGAGGATAAGCGCAGCTGTGGGGCCTCAAAACTGCTGCTCTATTAATTGCCAGTTCGCTGGTCGAGAGTGTGCCAGAACGTTGTGTAAGGAACGTGGAATAAAATTTAAAATTGATGTAACATACTCGTCATGCACCACAATAGTGAACAACTTCGATGTTCAGTTTATGGAACTAACTATCCAGAACCTTCCCACCCAGAACCTTCCCACCCAGAACCTTCCCACCCAGAACCTTCTCACCCAGAACCTTCCCACCCAGAACCTTCCCACCCAGAACATTCCCACCCAGAACATTCCCACCCAGAACCTTCCCACCCAAAACCTTCCCACCCAGAACCTTCTCACCCAGAACCTTCCCACCCAGAACCTTCCCACCCAGAACCTTCTCACCCAGAACCTTCCCACCCAGAACCTTCCCACCCAGAACCTTCCCACCCAGAACCTTCCCACCCAGAACCTTCCCACCCAGAACATTCCCACCCAGAACCTTCCCACCCAGAACCTTCCCACGCAGAACCTTCCCACCCAGAACCTTCCCACCCAGAACCTTCCCACCCAGAACCTTCCCACTCAGAACCTTCCCACCCAGAACCTTCCCACCCAGAACCTTCCCACCCAGAACCTTCCCACCCAGAACCTTCCCACCCAGAACCTTCCCACCCAGAACCTTCTCACCCAGAACCTTACCACCCAGAACCTTCTCACCCAGAACCTTCCCACCCAGAACCTTCCCACTCAGAACCTTCCCACCCAGAACCTTCCCACTCAGAACCTTCCCACCCAGAACCTTCTCACCCAGAACCTTCCCACCCAGAACCTTCCCACCCAGAACATTCCCACCCAGAACCTTCCCACCCAGAACCTTCTCACCCAGAACCTTCCCACCCAGAACCTTCCCACCCAGAACCTTCCCTCCCAGAACCTTCCCACCCAGAACCTTCTCACCCAGAACCTTCCCACCCAGAACCTTCCCACTCAGAGCCTTCCCACCCAGAGCCTTCCCATCCAGAACCTTCCCACCCAGAACCTTCCCACTCAGAACCTTCCCACCCAGAACCTTCCAACCCAGAACCTTCCCACTCAGAACCTTCCCACCCAGAACCTTCCCACCCAGAACCTTCCCACCCAGAGCCTTCCCACCCAGAGCCTTCCCATCCAGAACCTTCCCACCCAGAACCTTCCCACTCAGAACCTTCCCATCCAGAACCTTTCCACCCAGAACCTTCCCACCCAGAACCTTCCCACCCAGAACCTTCCCACCCAGAACCTTCCAACCCAGAACCTTCCCACACAGAACCTTCCCACCCAGAACCTTCCCACCCAGAACCTTCCCACCAAGAACCTTCCAACCAGAACCTTCCCACTTAGAACCTTCCAACCCAGAACCTTCCCACGCAGAACCATCCCACCCAGAACCTTCCCACCCAGAACCTTCCGACTCTGAACCTTCCCACTCAGAACCTTCCCACCCAGAACCTTCCAACCCAGAACCTTCCCACCCAGAACCTTCCAACCCAGAACCTTCCCAACCAGAACCTTCCCACCAAGAACCTTCCCACCCAGAACCTTCCCACCCAGAACCTTCCAACCTAGAACCTTCCCACTTAGAACCTTCCAACCCAGAACCTTCCATCCGAGATCCTTCAAACTCAGAACCATCCCACCCAGAACCTTCCCACTCAGAACCTTCTCACCCAGAACCTTCCCACCCAGAACCTTCCCACCCAGAACCTTCCCACCCAGAACCTTCCAACTCAGAACCTTCCCACTCAGAACCTTCCCACCCAGAACCTTCCCACCCAGAACCTTCCAACCCAGAACCTTCCCACTCAGAACCTTCCCACCCAGAACCTTCCCACCCAGAACCTTCCAACCCAGAACCTTCCAACCCAGAACCTTCCAAATCAGAACCTTCCCACCCAGAACCTTTCAACCCAAAACCATCCAACCCAGAACCATCCCTCCCAGAACCTTCCCACTCAGAAGCTTCCCACCAAGAACCTTCCCACCCAGAACCTTCCCACCCAGAACCTTCCGACTCAGAACCTTCCCACTCAGAACCTTCCCACCCAGAACCTTCCAACCCAAACCTTCCCACCCAGAACCTTCCAACCCAGAACTTTCCCAAACAGAACCTTCCCATCCAAAACCTTCCCACCCAGAACCTTCCAACCCAGAACCTTCCAACCCAGAACCCTCCCATCCAGAACCTTCCAACCCAGAACCTTCCCACCCAGAACCTTCCCACCCAGAACCTTCCCACCCAGAACCTTCCAACCCAGAACCTTCCCACTCAGAACCTTCCAACCCAGAACCTTCCAACCCAGATCCTTCAAACCCAGAACCATCCCACCCAGAACCTTCCCACTCAGAACCTTCTCACCCAGAACCTTCCCACCCAGAACCTTCCCACCCAGAACCATCCCACCCAGAAACTTCCAACTCAGAACCTTCCCACTCAGAACCTTCCCACCCAGAACTTTCCCACCCAGAGCCTTCCAACCCAGAACCTTCCCACTCAGAATCTTCCCACCCAGAACCTTCTTACCCAGAACCTTCCAACCCAGAACCTTCCAACCCAGAACCTTCCAAATCAGAACCTTCCCACCCAGAACTTTTCAACCCAAAACCATCCAACCCAGAACCATCCCTCCCAGAACCTTCCCACTCAGAACCTTCCCACCCAGAACCTTTCCACCCAGAACCTTCTCACCCAGAACCTTCCCACCCAGAACCTTCCAACCCAGAACCTTCCCACCCAGATCCTTCCCACTCAGAACCTTTCCACCCAGAACCTTCCCACCCAGAACCTTCCAACACAGAACCTTCCCACTCAGAACCTACCCACCCACAAACTTCCCACCCAGAACCTTCCAACCCAGAACCTTCCAACCCAGAACCTTCCCACCCAGAACCTTACCACTCGGAACCTTTCCGCTCAGAACCTTCCCACTCAGAACCTTCCCACCCAGAACCTTCCCAATCAGAACAACCTTCCCACCCAGAGCCTTCCCACCCAGAACCTTCCCACTCAGAACCTTCCCACTCAGAATCTTCCCACTCAGAACCTTCCCACTCAGAACCTTCCCACTCAGAACCTTCCCACTCAGAACCTTCCCACTCAGAACCTTCCCACTCAGAACCTTCCCACCCAGAACCTTCCAACCCAGAACCTTCCAACCCAGAACCATCCCACCCAGAACCTTCCCACTCAGAACCTTCCCACCCAGAACCTTCCCAATCAGAACAACCTTCCCATCCAGAGCCTTCCCACCCAGAATCTTCCCACTCAGAACCTTCCCACCCAGAACCTTCCCACCCAGAACCTTCACACCCAGAACCTTCCCTCCCAGAACCTTCCCACCCAGAACCTTCCCACCCAGAACTTTCCAACCCAGATCCTTCCCACGCAGAACCTTCCCATCCAGAACCTTCCCACCCAGAACCTTCCAACCCAGAACCTTCCCACCCAGAACTTTCCAACCCTGATCCTTCCCACGCAGAACCTTCCCATCCAGAACCTTTCCACACAGAATGTTCCCACCCAGAACCTTTCCTCTCAGAACCTTCCCACCCAGAACCTTCCTGCTCAGAACCTTCCCACCCAGAACTTTCCCACCCAGAACCTTCCCACCCAGAACCTTCTTACTCAGAACCTTCCCACCCAGAACCTTCCCAATCAGAACCTTCCCACTCAGAACCTTCCCACCCAGAGCCTTCCCACCCAGAACCTTCCAACCCAGAACCTTCCAACCCAGAACCTTCCCACCCAGAGCCTTCCCACTCAGAACCTTCCCACCCAGAACATTCCCACCCAGAACCTTCCAACCCAAAACCTTCCCAATCGGAATATTCCCACCCAAAACCTTCCTGCTCAGAACTTTCCCACCTAAAACCTTCCCACCCAGAACCTTCCCACCTAGAACCTTCCCACTCAGAACCTTTCCACTCAGAACCTTCCCAATCAGAACCTTCCCATCCAGAACCTTCCCAATCAGAACAACCTTCCCACCCATAGCCTCCCCACCCAGAACCTTCCCACCCAGAACCTTCCGACTCTGAATCTTCCCACTCAGAACCTTCCCACCCAGAACCTTCCAACCCAGAACCTTCCCACCCAGAACCTTCCAACCCAGAACCTTCCCAACCAGAACCTTCCCACCAAGAACCTTCCCACCCAGAACCTTCCCACCCAGAACCTTCCCACCCAGAACCTTCGCACTCAGAACCTTCCCACTCAAAACCTTCCCACTCAGAACCTTCCCATTCAGAACCTTCCCACTCAGAACCTTCCCACCCAGAACCCTCCCACTCAGAACCTTCCCACCCAGAACCTTCCCACCCAGAACATTCCAACCCAGAACCTTCCAACCCAGAACCATCCCTCCCAGAACTTTCCCACTCAGAACCTTCCCACCTAGAACCTTCCCACTAAGAACCTTCCCACCCAGAACCTTCCTACCAAGAATCTTCCAACCCTGAACCTTCCCACCCAGAACCTTCCCACTCAGAACCTTCCCACCCAGAACCTTCCCACCCAGAACCTTCCCACCCTGAACCTTCCCACCCAGAACCTTCCAACCCAGAACCTTCCCACTCAGAACCTTCCCACCCAGAACCTTCCCACCCAGAACCTTCCAACCCAGAACCTTCTTACTCAGAACCTTCCAACCCAGAACCTTCCAACCCAGAACCTTCAAACCCAGAACCTTCCCACCCAGAACCTTCCAACCCATAACCTACCAACACAGTTCCATCCCACCCAGAATCTTCCCACTCAGAACCTTCCCACCCAGAACCTTCCCACCCAGAACCTTCGCACCCAGAACCTTCCCTCCCAGAACCTTCCCACCCAGAACCTTCCCACCCAGAACGTTCCAACCCAGATCCTTCCCACGCAGAACCTTCCCATCCAGAACCTTCCAACTCAGAACCTTCCAACCCAGAACCTTCCAACCCAGAACCTTCCATCCCAGAACCTTTCCACACAGAACGTTCCCACCCAGAACCTTTCCTCTCAGAACCTTCCCACCCAGAACCTTCCTGCTCAGAACCTTCCCACCCAGAACTTTCCCACCGAGAACCTTCCCACCCAGAACCTTCTTACTCAGAACCTTCCCACCCAGAACCTTCCGAATCAGAACGTTCCCACTATGAACCTTCCCACCCAGAGCCTTCCCACCCAGAACCTTCCAACCCAGAACCTTCCAACCCAGAACCTTCCCACCCAGAGCCTTCCCACTCAGAACCTTCCCACCCAGAACCTTCACACCCAGAACCTTCCAACCCAAAACCTTCCCAATCGGAATATTCCCACCCAGAACCTTCCCGCTCAGAACTTTCCCACCTAGAACCTTCCCACTTAGAACCTTCCCACCTAGAACCTTCCCACTCAGAACCTTTCCACTCAGAACCTTCCCACTCAGAACCTTCCCACCCAAAACCTTCCCAATCAGAACAACCTTCCCACCCATAGCCTTCCCACCCAGAACCTTCCCATTCAGAACCTTCCCACTCAGAATCTTCCCACTCAGAACCTTCCCACCCAGATCCTTCCCACCCAGAACCTTCCCACCCCGCACCTTCCCACTCAGAACCTTCCCCCTCAGAAACTTCCCACTCGGAACCTTCCCACCCAGAACCCTCCCACCCAGAACCTTCCCACCCAGAACCTTCCCACCCACAACCTTCCGACCCAGAACCTTCCAACCCAGAACCATCCCACCCAGAACCTTCCTACTCAGAACTTTCCCACCCAGAACCTTCCCAACAAGAACCTTCCCACCCAGAACCTTCCATCCAAGAACCTTCCAATCCAGAACCTTCAAACCCAGAATCTTTCCACTCAGAACCTTCCCAAACAGAACGTTCCCACCCAGAACCTTCCCACTCAGAACCTTCCCACCCAGAACCTTCGAACCCAGAACCTTCCAACCCAGAACCTTCCAACCCATAACCTTCCAACCTAGAACCTTCCCATCCAGAACCTTCCTACCTAGAACCTTCCAACCCAGCACCATCCCATCTAGAACCTTCCCACTCAGAACCTTACCACCCAGAACCTTCCCTCCCAGAACCTTCCCACTCAGAACCTTCCCACTCAGAACCTTCCCACTCAGAACCTTCCCACTCAGAACCTTCCCACCCAGAACCCTCTCACTCAGAACCTTCCTACCCAGAACCTTCCCACCCAGAACCTTCCAACCCAGAACCTTCCCACCCAGAACCTTCCCACTCAGAAGCTTTCTACCCAGAACCTTCCCACTCAGAACCCTCCAACCCAAAACCTTCCCACTCAGAACCTTCCAACCCAGAACCTTCCAACCGAGAACCTTCCAACCCAGAACCTTCCAACCCAGAACCTTCCAACCCAGAACTTCCCACTCAGAACCTTCCCACCCTGAACCTTCCATCCCAGAACCTTCCAACCCAGAACCTTCCCACCCAGAACCTTCCAACCCAGAACCTTCCCACCCAGAACCTTCCCATTCAGAACCTTCCCACCCAGAACCTTCCCACTCAGAACCTTCCCACCAAGAACCTTCCCACCCAGAACCTTCCCACCAAGAACCTTCCCACTCTGAACCTTCCCACTCAGAACCTTCCCACCCAGGACCTTCCCTCTCAGAACCTTCCCACCCAAAACCTTCCCAGCCAGAACCTTCCAACCCAGAACCTTACAACCCAGAACCTTCCCACCCAGAACCTTCCCACTCAGAACCTTCCCACCCAGAACCTTCCCACCCAGAACCTTCCAACCCAAAACCTTCCCACCCAGAACCTTCCCACCCAGAACCTTCCCACCCAGAACCTTCCCACCCAGAACCTTGCCACGCAGAACCTTCCCACCCCGAACCTTCCCACTCAGAACCTTCCCACCCAGAACCTTCCCACTCAGAACCTTCCCACTCAGAACCTTTCAACTCAAAGCCTTCCCACTCAAAACCTTCCCACTCATAACCTTCCCACCCAGAACCTTCCCACCCAGAACCTTCCAACGCAGAACCTTCCCACTCAGAACCTTCCAAGCCAGAACCTTCCAACCCAGAACCTTTTAACCCAGAACCTTCCCACTCAGATCCTTCCCACTCAGAACCTTCCCACCCAGAACCTTCCAACCCAGAACCCTCTCTCTCAGAACCTTCCTACTCAGAACCTTCCCACTCATAGAACCTTCCCACCCAGAACCTTCCCACCCAGAACCTTCCCACTCAGAACCTTCCCACTCATAGAACCTTCCCACCCAGAACCTTCCCACCCAGAACCTTCCCACTCAGAACCTTCCCACCCAGAACCTTCCCACCCAGAACCTTCCCACTCAGAACCTTCCCACTCATAGAACCTTCCCACCCAGAACCTTCCCACCCAGAACCTTCCCACTCAGAACCTTCCCACCCAGAACCTTCCCACCCAGAACCTTCCCACTCAGAACCTTCCCACTCAGAACCTTCCCTCTTAGAACCTTCCCACTTAGAACCTTCCCTCTTAGAACCTTCCCACTCAGAACCTTCCCTCTTAGAACCTTCCCACTTAGAACCTTCCCTCTTAGAACCTTCCCACTTAGAACCTTCCCACTTAGAACCTTCCCTCTTAGAACCTTCCCACTCAGAACCTTCCCTCTTAGAACCTTCCCACTTAGAACCTTCCCACCCAGAACCTTCCCACTTAGAACCTTCCCACTTAGAACCTTCCCTCTTAGAACCTTCCCACTTAGAACCTTCCCACTTAGAACCTTCCCTCTTAGAACCTTCCCACTTAGAACCTTCCCACCCAGAACCTTCCCACTTAGAACCTTCCCACTTAGAACCTTCCAGGTGTAAACTATCAGTTCAAAGCATTAAAAGAAAAGTGCCTGAAAGACGTAGTCAAACTGGGAAGAAATCTGAGGATGGATTAGGGTAAAAAGTGACTGGGAAGTGAGAAACAAGACGTAACAGCGAAAAAGCGGCCTCCAGGAGTGCACATAACACCGAACATATCGCTGGAAGTGCACGTTCTGCAGCCTATGCAATGCCTGTACATCTCAGAAAAGCCTTCAGGAATCTCAGTAAAGAATCTTTTTATGATTTTGTGAATATAGTACATTAGGGTCCATCTTAGAATATCCAGCACCAGCTTGGAGCCGCCTTCCCTGCTTAATCATGATCAAAAGAGTCAAAATGTGCAAACGCTTGTATCCAGATTAGTCCCAAATTTAAGAAGGAATGCCTTTATGACGAAACACTAAAGGAATTAAACCTAACGATGCTGGAAGAGAGGAGGACAAGAGGTGGATACGATTGTGACGTGTTAGATACGTGATAAATACTCAAAAGGACTGAGAGGAAACATACCATCTATCTCTTCTGCCACACCAGCTATGTACTTCTTTTCTTCCAGTCTTCCTTTTCTTCTCATATGCCCACTCATATGCCCACTCATATGCCCACAAGGGTCATACTACCCAACCTTCATAATACTGTTCATTTAAACCTTAAAAAAAGTATTTTAAAAACTAGCATTATAGATCAGAACTTGAAGAACAACCTCTCTCTCTCTCTCTCTCTCTCTCTCTCTCTCTCTCTCTCTCTCTCTCTCTCTCTCTCTCTCTCTCTCTCACCTGATATATTATAATAGCAGTAAAAAAAGCGCGCGCTGTTTTGTGTTTATGTTGACATTGTGATCATCTTTTGTTTTATAGGTTTTTAAATTCGCGTAAATACACTCCATTTACCGGCGAGTTTATTGTTTGCGTTAAAAATAACATTTTTAACCTGAGTTGATTGTTGTGGCTCTGTGATGTTGTCAACCATCACACAGTGCTGCCAACACTAGTGTTGTCAACCATCACACAGTGCTGCCAACACTAGTGTTGTCAACCATCACACAGTGCTGCCAACACTAGTGTTGTCACCCATCACACAGTGCTGCCAACACTAGTGTTGTCAACCATCACACAGTGCTGCCAACACTAGTGTTGTCAACCATCACACAGTGCTGCCAACACTAGTGTTGTCACCCATCACACAGTGCTGCCAACACTAGTGTTGTCACCCATCACACAGTGCTGCCAACACTAGTGTTGTCAACCATCACACAGTGCTGCCAACACTAGTGTTGTCATCCATCAAACAGTGTTGCCAACACTAGTGTTGTCACCCATCAAATAGTGCTGCCAACACCGATCTCTTGTAAGATATTGAAGGTATCATTAACCTTCTTGATTGCTATTGTGAGGGTTGTTACTCATGCATGTGCCACTGATGTTATGTGGTTTATGTGCGTTTCTGGCGATATGCTTGGTGTTACATTCACCCCAAGACCCTTTTCACTCTCAGATTTTCAGCTTCTCTCCAGCTATGTTGTACCATGTCCAGTCCTCACTCTTCGTCGATTCGTATGACCTTGCAAGTGCTCGGGTTGAGCTCTGGGATACCAGTGTTAAGACCATCTTCAGTCTGTTGACGTCTCTCTGGAGTTCAGCATTGTGCTCTTCTGCTCTTATTCTTTCCATTAGTTTGACATCATCCGGAAACACCGACTCATAGAACTCAATCCTCTCTGGAAGGTCGTTCACGTTTATTAAGAACAGCAGCGGTCCTAGTACTGATCCTTGAGGAACCCCTGATGTCTCATCCCTTCACTGTTACTCTCTGCCATCTGTCATTCAGGTGGTTTTTGACCCGCTGGTGCACTCGGCCTTTTAACTTCGACTGTTCTCCCAATTCTCACCTTTATCCCTGGTGTAGTGTTGGATCAAATATTTTTCTACTTCCAGGAAGATGCAATCTGCCAGTCCTATCTTTCTTGTTTTGTTTCTGTGACTGTCGTAGAACTCCAGTAAATTTTAAAGATAAAATTTTTCATCACTAAACCCATGCGGGTTTTCTGTAAAGAACTTTCTTCTCTCCAAGTGCGCAAATATATTTTTTCCCTGTTATCTTCCCCAGAAATTTAGCAACGTACGTGTTAGAGATACTGGCCTGAAGTTCAGTGCCTCTTGTCTATCCTCTTTATAAATGGAGACAAAATTTGGCATATTCCAGTTTTCTGGCAGTTCTCCTGACTGGAGAGGCTGGTTGAATATCTTTGTTATTGTGTCACACACAATGTTTTGCTCCTTCTCTCAGCATCCAGGATGACGTGTTATCTTATTATATCGCTTTTGTTACATCCAGCTCCTGTGGAAGTCTCATCTCTTCTTTTGTTATGTTGATAATTTCTAGTACCTGTTGCTGTGTCCTGTCTTCAGTGTCTTCCCGTGGTTCTCCACTTTCCTCTGTGAAGACTTCTCTGAATCTTTTGCTGTGTTTTTCACATATTTCTCTGTTAGTGTCCCTTCCTCCTTCCTCAGCCTTACCTTTTGTGTGAATGTTGGTATTACATGGGTGATGATACCAGTGTGAGTGGAAATAAATGGTATGAAATACCGACACAATGGAAATATAAACACATATGCAGTATAATGTGATCCTTTATTGACAACGTTTCACCCACACAGTGGGCTTTTTCAAGTCACACACAGATCTACCTGGGGTGGAAGGTACGGGAGTATTTATAGTCATGTTCAGAATGTTGAGGTCAGGGGGAGAATGCTGCATCTGATGATCTACCAGGTGGGGTTATAGAGTCTTGGGTAGCTTGGCAGGGGTATTGGACAAGTTGTGAATAGACCTTCTGCAGTGTTCTATGTTCTTAAGTGGGATAGCGATGAAGAAGTTTCTTGGCGAGTGGTTCAGCTATGTTATAGAAGCCGTTGTTCTGGTTGAAATTGTTGGTTATAGAGATAAGCGATGATTCCAGGATTCTTCGGTATTGAGTGTTGTCTTCTGTGGCGATAAGTCTTGAGTTTCTGTAGTTAATTAAATGGTTGTGTGAATTGCGATGTTGTACACAGGCATTCCTGTGTACACTGCCGAGAAGAGATACATAGTCCTCCCCACCAACTCCATTGCCAAACATGTTTCCAACATCTTTTCCAATACATCATTCCAAGTATCTACCTTCACAACCACGACCATCAAGGACATCACCAGTAGTAGACAGGACAAGCCTCCATCCTCTGCAGGGGTATACATAACCCCTTGTAATGACTGCAACAAATTATATGTGGGAGAAACATCAAGAGACCTCCAAACACGTATTTCAGAACACCAATATGCAAGCAGGACTGACGATACAAGGAATGCCTGTGTACAACATCGCAATTCACACAACCATTTAATTAACTACAGAAACTCAAGACTTATCGCCACAGAAGACAACACTCAATACCGAAGAATCCTGGAATCATCGCTTATCTCTATAACCAACAATTTCAACCAGAACAATGGCTTCTATAACATAGCTGAACCACTCGCCAAGAAACTTCTTCATCGCTATCCCACTTAAGAACATAGAACACTGCAGAAGGTCTATTCACAACTTGTCCAATACCCCTGCCAAGCTACCCAAGACTCTATAACCCCACCTGGTAGATCATCAGATGCAGCATTCTCCCCCTGACCTCAACATTCTGAACATGACTATAAATACTCCCGTACCTTCCACCCCAGGTAGATCTGTTTAAGACTTGAAAAAGCCCACTGTGTGGGTGAAACGTTGTCAATAAAGGATCACATTATACTGCATTTGTGTTTATATTTCCACCAGTGTGAGTGTTGGTATTACATGGGTGATAATACCAGTGTGAGTGTTGGTATTACATGGGTAATAATACCAGTATGAATGCTGGTATTACATGGGTAATAATACCAGTATGAGTGTTGGTATTACATGGGTAATAATGCCAGTATGAGTGTTGGTATTACATGGGTAATAATACCAGTATGAGTGTTGGTATTACATGGGTAATAATACCACTATGAGTGTTGGTATTACATGGGTAATAATACCAGTATGAATGCTGGTGTAATATATGGTAACTCCAACACTGCGAGGGGGTTTCCTCTCCCTGTCTAAAGAAAATCGAAATAAGAATAACATATTACCGAGACACAGTGTAGACTCATTACTGAGATACAGTGTATACTCATTACTGAGATACAGTGTAGACAAATTACTGAGACACAGTATAGACACATTACTGAGATACAGTGTAGACAGATTACTGAGATACAGTGTAGACACATTACTGAGATACAGTGTAGACACATTACTGAGACACAGTATAGACACATTACTGAGATACAGTGTAGACACATTACTGAGATACAGTGTAGACACATTACTGAGACACAGTATAGACACATTACTGAGACACAGTATAGACACATTACTGAGACACAGTATAGACACATTACTGAGACACAGTATAGACACATTACTGAGACACAGTATAGACACATTACTGAGACAAAGTATAGACACATTACTGAGATACAGTATAGACACATTACTGAGATACAGTGTAGACACTTTTCTGAGACACAGTATAGACACATTACTGAGATACAGTATAGACACATTACTGAGATACAGTGTAGACACATTACTGAGACACAGTATAGACACATTACTGACATACAGTGTAGACACATTACTGAGACACAGTATAGACACATTACTGAGATACAGTGTAGACACATTACTGAGACACAGTATAGACACATTACTGAGACACAGTATAGACACATTACTGAGACACAGTATAGACACATTACTGAGACACAGTATAGACACATTACTGAGATACAGTGTAGACACTTTACTGAGACACCGTATAGACACATTACTGAGATACAGTATAGACACATTACTGAGATACAGTGTAGACACATTACTGAGATACAGTGTAGACACATTACTGAGACACAGTATAGACACATTACTGAGATACAGTATAGACACATTACTGAGATACAGTGTAGACACTTTACTGAGACACAGTATAGACACATTACTGAGATACAATATAGACACATTACTGAGATACAGTGTAGACACATTACTGAGACACAGTATAGACACATTACTGAGATACAGTGTAGACACATTACTGAGATACAGTGTAGACACATTACTGAGACACAGTATAGACACATTACTGAGATACAGTGTAGACACATTACTGAGACACAGTATAGACACATTACTGAGACACAGTGTAGACACATTACTGAGATACAGTGTAGACACATTACTGAGATACAGTGTAGACACATTACTGAGACACAGTATAGACACATTACTGAGACACAGTGTAGACACATTACTGAGATACAGTGTAGACACATTACTGAGATACAGTGTAGACACATTACTGAGACACAGTATAGACACATTACTGAGATACAGTATAGACACATTACTGAGATACAGTGTAGACACATTACTGAGATACAGTGTAGACACATTACTGAGACACAGTATAGACACATTACAGAGATACAGTGTAGACACATTACTGAGATACAGTGTAGACACATTACTGAGACACAGTATAGACACATTACTGAGATACAGTATAGACACATTACTGAGATACAGTGTAGACACATTACTGAGACACAGTATAGACACATTACTGAGATACAGTGTAGACACATTACTGAGATACAGTGTAGACACATTACTGAGACACAGTATAGACACATTACTGAGACACAGTATAGACACATTACTGAGATACAGTGTAGACACATTACTGAGACACAGTATAGACACATTACTGAGACACAGTATAGACACATTACTGAGACACAGTATAGACACATTACTGAGACACAGTATAGACACATTACTGAGATACAGTATAGACACATTACTGAGATACAGTGTAGACACATTACTGAGATACAGTGTAGACACATTACTGAGACACAGTATAGACACATTACTGAGATACAGTATAGACACATTACTGAGACACAGTATAGACACATTACTGAGATACAGTGTAGACACATTACTGAGACACAGTGTAGACACATTACTGAGATACAGTGTAGACACATTACTGAGATACAGTGTAGACACATTACTGAGATACAGTATAGACACATTACTGAGATACAGTATAGACACATTACTGAGATACAGTGTAGACACATTACTGAGATACAGTGTAGACACATTACTGAGACACAGTATAGACACATTACTGAGACACAGTATAGACACATTACTGAGACACAGTATAGACACATTACTGAGACACAGTATAGACACATTACTGAGATACAGTGTAGACACATTACTGAGACACAGTATAGACACATTACTGAGACACAGTATAGACACATTACTGAGACACAGTATAGACACATTACTGAGATACAGTGTAGACACATTACTGAGATACAGTGTAGACACATTACTGAGATACAGTGTAGACACATTACTGAGATACAGTGTAGACACATTACTGAGATACAGTGTAGACACATTACTGAGACACAGTATAGACACATTACTGAGACACAGTATAGACACATTACTGAGACACAGTATAGACACATTACTGAGACACAGTATAGACACATTACTGAGACACAGTATAGACACATTACTGAGACACAGTATAGACACATTACTGAGATACAGTATAGACACATTACTGAGACACAGTGTAGACACATTACTGAGATACAGTGTAGACACATTACTGAGATACAGTGTAGACACATTACTGAGATACAGTGTAGACACATTACTGAGACACAGTGTAGACACATTACTGAGATACAGTGTAGACACATTACTGAGACACAGTGTAGACACATTACTGAGATACAGTGTAGACACATTACTGAGATACAGTGTAGACACATTACTGAGACACAGTGTAGACACATTACTGAGACACAGTGTAGACACATTACTGAGACACAGTGTAGACACATTACTGAGACAAATTTTAGGCACATTACTGAGACACAGTGTAGACACATTACTGAGACACAGTGTAGACACATTACTGAGACAAATTTTAGACACATTACTGAGACACAGTGTAGACACATTACTGAGACACAGTGTAGACACATTACTGAGACACAGTATAGACACATTACTGAGACACATTGTAGACTCGTTACCGAGGCACAGTGTAGACACACTACTGAGACACAGTGTAGACACACTACTGAGACACGCTGTAGACACATTACTGAGACACAGTGTAGACACACTACTGAGACACAGTGTAGACACAATACTGAGACACTGTGTAGACACACTACTGAGACACACTGTAGACACACTACTGAGACACACTGTAGACACACTACTGAGACACACTGTAGACACACTACTGAGACACACTGTAGACACACTACTGAGACACGCTGTAGACACACTACTGAGACACACTGTAGACACACTACTGAGACACACTGTAGACACATTACTGAGACACACTGTAGACACACTACTGAGACACACTGTAGACACACTACTGAGACACTGTAGACACATTACTGAGACACACTGTAGACACATTACTGAGAAACAGTGTAGACACATTACTGAGACACAGTGTAGACACACTACTGAGACACACTGTAGACACACTACTGAGACACTGTAGACACATTACTGAGACACACTGTAGACACACTACTGAGACATACTGTAGATACACTACTGAGACACTGTAGACACATTACTGAGACACACTGTAGACACACTACTGAGACACACTGTAGACACACTACTGAGACACACTGTAGACACACTACTGAGACACACTGTAGACACACTACTGAGACACACTGTAGATACACTACTGAGACACTGTAGACACACTACTGAGACACACTGTAGACACTCTACTGAGACACACTGTAGACACACTAATGAGACACAGTGTAGACACACTACTGAGACACTCTGTAGACACATTACTGAGACACAGTGTAGACACACTACTGAGACACTGTAGACACACTACTGAGACACACTGTAGACACACTAATGAGACACAGTGTAGACACACTACTGAGACACTCTGTAGACACATTACTGAGACACACTGTAGACACACTACTGAGACACAGTGTAGACACACTACTGAGACACACTGTAGACACACTATTGAGACACACTGTAGACACACTACTGAGACACACTGTAGATACACTACTGAGACACTGTAGACACACTACTGAGACACACTGTAGACACACTACTGAGACACACTGTAGATACACTACTGAGACACTGTAGACACACTACTGAGACACACTGTAGACACACTACTGAGACACACTGTAGACACACTACTGAGATACACTGTAGATACATTAATTAAAAGATTCCAACAATAACCTTACAATTTTTTTATTTAAACATAGAAAAAAAAGCTAATTTTGTATTCTTCATCACTCAACAAGGTTCTATATATAGAATTTTTAGAGATAAAATTAATATCAAATATTTGACAGACAGCATCGTACAATATTCGTCACATTAACAAAAATTAGACACGACAGTAGACTTGAAATTCGTAACACGTAAGAAAGAGTAACATGGTAACAACATGTAATAAAGAGTAACATGGTAACAACATGTAATGAAGAGTAACATAGTAACAACGTGTAATAAAGAGTAACATAGTAACATGTAATAAAGAGTAACATAGTAACAACGTGTAATAAAGAGTAACATAGTAACATGTAATAAAGAGTAACATAGTAACAACGTGTAATAAAGAGTAACATAGTAACATGTAATAAAGAGTAACATAGTAACATGTAATAAAGAGTAACATAGTAACAACGTGTAATAAAGAGTAACATAGTAACATGTAATAAAGAGTAACATAGTAACAACATGTAATAAAGAGTAACATAGTAACAACATGTAATAAAGAGTAACATAGTAACATGTAATAAAGAGTAACATAGTAACAACGTGTAATAAAGAGTAACATAGTAACAACGTGTAATAAAGAGTAACATAGTAACAACGTGTAATAAAGAGTAACATAGTAACAACATGTAATAAAGAGTAACATAGTAACAACGTGTAATAAAGAGTAACATAGTAACAACATGTAATAAAGAGTAACATAGTAACAACGTGTAATAAAGAGTAACATAGTAACATGTAATAAAGAGTAACATAGTAACATGTAATAAAGAGTAACATAGTAACATGTAATAAAGAGTAACATAGTAACATGTAATAAAGAGTAACATAGTAACAACGTGTAATAAAGAGTAACATAGTAACATGTAATAAAGAGTAACATAGTAACATGTAATAAAGAGTAACATGGTAACAACATGTAATAAAGAGTAACATAGTAACAACGTGTAATAAAGAGTAACATAGTAACATGTAATAAAGAGTAACATAGTAACAACGTGTAATAAAGAGTAACATAGTAACAACATGTAATAAAGAGTAACATAGTAACAACGTGTAATAAAGAGTAACATAGTAACATGTAATAAAGAGTAACATAGTAACAACATGTAATAAAGAGTAACATAGTAACAACGTGTAATAAAGAGTAACATAGTAACATGTAATAAAGAGTAACATAGTAACAACATGTAATAAAGAGTAACATAGTAACAACATGTAATAAAGAGTAACATAGTAACAACATGTAATAAAGAGTAACATAGTAACAACATGTAATAAAGAGTAACATAGTAACAACATGTAATAAAGAGTAACATAGTAACAACGTGTAATAAAGAGTAACATAGTAACATGTAATAAAGAGTAACATAGTAACAACGTGTAATAAAGAGTAACATAGTAACAACATGTAATAAAGAGTAACATAGTAACAACATGTAATAAAGAGTAACATAGTAACAACATGTAATAAAGAGTAACATAGTAACAACATGTAATAAAGAGTAACATAGTAACATGTAATAAAGAGTAACATGGTAACAACATGTAATAAAGAGTAACATAGTAACAACGTGTAATAAAGAGTAACATAGTAACATGTAATAAAGAGTAACATAGTAACATGTAATAAAGAGTAACATAGTAACAACATGTAATAAAGAGTAACATAGTAACAACATGTAATAAAGAGTAACATAGTAACAACGTGTAATAAAGAGTAACATAGTAACATGTAATAAAGAGTAACATAGTAACATGTAATAAAGAGTAACATAGTAACAACATGTAATAAAGAGTAACATAGTAACAACGTGTAATAAAGAGTAACATAGTAACAACATGTAATAAAGAGTAACATAGTAACATGTAATAAAGAGTAACATAGTAACATGTAATAAAGAGTAACATAGTAACAACATGTAATAAAGAGTAACATAGTAACAACATGTAATAAAGAGTAACATAGTAACAACATGTAATAAAGAGTAACATAGTAACAACATGTAATAAAGAGTAACATAGTAACAACATGTAATAAAGAGTAACATAGTAACAACATGTAATAAAGAGTAACATAGTAACAACATGTAATAAAGAGTAACATAGTAACATGTAATAAAGAGTAACATAGTAACATGTAATAAAGAGTAACATAGTAACATGTAATAAAGAGTAACATAGTAACAACATGTAATAAAGAGTAACATAGTAACAACGTGTAATAAAGAGTAACATAGTAACATGTAATAAAGAGTAACATAGTAACAACATGTAATAAAGAGTAACATAGTAACAACATGTAATAAAGAGTAACATAGTAACAACATGTAATAAAGAGTAACATAGTAACAACATGTAATAAAGAGTAACATAGTAACAACGTGTAATAAAGAGTAACATAGTAACATGTAATAAAGAGTAACATAGTAACATGTAATAAAGAGTAACATAGTAACATGTAATAAAGAGTAACATAGTAACAACATGTAATAAAGAGTAACATAGTAACAACATGTAATAAAGAGTAACATAGTAACAACGTGTAATAAAGAGTAACATAGTAACATGTAATAAAGAGTAACATAGTAACATGTAATAAAGAGTAACATAGTAACAACATGTAATAAAGAGTAACATAGTAACAACGTGTAATAAAGAGTAACATAGTAACAACATGTAATAAAGAGTAACATAGTAACATGTAATAAAGAGTAACATAGTAACATGTAATAAAGAGTAACATAGTAACAACATGTAATAAAGAGTAACATAGTAACAACATGTAATAAAGAGTAACATAGTAACAACGTGTAATAAAGAGTAACATAGTAACAACGTGTAATAAAGAGTAACATAGTAACAACATGTAATAAAGAGTAACATAGTAACATGTAATAAAGAGTAACATAGTAACATGTAATAAAGAGTAACATAGTAACAACATGTAATAAAGAGTAACATAGTAACAACGTGTAATAAAGAGTAACATAGTAACATGTAATAAAGAGTAAAATAGTAACATGTAATAAAGAGTAACATAGTAACAACGTGTAATAAAGAGTAACATAGTAACAACGTGTAATAAAGAGTAACATGGTAACAACATGTAATAAAGAGTAACATGGTAACAACATGTAATAAAGAGTAACATAGTAACAACATGTAATAAAGAGTAACATAGTAACAACATGTAATAAAGAGTAACATAGTAACATGTAATAAAGAGTAACATAGTAACAACATGTAATAAAGAGTAACATAGTAACAACATGTAATAAAGAGTAACATAGTAACAACATGTAATAAAGAGTAACATAGTAACATGTAATAAAGAGTAACATAGTAACATGTAATAAAGAGTAACATAGTAACAACGTGTAATAAAGAGTAACATAGTAACATGTAATAAAGAGTAACATAGTAACAACGTGTAATAAAGAGTAACATAGTAACAACATGTAATAAAGAGTAACATGGTAACAACATGTAATAAAGAGTAACATGGTAACAAAATGCAACAAAGAGTAACATAGAAAGTTTAGTTCAGATGTTGTTTTTAAAGTCATTCTTTAGTCTTTACGACTAGTAAACAATGACATTGAAAGTGTGAGTGTCTGGGCGAGGTGAACTTCCACTGGCACGACGCTGTGTTGAGTCAACACTGACACACACAAGTTGATCTCAGTACGTTGCTCACTCTTACTAGAGTACTGAGTACTCCCTCAGTACTCTTACCAGAGTACTGAGTACTCCCTCAGTACTCTTACCAGAGTACTGAGTACTCCCTCAGTACTCTTACCAGAGTACTGAGTACTCCCTCAGTACTCTTACCAGAGTACTGAGTACTCCCTCAGTACTCTTACCAGAGTACTGAGTACTCCCTCAGTACTCTTACCAGAGTACTGAGTACTCCCTCAGTACTCTTACCAGAGTACTGAGTACTCTCTCAGTACTCTTACGAGGGTACTGAGTACTCTCTCAGTACTCTTACCAGAGTACTGAATACTCCCTCAGTACTCTTACCTGAGTACTGAGTACTCCCTCAGTACTCTTACGAGGGTACTGAGTACTCTCTCAGTACTCTTACCAGAGTACTGAGTACTCCCTCAGTACTCTTACCAGAGTACTGAGTACTCTCTCAGTACTCTTACGAGGGTACTGAGTACTCTCTCAGTACTCTTACCAGAGTACTGAGTACTCCCTCAATACTCTTACCAGAGTGCTGAGTACTCTCTCAGTACTCTTACCAGAGTACTGAGTACTCCCTCAGTACTCTTACCAGAGTACTGAGTACTCTCTCAGTACTCTTACTAGAGTACTGAGTACTCCCTCAGTACTCTTACCAGAGTACTGAGTACTCGTTCAGTACTCTTACCAGAGTACTGAGTACGCCCTCAGTACTCTTACCAGAGTACTGAGTACTCCCTCATTACTCTTACCAGAGTACTGAGTACTCCCTCAGTACTCTTACCAGAGTACTGAGTACTCCCTCAGTACTCTTACCAGAGTACTGAGTACTCCCTCAGTACTCTTACCAGAATACTGAGTACTCCCTCAGTACTCTTACGAGGGTACTGAGTAGTCTCTCATACTCTTACCAGAGTACTGAGTACTCGCTCAGTACTCTTACCGGAGTACTGACTACTCCCTCAGTACTCTTACCAGAGTACTGAGTACTCCCTCAGTACTCTTACCAGAGTACTGAGTACTCCCTCAGTACTCTTACGAGAGTACTGAGTAGTCTCTCAGTAATCTTACCAGAGTACTGAGTACTCCCTCAGTACTCTTACCAGAGTACTGAGCACTCTCTCAGTACTCTTACCAGAGTACTCTGTACTCTTACCAGAGTACTGAGTACTCCCTCAGTACTCTTACCAGGGTACTGAGTACTCCATCAGCACTCTTACCAGAGTACTGAGTACTCTCTCAGTACTCTTACCAGAGTACTGAGTACTCTCTCAGTACTCTTACCAGAGTACTGAGTACTCCCTCAGCACTCTTACCAGAGTACTGAGTACTCTCTCAGTACTCTTACCAGAGTACTGAGTACTCCCTCAGCACTCTTACCAGAGTACTGAGTACTCTCTCAGTACCCTTACCAGAGTACTGAGTACTCCCTCAGCACTCTTACCAGAGTACTGAGTACTCTCTCAGTACCCTTACCAGAGTACTGAGTACTCCCTCAGCACTCTTACCAGAGTACTGAGTACTCTCTCAGTACCCTTACCAGAGTACTGAGTACTCCCTCAGCACTCTTACCAGAGTACTGAGTACTCTCTCAGTACCCTTACCAGAGTACTGAGTACTCCCTCAGCACTCTTACCAGAGTACTGAGTACTCTCTCAGTACCCTTACCAGAGTACTGAGTACTCCCTCAGCACTCTTACCAGAGTACTGAGTACTCTCTCAGTACGCTTACCAGAGTACTGAGTACTCCCTCAGTACTCTTACGAGGATACTGAGTACTCTCTCAGTACTCTTACCAGAGTACTGAGTACTCTCTCAGTACTCTTACCAGAGTACTGAGTACTCTCTCAGTACTCTTACCAGAGTACTGAGTACTCTCTCAGTACGCTTACCAGAGTACTGAGTACTCTCTCAGTACTCTTACCAGAGTACTGAGTACTCTCTCAGTACTCTTACGAGGATACTGAGTACTCTCTCAGTACTCTTACCAGAGTACTGAGTACTCTCTCAGTACTCTTACGAGGATACTGAGTACTCTCTCAGTACTCTTACCAGAGTACTGAGTACTCTCTCAGTACTCTTACGAGGATACTGAGTACTCTCTCAGTACTCTTACCAGAGTACTGAGTACTCTCTCAGTACTCTTACCAGAGTACTGAGTACTCCCTCAGCACTCTTACCAGAGTACTGAGTACTCTCTCAGTACTCTTACGAGGATACTGAGTACTCTCTCAGTACTCTTACCAGAGTACTGAGTACTCTCTCAGTACTCTTACCAGAGTACTGAGTACTCTCTCAGTACTCTTACCAGAGTACTGAGTACTCTCTCAGTACTCTTACGAGGATACTGAGTACTCTCTCAGTACTCTTACCAGAGTACTGAGTACTCTCTCAGTACTCTTACGAGGATACTGAGTACTCTCTCAGTACTCTTACCAGAGTACTGAGTACTCTCTCAGTACTCTTACGAGGATACTGAGTACTCTCTCAGTACTCTTACCAGAGTACTGAGTACTCTCTCAGTACTCTTACGAGGATACTGAGTACTCTCTCAGTACTCTTACCAGAGTACTGAGTACTCTCTCAGTACTCTTACCAGAGTACTGAGTACTCTCTCAGTACTCTTACCAGAGTACTGAGTACTCTCTCAGTACTCTTACCAGAGTACTGAGTACTCTCTCAGTACTCTTACGAGGATACTGAGTACTCTCTCAGTACTCTTACCAGAGTACTGAGTACTCTCTCAGTACTCTTACCAGAGTACTGAGTACTCCCTCAGCACTCTTACCAGAGTACTGAGTACTCTCTCAGTACTCTTACGAGGATACTGAGTACTCTCTCAGTACTCTTACCAGAGTACTGAGTACTCTCTCAGTACTCTTACCAGAGTACTGAGTACTCTCTCAGTACTCTTACCAGAGTACTGAGTACTCTCTCAGTACTCTTACGAGGATACTGAGTACTCTCTCAGTACTCTTACCAGAGTACTGAGTACTCTCTCAGTACTCTTACGAGGATACTGAGTACTCTCTCAGTACTCTTACCAGAGTACTGAGTACTCTCTCAGTACTCTTACGAGGATACTGAGTACTCTCTCAGTACTCTTACCAGAGTACTGAGTACTCTCTCAGTACTCTTACGAGGATACTGAGTACTCTCTCAGTACTCTTACCAGAGTACTGAGTACTCTCTCAGTACTCTTACCAGAGTACTGAGTACTCTCTCAGTACTCTTACCAGAGTACTGAGTACTCTCTCAGTACTCTTACCAGAGTACTGAGTACTCTCTCAGTACTCTTACGAGGATACTGAGTACTCTCTCAGTACTCTTACCAGAGTACTGAGTACTCTCTCAGTACTCTTACCAGAGTACTGAGTACTCCCTCTCAGTACTCTTACCAGAGTACTGAGTACTCCAGCACTCTTACCAGAGTACTGAGTACTCTCTCAGTACTCTTACGAGGATACTGAGTACTCTCTCAGTACTCTTACCAGAGTACTGAGTACTCTCTCAGTACTCTTACCAGAGTACTGAGTACTCTCTCAGTACTCTTACCAGAGTACTGAGTACTCTCTCAGTACTCTTACGAGGATACTGAGTACTCTCTCAGTACTCTTACCAGAGTACTGAGTACTCTCTCAGTACTCTTACGAGGATACTGAGTACTCTCTCAGTACTCTTACCAGAGTACTGAGTACTCTCTCAGTACTCTTACGAGGATACTGAGTACTCTCTCAGTACTCTTACCAGAGTACTGAGTACTCTCTCAGTACTCTTACGAGGATACTGAGTACTCTCTCAGTACTCTTACGAGGATACTGAGTACTCTCTCAGTACTCTTACCAGAGTACTGAGTACTCTCTCAGTACTCTTACCAGAGTACTGAGTACTCCCTCAGTACTCTTACCAGAGTACTGAGTACTCCCTCAGCACTCTTACCAGAGTACTGAGTACTCCCTCAGTACTCTTACCAGAGTACTGAGTACTCCCTCAGTACTCTTACCAGAGTACTGAGTACTCTCTCAGTACTCTTACCAGAGTACTGAGTACTCCCTCAGCACTCTTACCAGAGTACTGAGTACTCTCTCAGTACTCTTACCAGAGTACTGAGTACTCTCTCAGTACTCTTACCAGAGTACTGAGTACTCTCTCAGTACTCTTACCAGAGTACTGAGTACTCCCTCAGTACTCTTACCAGAGTACTGAGTACTCCCTCAGCACTCTTACCAGAGTACTGAGTACTCTCTCAGTACTCTTACCAGAGTACTGAGTACTCCCTCAGTACTCTTACCAGAGTACTGAGTACTCCCTCAGCACTCTTACCAGAGTACTGAGTACTCTCTCAGTACGCTTACCAGAGTACTGAGTACTCTCTCAGTACTCTTACCAGAGTACTGAGTACTCTCTCAGTACTCTTACCAGAGTACTGAGTACTCCCTCAGTACTCTTACCAGAGTACTGAGTACTCTCTCAGTACTCTTACCAGAGTACTGAGTACTCCCTCAGTACTCTTACCAGAGTACTGAGTACTCTCTCAGTACGCTTACCAGAGTACTGAGTACTCCCTCAGTACGCTTACCAGAGTACTGAGTACTCTCTCAGTACGCTTACCAGAGTACTGAGTACTCTCTCAGTACTCTTACCAGAGTACTGAGTACTCCCTCAGTACTCTTACCAGAGTACTGAGTACTCTCTCAGTACGCTTACCAGAGTACTGAGTACTCCCTCAGTACGCTTACCAGAGTACTGAGTACTCTCTCAGTACGCTTACCAGAGTACTGAGTACTCCCTCAGTACTCTTACCAGAGTACTGAGTACTCTCTCAGTACGCTTACCAGAGTACTGAGTACTCCCTCAGTACGCTTACCAGAGTACTGAGTACTCTCTCAGTACGCTTACCAGAGTACTGAGTACTCTCTCAGTACGCTTACCAGAGTACTGAGAGAGTTCTGCCACTCTAACCCAGCTGCAAGAGTGGACCAAAATATTGTCAGTGTAATACGAACATCTGGAAATAACGTATTTAAGATTTCAACGATGTAAACTGTTGAGTAACTGAGACGTTGATAAATCTATTTAAAGATTTTCTGAAGCAATGTTGTATAGGAAATAACGTATATTACCTCTGCTGGGTCCTCAGACATATTTACAACATATTCATCTCATGGATTCACATCTTATTTTTTCATATTCGTCTGTCAACAAGACACTAAAATCCGCATACATCGTACTTCCTGCCTCATGTTGCCTCCTCATGTCGGTTCCTCATATCGCCTCCTCATGTCGCCTCCTCATGTCGCTTTCTCATGTCGCCTCCTCATGTCGCTTCTTAGATCCTCATAAAATAAGATCCTCAGGAATTTCTTAAATAAACAACATCCTCGGGCGAGCTTTATAATTTTTAACTTTTTTATCTGTTGTTGTTTCTGTTGTTGATGTTTCGTGAAACATCACCAAAATGAAGCCATAACGACGAGGTCGACGTGTTTCACACCCTGAAGAGCTGCACACAAGAATGAGTAGCAAACTGTGTAACACTCACCAACCCTGTGTCTGACTCAACCCTGACTCACCAACTCTGTGTCTGACTCAACCCTGACTCACCAACCCTGTGTCTGACTCAACCCTGATTCACCAACCCTGTGTCTGACTCAACCCTGACTCACCAACCCTGTGTCTGACTCAACCCTGACTCACCAACCCTGTGTCTGACTCAACCCTGATTCACCAACCCTGTGTCTGACTCAACCTTGACTCACCATCCCTGTGTCTGACTCAACCCTGATTCACCAACCCTGTGTCTGACTCAACCCTGACTCACCAACCCTGTGTCTGACTCAACCCTGATTCACCAACCCTGTGTCTGACTCAACCCTGACTCACCAACCCTGTGTCTGACTCAACCTTGACTCACCAACCCTGTGTCTGACTCAACCCTGACTCACCAACCCTGTGTCTGACTCAACCCTGACTCACCATCCCTGTGTCTGGCTCAACCCTGACTCACCAACCCTGTGTCTGACTCAACCCTGACTCACCAACCCTGTGTCTGACTCAATCCTGACTCACCAACCCTGTGTCTGACTCAACCCTGATTCACCAACCCTGTGTCTGACTCAACCCTGACTCACCAACCCTGTGTCTGACTCAACCCTGACTCACCATCCCTGTGTCTGACTCAACCCTGACTCACCAACCCTGTGTCTGACTCAACCCTGACTCACCATCCCTGTGTCTGACTCAACCCTGACTCACCAACCCTGTGTCTGACTCAACCCTGACTCACCAACCCTGTGTCTGACTCAATCCTGACTCACCAACCCTGTGTGTGACTCAACCCTGATTCACCAACCCTGTGTCTGACTCAACCCTGATTCACCAACCCTGTGTCTTACTCAACCCTGACTCACCATCCCTGTGTCTGACTCAACCCTGACTCACCAACCCTGTGTCTGACTCAACCCTGACTCACCAACCCTGTGTCTGACTCAACCCTGATTCACCAACCCTGTGTCTGACTCAACCCTGACTCACCATCCCTGTGTCTGACTCAACCCTGACTCACCAACCCTGTGTCTGACTCAACCCTGACTCACCATCCCTGTGTCTGACTCAACCCTGACTCACCAACCCTGTGCCTGACTCAACCCTGACTCACCAACCCTGTGTCTGACTCAACCCTGATTCACCAACCCTGTGTTTGACTCAACCCTGACTCACCAACCCTGTGTCTGACTCAACCCTGATTCACCAACCCTGTGTCTGACTCAACCCTGACTCACCAACCCTGTGTCTGACTCAACCCTGACTCACCAACCCTGTGTCTGACTCAACCCTGACTCACCAACCCGGTGTCTGACTCAACCCTGACTCACCAACCCTGTCCCTGTGTCTGACTCA
>NC_091301.1:28144403-28236903 GCF_038502225.1 Cherax quadricarinatus | reverse complement strand
CTGTGTTCAGTAAGTGAAGCTTGCTGTGTTCAGCAGGTGAAGCTTGCTGTGTTCAGTAAGTGAAGCTTGCTGTGTTCAGTAAGTGAAGCTTGCTGTGCTCAGTAAGTGAAGATTGCTGTGTTCAGTAGGTGAAGCAGCTTGCTGTGTTCAGTAAGTGAAGCTTGCTGTGTTCAGTAGGTGAAGCTTCCTGTGTTCAGTAGGTGAAGCTTGCTGTGTTCAGTAAGTGAAGCTTGCTGTGTTCAGTAAGTGAACCTTGCTGAGTTCAGTAAGTGAAGCTTGCTGTGTTCAGTAAGTGAAGCTTGCTGTGTTCAGTAGGTGAAGCTTGCTGTGTTCGGTAGGTCAAGCTTGCTGTGTTCAGTAAGTGAAGCTTGCTGTGTTCAGTAAGTGAAGCTTGCTGTGTTCAGTAAGTGAAGCTTGCTGTGTTCAGTAGGTGAAGCTTACTGTGTTCAGTAGGTGAAGCTTGCTGTGTTCAGTAGGTGATGCTTGCTGTGTTCAGTAAGTGAAGCGTGCTGTGTTCAGTACGTGAAGCTTGCTGTGTTCAGAAGGTGAAGCTTGCTGTGTTCAGTAAGTGAAGCTTGCTGTGTTCAGTAAGTGAAGCTTGCTGTGTTCAGTAAGTGAAGCTTGCTGTGTTCAGTAGGTGAAGCTTGCTGTGTTCAGTAGGTGAAGCTTGCTGTGTTCAGTAAGTGAAGCTTGCTGTGTTCAGTAAGTGAAGCTTGCTGTGGTCAGTAAGTGAAGCTTGCTGTGTTCAGTAGGTGAAGCTTGCTGTGATCAGTAAGTGAAGCTTGCTGTTTTCGGTAAGTGAAGCTTGCTGTGTTCAGTAAGTGAAGCTTGCTGTGTTCAGCAGGTGAAGCTTGCTGTGTTCAGTAAGTGAAGCTTGCTGTGTTCAGTAAGTGAAGCTTGCTGTGCTCAGTAAGTGAAGATTGCTGTGTTCAGTAGGTGAAGCAGCTTGCTGTGTTCAGTAAGTGAAGCTTGCTGTGTTCAGTAGGTGAAGCTTCCTGTGTTCAGTAGGTGAAGCTTGCTGTGTTCAGTAAGTGAAGCTTGCTGTGTTCAGTAAGTGAACCTTGCTGAGTTCAGTAAGTGAAGCTTGCTGTGTTCAGTAAGTGAAGCTTGCTGTGTTCAGTAGGTGAAGCTTGCTGTGTTCGGTAGGTCAAGCTTGCTGTGTTCAGTAAGTGAAGCTTGCTGTGTTCAGTAAGTGAAGCTTGCTGTGTTCAGTAAGTGAAGCTTACTGTGTTCAGTAGGTGAAGCTTGCTGTGTTCAGTAAGTGAAGCTTGCTGTGTTCAGTAAGTGAAGCTGCTGTGTTCAGCAAGTGAAGCTTGCTGTGTTCAGTAAGTGAAGCTTGCTGTGTTCAGTAAGTGAAGCTTGCTGTGTTCAGTAGGTGAAGCTTGCTGTGTTCAGTAGGTGAAGCTTGCTGTGTTCAGTAAGTGAAGCTTGCTGTGCTCAGTAGGTGAAGCTTGCTGTGTTCAGTAGGTGAAGCTTCCTGTGTTCAGTAAGTGAAGCTTGCTGTGTTCAGTAGGTGAAGCTTGCTGTGTTCAGTAAGTGAAGCTTGCTGTGTTCAGTAAGTGAAGCTTGCTGTGTTCAGTAGGTGAAGCTTGCTGTGTTCAGTAGGTGAAGCTTGCTGTGTTCAGTAAGTGAAGCTTGCTGTGTTCAGTAAGTGAAGCTTGCTGTGTTCAGTAGGTGAAGCTTGCTGTGTTCAGTAGGTGAAGCTTGCTGTGTTCAGTAAGTGAAGCTTGCTGTGTTCAGTAAGTGTTGCTTGCTGTGTTCAGTAGGTGAAGCTTGCTGTGTTCAGTAGGTGATGCTTGATGTGTTCAGTAAGTGAAGCTTGCTGTGTTCAGTAAGTGAAGCTTGCTGTGCTCAGTAAGTGAAGCTTGCTGTGTTCAGTAGGTGAAGCTTGCTGTGTTCAGTAGGTGAAGCTTGCTGTGTTCAGTAAGTGAAGCTTGCTGTGTTCAGTAGGTGAAGCTTGCTGTGTTCAGTAAGTGAAGCTTGCATTGTTCAGTAGGTGAAGCTTGCTGTGTTCAGTAAGTGAAGCTTGCTGCGTTCAGTAGGTGAAGCTTGCTGTGTTCAGTAGGTGAAGCTTGCTGTGTTCAGTAAGTGAAGTTTGCTGTGTTCAGTAGGTGAAGCTTGCTGTGATCAGTAAGTGAAGCTTGCTGTTTTCAGTAAGTGAAGCTTGCTGTGTTCAGTAAGTGAAGCTTGCTGTGGTCAGTAAGTGAAGTTTGCTGTGTTCAGTAAGTGAAGCTTGCTTTCTTCAGTAAGTGAAGCTTGCTATGTTCAGTAGGTGAAACTTGCTGTGTTCAATAAGTGAAGCTTGCTGTGTTCAGTAAGTGAAGCTTGCTGTGTTCAGTAAGTGAAGCTTGCTGTGTTCAGTAGGTGAAGCTTGCTGTGTTCAGTAGGTGAAGCTTGCTGTGTTCAGTAGGTGAAGCTTGCTGTGTTCAGTAAGTGAAGCTTGCTGTGTTCAGTACGTGAAGCTTGCTGTGTTCAGAAGGTGAAGCTTGCTGTGTTCAGTAAGTGAAGTTTGCTGTGTTCAGTAGGTGAAGCTTGCTGTGTTCAGTAAGTGAAGCTTGCTGTGTTCAGTAAGTGAAGCTTGCTGTGTTCAGTAGGTGAAGCTTGCTGTGTTCAGTAGGTGAAGCTTGCTGTGTTCAGTAAGTGAAGCTTGCTGTGTTCAGTAAGTGAAGCTTGCTGTTGTGAGTAAGTGAAGCTTGCTGTGTTCAGTAGGTGAAGCTTGCTGTGATCAGTAAGTGAAGCTTGCTGTTTTCGGTAAGTGAAGCTTGCTGTGTTCAGTAAGTGAAGCTTGCTGTGTTCAGCAGGTGAAGCTTGCTGTGTTCAGTAAGTGAAGCTTGCTGTGTTCAGTAAGTGAAGCTTGCTGTGCTCAGTAAGTGAAGATTGCTGTGTTCAGTAGGTGAAGCTTGCTGTGTTCAGTAGGTGAAGCAGCTTGCTGTGTTCAGTAAGTGAAGCTTGCTGTGTTCAGTAGGTGAAGCTTGCTGTGTTCAGTAAGTGAAGCTTGCTGTGTTCAGTAAGTGAAGCTTGCTGTGTTCAGTATTTGAAGCTTGGTGTGTTCAGTAAGTGAAGCTTGCTGTGTTCAGTAGGTGAAGTTTGCTGCGTTCAGTAGGTGAAGCTTGCTGTGTTCAGTAGGTGAAACTTGCTGTGTTCAGTAGGTGAAGCTTGCTGTTTTCAGTAAGTGAAGCTTGCTGTGTTCAGTAGGTGAAGCTTGCTGTGTTCAGTAGATGAAGCTTGCTGTGTTCAGTAAGTGAAGCTTGCTGTGTTCAGTAGGTGAAGCTTTCTGTGTTCAGTAGGTGAAGCTTGCTGTGTTCAGTAAGTGAAGCTTGCTGTGTTCAGTAGGTGAAGCTTGCTGTGTTCAGTAGGTGAAGCTTGCTGTGTTCAGTAGGTGAAGCTTGCTGTGTTCAGTAAGTGAAGCTTGCTGTGCTCAGTAAGTGAAGCTTGCTGTGTTCAGTAGGTGAAGCTTGCTGTGTTCAGTAGGTGAAGCTTGCTGTGTTCAGTAGGTGAAGCTTGCTGTGTTCAGTAAGTGAAGCTTGCTGTGTTCAGTTAGTGAAGCTTGCTGTGTTCAGTAGGTGAAGCTTGCTGTGTTCAGTTAGTGAAGCTTGCTGTGTTCAGTAAGTGAAGCTTGCTGTGTTCAGTAAGTGAAGCTTGCTGTGTTCAGTAGGTGAAGCTTGCTGTGTTCAGTAGGTGAAGCTTGCTGTGTTCAGTAGGTGAAGCTTGCTCTGTTCAGTAAGTGAAGCTTGCTGTGTTCAGTAGGTGAAGCTTGCTGTGTTCAGTAAGTGAAGCTTGCTGTGTTCAGTATTTGAAGCTTGCTGTGCTCAGTAAGTGAAGTTTGCTGTGTTCAGTAAGTGAAGCTTGCTGTGTTCAGTAAGTGAAGCTTGCTGTGTTTAATAGGTGAAGCTTGCTGTGTTCAGTAGGGGAAGCTTGCTGTGTTCAGTAGGTGAAGCTTGCTGTGTTCAGTAAGTGAAGCTTGCTGTGTTCAGTAAGTGAAGCTTGCTGTGTTCAGTAGGTGAAGCTTGCTGTGTTCAGTAAGTGAAGCTTGCTGTGTTCAGTAAGTGAAGCTTGCTGTGCTCAGTAAATGAAGCTTGCTGTGTTGAGTAGATGAAGCTTGCTGTGTTCAGTAGGTGAAGCTTGCTGTGTTCAGTAAGTGAAGCTTGCTGTGTTCAGTAAGTGAAGCTTGCTGTGCTCTGTAAATGAAGCTTGCTGTGTTGAGTAGATGAAGCTTGCTGTGTTCAGTAGGTGAAGCTTGCTTTGTTCAGTAAGTGAAGCTTGCTATGTTCGGTAAGTGAAGCTTGCTGTGCTCAGTAAATGAAGCTTGCTGTGTTCAGTAGGTGAAACTTGCTGTGTTCAGTAGGTGAAGCTTGCTGTGTTCAGTAGGTGAAGCTTGTTGTGTTCAGTAAGTGAAGCTTGCTGTGGTCAGTAGGTGAAGCTTGCTGTGTTCAGTAAGTGAAGCTTGCTGTGTTCAGTAAGTGAAGCTTGCTGTGCTCAGTAATTGAAGCTTGCTGTGTTCAGTAGGTGAAGCTTGCTGTGTTCAGTAGGTGAAGCATGCTGTGTTCAGTAAATGAAGCTTGCTGTGCTCAGTAAGTGAAGCTTGCTGTGTTCAGTAAGTGAAGCTTGCTGTGTTCAGTAAGTGAAGCTTGCTGTGTTCAGTAGGTGAAGCTTGCTGTGTTCAGTAAGTGAAGCTTGCTGTGTTCAGTATGTGAAGCTTGCTGTGCTCAGTAAGTGAAGTTTGCTGTGTTCAGTAAGTGAAGCTTGCTGTGTTCAGTAAGTGAAGCTTGCTGTGTTTAATAGGTGAAGCTTGCTGTGTTCAGTAGGGAAAGCTTGCTGTGTTCAGTAGGTGAAGCTTGCTGTGTTCAGTAAGTGAAGTTTGCTGTGTTCAGTAAGTGAAGCTTGCTGTGTTCAGTAGGTGAAGCTTGCTGTGTTCAGTAAGTGAAGCTTGCTGTGTTCAGTAAGTGAAGCTTGCTGTGCTCAGTAAATGAAGCTTGCTGTGTTGAGTAGATGAAGCTTGCTGTGTTCAGTAGGTGAAGCTTGCTGTGTTCAGTAAGTGAAGCTTGCTATGTTCGGTAAGTGAAGCTTGCTGTGCTCAGTAAATGAAGCTTGCTGTGTTCAGTAGGTGAAACTTGCTGTGTTCAGTAGGTGAAGCTTGCTGTGTTCAGTAGGTGAAGCTTGTTGTGTTCAGTAAGTGAAGCTTGCTGTGGTCAGTAGGTGAAGCTTGCTGTGTTCAGTAAGTGAAGCTTGCTGTGTTCAGTAAGTGAAGCTTGCTGTGCTCAGTAATTGAAGCTTGCTGTGTTCAGTAGGTTAAGCTTGCTGTGTTCAGTAAATGAAGCTTGCTGTGCTCAGTAAGTGAAGCTTGCTGTGTTCAGTAAGTGAAGCTTGCTGTGTTCAGTAAGTGAAGCTTGCTGTGTTCAGTAGGTGAAGCTTGCTGTGTTCAGTAAGTGAAGCTTGCTGTGTTCAGTATGTGAAGCTTGCTGTGCTCAGTAAGTGAAGTTTGCTGTGTTCAGTAAGTGAAGCTTGCTGTGTTCAGTAAGTGAAGCTTGCTGTGTTTAATAGGTGAAGCTTGCTGTGTTCAGTAGGGGAAGCTTGCTGTGTTCAGTAGGTGAAGCTTGCTGTGTTCAGTAAGTGAAGCTTGCTGTGTTCAGTAAGTGAAGCTTGCTGTGTTCAGTAGGTGAAGCTTGCTGTGTTCAGTAAGTGAAGCTTGCTGTGTTCAGTAAGTGAAGCTTGCTGTGTTTAATAGGTGAAGCTTGCTGTGTTCAGTAGGGGAAGCTTGCTGTGTTCAGTAGGTGAAGCTTGCTGTGCTCAGTAAATGAAGCTTGCTGTGTTGAGTAGATGAAGCTTGCTGTGTTCAGTAGGTGAAGCTTGCTGTGTTCAGTAAGTGAAGCTTGCTGTGCTCAGTAAATGAAGCTTGCTGTGTTGAGTAGATGAAGCTTGCTGTGTTCAGTAGGTGAAGCTTGCTGTGTTCAGTAAGTGAAGCTTGCTATGTTCGGTAAGTGAAGCTTGCTGTGCTCAGTAAATGAAGCTTGCTGTGTTCAGTAGGTGAAACTTGCTGTGTTCAGTAGGTGAAGCTTGCTGTGTTCAGTAGGTGAAGCTTGTTGTGTTCAGTAAGTGAAGCTTGCTGTGGTCAGTAGGTGAAGCTTGCTGTGTTCAGTAAGTGAAGCTTGCTGTGTTCAGTAAGTGAAGCTTGCTGTGCTCAGTAATTGAAGCTTGCTGTGTTCAGTAGGTGAAGCTTGCTGTGTTCAGTAGGTGAAGCATGCTGTGTTCAGTAAATGAAGCTTGCTGTGCTCAGTAAGTGAAGCTTGCTGTGTTCAGTAAGTGAAGCTTGCTGTGTTCAGTAAGTGAAGCTTGCTGTGTTCAGTAAGTGAAGCTTTCTGTGTTCAGTAAGTGAAGCTTGCTGTGTTCATTAGATGAAGCTTGCTGTGTTCAGTAAGTGAAGCTTGCTGTGTTCAGTAAGTGAAGCTTGCTGTGTTCAGTAAGTGAAGCTTGCTGTGTTCAGTAAGTGAAGCTTGCTGTGTTCAGTAGGTGAAGCATGCTGTGTTCAGTAAATGAAGCTTGCTGTGTTCAGTAAGTGAAGCTTGCTGTGTTCAGTAAGTGAAGCTTGCTGTGTTCAGTAAGTGAAGCTTGCTGTGTTCAGTAAGTGAAGCTTGATGTGTTCAGTAGGTGAAGCTTGCTGTGTTGAGTAGGTGAAGCTTGCTGTGTTCAGTAGGTGAAGCTTGTTGTGTTCAGTAAGTGAAGCTTGTTGTGTTCAGTAAGTGAAGCTTGTTGTGTTCAGTAAGTGAAGCTTGCTGTGTTCAGTAGGTGAAGCTTGCTGTGTTCAGTAGGTGAAGCTTGCTGTGTTCAGTAGGTGAAGCTTGTTGTGTTCAGTAAGTGAAGCTTGTTGTGTTCAGTAAGTGAAGCTTGTTGTGTTCAGTAGGTGAAGCTTGCTGTGTTCAGTAAGTGAAGCTTGCTGTGTTCAGTAAGTGAAGCTTGTTGTGTTCAGTAGGTGAAGCTTGCTGTGTTCAGTAAGTGAAGCTTGCTGTGTTCAGTAAGTGAAGATTGCTGTGTTCAGTAAGTGAAGCTTGTTGTGTTCAGTAAGTGAAGCTTGTTGTGTTCAGTAAGTGAAGCTTGCTGTGTTCAGTAAGTGAAGCTTGCTGTGTTCAGTAAGTGAAGATTGCTGTGTTCAGTAAGTGAAGCTTGTTGTGTTCAGTAAGTGAAGCTTGTTGTGTTCAGTAAGTGAAGCTTGCTGTGTTCAGTAAGTGAAGATTGCTGTGTTCAGTAAGTGAAGCTTGTTGTGTTCAGTAAGTGAAGCTTGTTGTGTTCAGTAAGTGAAGCTTGCTCTGTTCAGTAAGTGAAGCTTGCTGTGTTCAGTAAGTGAAGCTTGTTGTGTTCAGTAGGTGAAGCTTGCTGTGTTCAGTAAGTGAAGCTTGCTGTGTTCAGTAAGTGAAGATTGCTGTGTTCAGTAAGTGAAGCTTGCTGTGTTCAGTAAGTGAAGCTTGCTGTGTTCAGTAGGTGAAGCTTGCTGTGTTCAGTAAGTGAAGCTTGCTGTGTTCAGTAGGTGAAGCTTGCTGTGTTCAGTAGGTGAAGCTTGCTGTGTTCAGTAAGTGAAGCTTGCTGTGTTCAGTAAGTGAAGATTGCTGTGTTCAGTAAGTGAAGCTTGCTGTGTTCAGTAGGTGAAGCTTGCTGTGTTCAGTAGGTGAAGCTTGCTGTGTTCAGTAAGTGAAGATTGCTGTGTTCAGTAAGTGAAGCTTGCTGTGTTCAGTAGGTGAAGCTTGCTGTGTTCAGTAGGTGAAGCTTGCTGTGTTCAGTAAGTGAAGCTTGCTGTGTTCAGTAAGTGAAGCTTGCTGTGTTCAGTAGGTGAAGCTTGCTGTGTTCAGTAGGTGAAGCTTGCTGTGTTCAGTAAGTGAAGCTTGCTGTGTTCAGTAGGTGAAGCTTGCTGTGTTCAGTAAGTGAAGCTTGCTGTGTTCAGTAAGTGAAGCTTGCTGTGTTCAGTAAGTGAAGCTTGCTGTGTTCAGTAGGTGAAGCTTGCTGTGTTCAGTAGGTGAAGCTTGCTGTGTTCAGTAAGTGAAGCTTGCTGTGTTCAGTAGGTGAAGCTTGCTGTGTTCAGTAGGTGAAGCTTGCTGTGTTCAGTAGGTGATGCTTGCTGTGCTCAGTAAGTGAAGCTTGCTGTGTTCAGTAGGTGAAGCTTACTGTGTTCAGTAGGTGAAGCTTGCTGTGTTCAGTAGGTGATGCTTGCTGTGCTCAGTAAGTGAAGCTTGCTGTGTTCAGTAGGTGAAGCTTGCTGTGTTCAGTAGGTGAAGCTTGCTGTGTTCAGTAGGTGATGCTTGCTGTGTTCAGTAGGTGATGCTTGCTGTGCTCAGTAAGTGAAGCTTGCTGTGTTCAGTAGGTGAAGCTTGCTGTGTTCAGTAGGTGAAGCTTGCTGTGTTCAGTAGGTGATGCTTGCTGTGTTCAGTAGGTGATGCTTGCTGTGCTCAGTAAGTGAAGCTTGCTGTGTTCAGTTGGTTAAGATTGCTGAGTTCTTGAAGCTGCATGGTAGCAAGTGTTGGTGGGAGAGGTAACATGGGAGGCTGGTGATCATGGATGGCTGGTGTGAGGTAGTGTACCCAGCCTCCCCCCCTCCCCCCCCCTCCTACACTACCTCAGTATATCAGTGTAGTCAAGATCGTCACATGCGACTGTGATACTGCAACGGAAACCTGTTATTGAAGAAATTTAGACCGTAACGTAATAATGAACCCTGTAGGAGGTTTAGTGATGAACAGGACAATTATAAGACTTGTGTATCTTTATTGCCGATGTTTTGCCCGCACAACAAACCTTCCTCAGTCAAATGCTAGAGAGTATTACACTGGAGACAATTGAAGTTTCAAGGCGATCAGTCCCAGAGCCTGGTAGGTGGAGGTCAGTCCCTCAAGCCGAAAGCATAGGCCTACGGCCACACCGTTTTTTACTCAACTTCTTTATTAAACTATTGTTTAACATGAAATACTTTAATTAGCGGAACACATTCACTTGTGATGTTACCTCCAGCTGCTACACCACATTTCTGCTACAGATAGTGAAAATGGCAAAGTTGTAGGTTTTTCTACGCTCGGTGAAGAATTTACATATGATTGAAACTAAGAGTGATAGGTAAGTATCAATGCTCTGAAACTGATGTGCTGAACAGTTGACCGAGTTGCAAGCTGAGACTGTAGAGGAGACAGTCAACTTACGGGAAGGGATTATTAAACGTGAAGGGGAAGCCAGATGTTTGAAGTTTTCCAGCCTTCTCTCTCTCTCCCCTCGTCCACTCCCCTCGTCCACTCCCCTCGTCCACTCCCCTCGTCCACTTCCCTCGTCCACTCCCCTCGTCCACTCCCCTCGTCCACTCCCCTCGTCCACTCCCCTCGCCCACTCCCCTCGTCCACTTCCCTCGTCCACTCCCCTCGTCCACTCCCCTCGTCCACTCCCCTCGTCCACTTCCCTCGTCCACTCCCCTCGTCCACTCCCCTCGTCCACTCCCCTCGTCCACTCCCCTCGCCCACTCCCCTCGTCCACTTCCCTCGTCCACTCCCCTCGTCCACTCCCCTCGTCCACTCCCCTCGTCCACTCCCCTCGTCCACTCCCCTCGTCCACTCCCCTCGTCCACTCCCCTCGTCCACTCCCCTCGTCCACTCCCCTCGCCCACTCCCCTCGTCCACTCCCCTCGTCCACTTCCCTCGTCCACTCCCCTCGTCCACTCCCCTCGTCCACTCCCCTCGTCCACTTCCCTCGTCCACTCCCCTCGTCCACTCCCCTCGTCCACTCCCCTCGTCCACTCCCCTCGTCCACTCCCCTCGCCCACTCCCCTCGTCCACTCCCCTCGTCCACTTCCCTCGTCCACTCCCCTCGTCCACTCCCCTCGTCCACTCATCTCGTCCACTCCCCTCGTCCACTCCCCTCGTCCACTCCCCTCGTCCACTCCCCTCGTCCACTCCCCTCGTCCACTCCCCTCGCCCACTCCCCTCGTCCACTTCCCTCGTCCACTCCCCTCGTCCACTCCCCTCGTCCACTCCCCTCGTCCACTCCCCTCGTCCACTCCCCTCGCCCACTCCCCTCGTCCACTTCCCTCGTCCACTCCCCTCGTCCACTCCCCTCGTCCACTCCCCTCGCCCACTCCCCTCGTCCACTCCCCTCGTCCACTCCCCTCGTCCACTCCCCTCGTCCACTCCCCTCGTCCACTCCCCTCGTCCACTCCCCTCGTCCACTTCCCTCGTCCACTCCCCTCGCCCACTCCCCTCGTCCACTCCCCTCGCCCACTCCCCTCGTCCACTCCCCTCGTCCACTCCCCTCGCCCACTCCCCTCGTCCACTTCCCTCGTCCACTCCCCTCGTCCACTCCCCTCGTCCACTCCCCTCGCCCACTCCCCTCGTCCACTCCCCTCGTCCACTTCCCTCGTCCACTCCCCTCGCCCACTCCCCTCGTCCACTCCCCTCGCCCACTCCCCTCGTCCACTCCCCTCGTCCACTCCCCTCGTCCACTTCCCTCGTCCACTTCCCTCGTCCACTCCCCTCGCCCACTCCCCTCGTCCACTCCCCTCGTCCACTCCCCTCGCCCACTCCCCTCGTCCACTCCCCTCGTCCACTACCCTCGTCCACTCCCCTCGCCCACTCCCCTCGTCCACTCCCCTCGTCCACTCCCCTCGTCCACTCCCCTCGTCCACTCCCCTCGTCCACTTCCCTCGTCCACTTCCCTCGTCCACTCCCCTCGCCCACTCCCCTCGTCCACTCCCCTCGTCCACTTCCCTCGTCCACTCCCCTCGTCCACTTCCCTCGTCCACTCCCCTCGTCCACTCCCCTGGTCCACTCCCCTCGCCCACTCCCCTCGTCCTCTTCCCTCGTCCACTCCCCTCGTCCACTTCCCTCGTCCACTTCCCTCGTCCACTCCCCTCGCCCACTCCCCTCGTCCACTCCCCTCGTCCACTTCCCTCGTCCACTCCCCTCGTCCACTTCCCTCGTCCACTTCCCTCGTCCACTCCCCTGGTCCACTCCCCTCGCCCACTCCCCTCGTCCTCTTCCCTCGTCCACTCCCCTCGTCCACTTCCCTCGTCCACTCCCCTCGTCCACTTCCCTCGTCCACTCCCCTCGTCCACTTCCCTCGTCCACTTCCCTCGTCCACTCCCCTGGTCCACTCCCCTCGCCCACTCCCCTCGTCCTCTTCCCTCGTCCACTCCCCTCGTCCACTTCCCTCGTCCACTCCCCTCGTCCACTCCCCTCGTCCACTCCCCTGGTCCACTTCCCTCGTCCACTCCCCTTGTCCACTCCCCTCGTCCACTCCCCTGGTCCACTTCCCTCGTCCACTCCCCTCGTCCACTCCCCTCGTCCACTTCCCTCGTCCACTCCCCTCGTCCACTTCCCTCGTCCACTCCCCTCGTCCACTCCCCTCGTCCACTCCCCTCGTCCACTCCCCTCGTCCACTCCCCTCGTGCACTCCCCTCGTGCACTTCCCTCACCCACTCCCCTCGTCCACTCCCCTCGTCCACTCCCCTCGTCCACTCCCCTCGTCCACTCCCCTCGTCCACTTCCCTCACCCACTTCCCTCGTCCACTTCCCTCGTCCACTCCCCTCGTCCACTTCCCTCGTCCACTCCCCTCGTCCACTCCTCTCGTCCACTCCCCTCGTCCACTTCCCTCACCCACTCCCCTCGTCCACTCCCCTCGTCCACTGCCCTCGTCCACTTCCCTCGCCCACTCCCTCGTCCACTCCCCTCGTCCACTTCCCTCGTCCACTCCCTCGTCCACTCCCCTCGTCCACTCCCCTCGTCCACTCCCCTCGTCCACTTCCCTCGCCCACTCCCTCGTCCACTCCCCTCGTCCACTTCCCTCGTCCACTCCCTCGTCCACTCCCCTCGTCCACTCCCCTCGTCCACTCCCCTCGTCCACTCCCCTCGTCCACTCCCCTCGTCCACTCCCCTGGTCCACTTCCCTCGTCCACTCCCCTCGTCCACTCCCCTCGTCCACTCCCCTGGTCCACTTCCCTCGTTCACTCCCCTGGTCCACTCCCCTCGTCCACTTCCCTCGTCCACTCCCCTGGTCCACTCCCCTCGTCCAATTCCCTCGTCCACTCCCCTCGTCCACTTCCTTCGTCCACTCCCCTCGTCCACTCCCCTCGTCCACTTCCCTCGTCCACTCCCCTCGTCCACTCCCCTCGTCCACTTCCCTCGCCCACTTCCCTCGTCCACTCCCCTCGTCCACTCCCCTCATCCACTCCCCTCGTCCACTCCCCTCGTCCACTCCCCTCGTCCACTCCCCTCGTCCACTTCCCTCACCCACTCCCCTCGTCCACTCCCCTCGCCCACTCCCCTCGTCCACTCCCCTCGTCCACTTCCCTCGTCCACTCCCCTCGCCCACTCCCCTCGTCCACTCCCCTCGTCCACTCCCCTCGTCCACTCCCCTCGTCCACTCCCCTCGTCCACTTCCCTCGTCCACTTCCCTCGTCCACTCCCCTCGCCCACTCCCCTCGTCCACTCCCCTCGTCCACTTCCCTCGTCCACTCCCCTCGTCCACTTCCCTCGTCCACTCCCCTCGTCCACTCCCCTGGTCCACTCCCCTCGCCCACTCCCCTCGTCCTCTTCCCTCGTCCACTCCCCTCGTCCACTTCCCTCGTCCACTTCGCTCGTCCACTCCCCTCGCCCACTCCCCTCGTCCACTCCCCTCGTCCACTTCCCTCGTCCACTCCCCTCGTCCACTTCCCTCGTCCACTTCCCTCGTCCACTCCCCTGGTCCACTCCCGTCGCCCACTCCCCTCGTCCTCTTCCCTCGTCCACTCCCCTCGTCCACTTCCCTCGTCCACTCCCCTCGTCCACTCCCCTCGTCCACTCCCCTGGTCCACTTCCCTCGTCCACTCCCCTCGTCCACTCCCCTCGTCCACTCCCCTGGTCCACTTCCCTCGTCCACTCCCCTCGTCCACTCCCCTCGTCCACTTCCCTCGTCCACTCCCCTCGTCCACTCCCCTCGTCCACTTCCCTCGTCCACTCCCCTCGTCCACTTCCCTCGTCCACTCCCCTCGTCCACTCCCCTCGTCCACTCCCCTCGTCCACTCCCCTCGTGCACTCCCCTCGTGCACTTCCCTCACCCACTCCCCTCGTCCACTCCCCTCGTCCACTCCCCTCGTCCACTCCCCTCGTCCACTTCCCTCGTCCACTTCCCTCACCCACTTCCCTCGTCCACTTCCCTCGTCCACTCCCCTCGTCCACTTCCCTCGTCCACTCCCCTCGTCCACTCCCCTCGTCCACTCCCCTCGTCCACTTCCCTCACCCACTCCCCTCGTCCACTCCCCTCGTCCACTGCCCTCGTCCACTTCCCTCGCCCACTCCCTCGTCCACTCCCCTCGTCCACTTCCCTCGTCCACTCCCTCGTCCACTCCCCTCGTCCACTCCCCTCGTCCACTGCCCTCGTCCACTTCCCTCGCCCACTCCCTCGTCCACTCCCCTCGTCCACTTCCCTCGTCCACTCCCTCGTCCACTCCCCTCGTCCACTCCCCTCGTCCACTCCCCTCGTCCACTCCCCTCGTCCACTCCCCTCGTCCACTCCCCTGGTCCACTTCCCTCGTCCACTCCCCTCGTCCACTCCCCTCGTCCACTCCCCTGGTCCACTTCCCTCGTTCACTCCCCTCGTCCACTCCCCTCGTCCACTTCCCTCGTCCACTCCCCTCGTCCACTCCCCTCGTCCACTTCCCTCGTCCACTCCCCTCGTCCACTTCCTTCGTCCACTCCCCTCGTCCACTCCCCTCGTCCACTTCCCTCGTCCACTCCCCTCGTCCACTCCCCTCGTCCACTTCCCTCGCCCACTTCCCTCGTCCACTCCCCTCGTCCACTCCCCTCGTCCACTCCCCTCGTCCACTCCCCTCGTCCACTCCCCTCGTCCACTCCCCTCGTCCACTTCCCTCACCCACTCCCCTCGTCCACTCTCCTCGTCCACTCCCCTCGTCCACTCCCCTCGTCCACTCCCCTCGTCCACTTCCCTCACCCACTTCCCTCGTCCACTTCCCTCGTCCACTCCCCTCGTCCACTCCCCTCGTCCACTCCCCTCGTCCACTCCCCTCGTCCACTTCCCTCACCCACTCCCCTCGTCCACTCCCCTCGTCCACTCCCCTCGTCCACTTCCCTCGCCCACTCCCTCGTCCACTCCCCTCGTCCACTTCCCTCGTCCACTCCCCTCGTCCACTTCCCTCGTCCACTTCCCTCGTCCACTCCCCTGGTCCACTCCCCTCGCCCACTCCCCTCGTCCTCTTCCCTCGTCCACTCCCCTCGTCCACTTCCCTCGTCCACTCCCCTCGTCCACTCCCCTCGTCCACTCCCCTGGTCCACTTCCCTCGTCCACTTCCCTCGTCCACTCCCCTGGTCCACTCCCCTCGCCCACTCCCCTCGTCCTCTTCCCTCGTCCACTCCCCTCGTCCACTTCCCTCGTCCACTCCCCTCGTCCACTCCCCTCGTCCACTCCCCTGGTCCACTTCCCTCGTCCACTCCCCTGGTCCACTCCCCTCGTCCACTCCCCTGGTCCACTTCCCTCGTCCACTCCCCTCGTCCACTCCCCTCGTCCACTTCCCTCGTCCACTCCCCTCGTCCACTTCCCTCGTCCACTCCCCTCGTCCACTCCCCTCGTCCACTCCCCTCGTCCACTCCCCTCGTCCACTCCCCTCGTGCACTCCCCTCGTGCACTTCCCTCACCCACTCCCCTCGTCCACTCCCCTCGTCCACTCCCCTCGTCCACTCCCCTCGTCCACTCCCCTCGTCCACTTCCCTCACCCACTTCCCTCGTCCACTTCCCTCGTCCACTCCCCTCGTCCACTTCCCTCGTCCACTCCCCTCGTCCACTCCCCTCGTCCACTCCCCTCGTCCACTTCCCTCACCCACTCCCCTCGTCCACTCCCCTCGTCCACTGCCCTCGTCCACTTCCCTCGCCCACTCCCTCGTCCACTCCCCTCGTCCACTTCCCTCGTCCACTCCCTCGTCCACTCCCCTCGTCCACTCCCCTCGTCCACTCCCCTCGTCCACTTCCCTCGCCCACTCCCTCGTCCACTCCCCTCGTCCACTTCCCTCTTCCACTCCCTCGTCCACTCCCCTCGTCCACTCCCCTCGTCCACTCCCCTCGTCCACTCCCCTCGTCCACTCCCCTCGTCCACTCCCCTGGTCCACTTCCCTCGTCCACTCCCCTCGTCCACTCCCCTCGTCCACTCCCCTGGTCCACTTCCCTCGTTCACTCCCCTGGTCCACTCCCCTCGTCCACTTCCCTCGTCCACTCCCCTGGTCCACTCCCCTCGTCCACTTCCCTCGTCCACTCCCCTCGTCCACTTCCTTCGTCCACTCCCCTCGTCCACTCCCCTCGTCCACTTCCCTCGTCCACTCCCCTCGTCCACTCCCCTCGTCCACTTCCCTCGCCCACTTCCCTCGTCCACTCCCCTCGTCCACTCCCCTCATCCACTCCCCTCGTCCACTCCCCTCGTCCACTCCCCTCGTCCACTCCCCTCGTCCACTTCCCTCACCCACTCCCCTCGTCCACTCCCCTCGCCCACTCCCCTCGTCCACTCCCCTCGTCCACTTCCCTCGTCCACTGCCCTCGCCCACTCCCCTCGTCCACTCCCCTCGTCCACTCCCCTCGTCCACTCCCCTCGTCCACTCCCCTCGTCCACTTCCCTCGTCCACTTCCCTCGTCCACTCCCCTCGCCCACTCCCCTCGTCCACTCCCCTCGTCCACTTCCCTCGTCCACTCCCCTCGTCCACTTCCCTCGTCCACTCCCCTCGTCCACTCCCCTGGTCCACTCCCCTCGCCCACTCCCCTCGTCCTCTTCCCTCGTCCACTCCCCTCGTCCACTTCCCTCGTCCACTTCGCTCGTCCACTCCCCTCGCCCACTCCCCTCGTCCACTCCCCTCGTCCACTTCCCTCGTCCACTCCCCTCGTCCACTTCCCTCGTCCACTTCCCTCGTCCACTCCCCTGGTCCACTCCCGTCGCCCACTCCCCTCGTCCTCTTCCCTCGTCCACTCCCCTCGTCCACTTCCCTCGTCCACTCCCCTCGTCCACTCCCCTCGTCCACTCCCCTGGTCCACTTCCCTCGTCCACTCCCCTCGTCCACTCCCCTCGTCCACTCCCCTGGTCCACTTCCCTCGTCCACTCCCCTCGTCCACTCCCCTCGTCCACTTCCCTCGTCCACTCCCCTCGTCCACTCCCCTCGTCCACTTCCCTCGTCCACTCCCCTCGTCCACTTCCCTCGTCCACTCCCCTCGTCCACTCCCCTCGTCCACTCCCCTCGTCCACTCCCCTCGTGCACTCCCCTCGTGCACTTCCCTCACCCACTCCCCTCGTCCACTCCCCTCGTCCACTCCCCTCGTCCACTCCCCTCGTCCACTTCCCTCGTCCACTTCCCTCACCCACTTCCCTCGTCCACTTCCCTCGTCCACTCCCCTCGTCCACTTCCCTCGTCCACTCCCCTCGTCCACTCCCCTCGTCCACTCCCCTCGTCCACTTCCCTCACCCACTCCCCTCGTCCACTCCCCTCGTCCACTGCCCTCGTCCACTTCCCTCGCCCACTCCCTCGTCCACTCCCCTCGTCCACTTCCCTCGTCCACTCCCTCGTCCACTCCCCTCGTCCACTCCCCTCGTCCACTCCCCTCGTCCACTTCCCTCGCCCACTCCCTCGTCCACTCCCCTCGTCCACTTCCCTCGTCCACTCCCTCGTCCACTCCCCTCGTCCACTCCCCTCGTCCACTCCCCTCGTCCACTCCCCTCGTCCACTCCCCTCGTCCACTCCCCTGGTCCACTTCCCTCGTCCACTCCCCTCGTCCACTCCCCTCGTCCACTCCCCTGGTCCACTTCCCTCGTTCACTCCCCTCGTCCACTCCCCTCGTCCACTTCCCTCGTCCACTCCCCTCGTCCACTCCCCTCGTCCACTTCCCTCGTCCACTCCCCTCGTCCACTTCCTTCGTCCACTCCCCTCGTCCACTCCCCTCGTCCACTTCCCTCGTCCACTCCCCTCGTCCACTCCCCTCGTCCACTTCCCTCGCCCACTTCCCTCGTCCACTCCCCTCGTCCACTCCCCTCGTCCACTCCCCTCGTCCACTCCCCTCGTCCACTCCCCTCGTCCACTCCCCTCGTCCACTTCCCTCACCCACTCCCCTCGTCCACTCTCCTCGTCCACTCCCCTCGTCCACTCCCCTCGTCCACTCCCCTCGTCCACTTCCCTCACCCACTTCCCTCGTCCACTTCCCTCGTCCACTCCCCTCGTCCACTCCCCTCGTCCACTCCCCTCGTCCACTCCCCTCGTCCACTTCCCTCACCCACTCCCCTCGTCCACTCCCCTCGTCCACTCCCCTCGTCCACTTCCCTCGCCCACTCCCTCGTCCACTCCCCTCGTCCACTTCCCTCGTCCACTCCCTCGTCCACTCCCCTCGTCCACATCCCTCGTCCACTCCCCTCGTCCACATCCCTCGTCCACTCCCCTCGTCCACTTCCCTCGTCCACTCCCTCGTCCACTCCCCTCGTCCACTTCCCTCGCCCACTCCCCTCGTCCACTCCCCTCGTCCACTCCCCTCGTTCACTTCCCTCGCCCACTACTCCCTCGTCCACTCCCCTCGTCCACTTCCCTCGTCCACTACCCTCGACCACTCCCTCGTCCACATCCCTCGTCCACTCCCCTCGTCCACTACCCTCGTCCACTACCCTCGTCCACTTCCCTCGCCCACTCCCTCGTCCACTCCCCTCGTCCACTTCCCTCGTCCAGTTCCTCGTCCACTCCCATCGTCCACATCCCTCGTCCACTTCCCTCGTCCACTCCCCTCGTCCACTTCCCTCGTCCACTCCCCTCGTCCACTTCCCTCGTACACTTCCCTCGTCCACTCCCCTCGTCCACTTCCCTCATCCACTTCCCTCGTCCACTCCCTCGTCCACTTCCCTCGTCCACTCCCCTCGTCCACTTCCCTCGTCCACTCCCCTCGTCCACTCCCCTCGTCCACTCCCCTCGTCCACTCCCCTCGTCCACTCCACTCGTCCACTTCCCTCGCCCACTTCCCTCGTCCACTCCCCTCGTTCACTCCCCTCGTCCACTGCCCTCGTCCACTCCCCTCGTCCACTTCCCTCGCCCTCTCCCCTCGTCCACTCCCCTCGTCCACTCCCCTCGTCCACTTCCCTCGTCCACTCCCTCGTCCACTCCCCTCGTCCACTTCCCTCGTCCACTCCCCTCGTCCACTTCTCTCGTCCACTCCCCTTGTCCACTTCCCTCGTCCAGTCCCCTCGTCCATTCCCCTCGTCCACTCCCCTCGTCCACTCCCCTCGTCCACTTAACTCGCCCACTCCCTCGTCCACTTCCCTCGTCCACTTCCCTCGTCTACTCCCCTCGTCCACTTCCCTCGTCCACTCCCCTCGTCCACTTCTCTCGTCCACTCCCCTCGTCCACTTCCCTCGTCCACTCCCCTCGTCCACTCCCCTCGTCCACTTCCCTCGTCCACTCCCCTCGTCCACTCCCCTCGTCAACTTCCCTCGCCCACTCCCTCGTCCACTCCCCTCGTCCACTGCCCTCGTCCACTCCCCTGGTCCGCTTCCCTCGTCCACTCCCCTCGTCCACTCCCCTCGTCCACTTCCCTCGTCCACTCCTTTCGTCCACTACCCTCGGCCACTTCCCTCGCCCACTTCCCTCGTCCACTCCCCTCGTCCACTTCCCTCGTCCACTCCCCTCGTCCTCTCCCTTCGTCCACTTCCCTCACCCACTCCCCTCGTCCACTCCCCTCGTCCACTCCCCTCGTCCACTTCCCTCGCCCACTCCTTCGTCCACTCCCCTCGTCCACTTCCCTCGTCCACTCCCTCGTCCACTCCTCTCGTCCACATCCCTCGTCCACTCCCCTCGTCCACATCCCTCGTTCACTCCCCTCGTCCACTTCCCTCGCCCACTTCCCTCGTCCACTCCCCTCGTCCACTCCTCTCGTCCACTCCCCTCGTTAACTCCCCTCGTCCACTTCCCTCGTCCACTCCCCTCGTCCACTCCCCTCGTCCACTTCCCTCGCCCACTTCCCTCGTCCACTCCCCTCGTCCACTCCCCTCGTCCACTTCCCTCGCCCACTTCCCTCGTCCACTCCCCTCGTCCACTCCCCTCGTCCTCTCCCCTCGTCCACTCCCCTCGTCCACTTCCCTCGCCCACTCCCCTCGTCCACTCCCCTCGTCCACTTCCCTCGTCCACTCCCTCGTCCACTCACCTCGTCCACATCACTCGTCCACTCCCCTCGTCCACATCCCTCGTCCACTCCCCTCGTCCACTTCCCTCGCCCACTTCCCTCGTCCACTCCCCTAGTACACTCCCCTCGTCCACTCCCCTCGTCCACTCCGCTCGTCCACTCCCCTCGTCCACTTCCCTCGCCCTCTCCCTCGTCCACTCCCCTCGTCCACTTCCCTCGTCCACTCCACTCATCCACTCCCCTTTTCCACTTCCCTCGTCCACTCCCCTCGTCCACTTCCCTGGTCCACTCCCCTCGTCCACTTCCCTCGTCCACTCCCTTCGTCCACTCCCCTCGTCCACTTCTCTCGTCCACTCCCCTCGTCCACTTCCCTCGCCCACTCCCCTCGTCCACTCCCCTCGTCCACTCCCCTCGTCCACTCCCCTCGTCCACTCCCCTCGTCCACTTCCCTCGTCCACTCCCGTCGTCCACTTCCCTCGCCTACTCCACTCGTCCACTCCCCTCGTCCACTCCCCTCGTCCACTTCCCTCGTCCACTCCCCTCGTCCACTCCCCTCGTCCACTTCCCTCGTCCAGTCCCCTCGTCCACTTCCCTCGTCCACTCCCCTCGTCCACTCCCCTCGTCCACTTCCCTCGTCCACTCCCCTCGTCCACTCCCCTTGTCCACTTCCCTCGTTCACTCCCCTCGTCCACTTCCCTCGTCCACTCCCCTCGTCCACTCCCCTCGTCCACTTCCCTCGTCCAGTCCCCTCGTCCACTTCCCTCGTCCACTCCCTTCGTCCACTCCCCTCGTCCACTTCCCTCGTCCACTCCCCTCGTCCACTCCCCTTGTCCACTTCCCTCGTTCACTCCCCTCGTCCACTTACCTCGTCCACTCCCCTCGTCCACTCCCCTCGTCCACTTCCCTCGTCCACTCCCCTCGTCCACTCCCCTCGTCCACTTCCATCGTCCACTCCCCTCATCCACTCCCCTCCTCCACTTCCCTCGTCCACTCCCCTCGTCCACTTCACTCGTCCACTCCCCTCGTCCACTCCCCTCGTCCACTTCCCTCGTCCACTCCCCTCGTCCACTCCCCTCGTCCACTCCCCTCGTCCACTCCCCTTGTCCACTCCCCTCGTCCACTCCCCTCGTCCACTCCCCTCGTCCACTTCCCTCGTCCACTCCTCTCGTCCACTTCCCTCGTCCACTCCCCTCGTCCACTCCCCCTCGTCCACTCCCCTCGTCCACTCCCCTCGTCCACTCCCCTCGTCCACTCCCCTCGTCCACTTCCCTCGTCCACTCCCCTCGTCCACTCCCCTCGTCAACTTCCCTCGCCCACTCCCTCGTCCACTCCCCTCGTCCACTGCCCTCGTCCACTCCCCTGGTCCGCTTCCCTCGTCCACTCCCCTCGTCCACTCCCCTCGTCCACTTCCCTCGTCCACTCCCCTCGTCCACTCCCCTCGTCCACTTCCCTCGTCCAGTCCCCTCGTCCACTTCCCTCGTCCACTCCCCTCGTCCACTCCCCTCGTCCACTTCCCTCGTCCACTCCCCTCGTCCACTCCCCTTGTCCACTTCCCTCGTCCACTCCCCTCGTCCACTCCCCTCGTCCACTTCCCTCGTCCACTCCCCTCGTCCACTCCCCTCGTCCACTTCCCTCGTCCAGTCCCCTCGTCCACTTCCCTCGTCCACTCCCTTCGTCCACTCCCCTCGTCCACTTCCCTCGTCCACTCCCCTCGTCCACTCCCCTTGTCCACTTCCCTCGTTCACTCCCCTCGTCCACTTCCCTCGTCCACTCCCCTCGTCCACTCCCCTCGTCCACTTCCCTCGTCCACTCCCCTCGTCCACTCCCCTCGTCCACTTCCATCGTCCACTCCCCTCATCCACTCCCCTCCTCCACTTCCCTCGTCCACTCCCCTCGTCCACTTCACTCGTCCACTCCCCTCGTCCACTCCCCTCGTCCACTTCCCTCGTCCACTCCCCTCGTCCACTCCCCTCGTCCACTCCCCCTCGTCCACTCCCCTTGTCCACTCCCCTCGTCCACTACCGTCGTCCACTCCCCTCGTCCACTTCCCTCGTCCACTCCTCTCGTCCACTTCCCTCGTCCACTCCCCTCGTCCACTCCCCCTCGTCCACTCCCCTCGTCCACTCCCCTCGTCCACTCCCCTCGTCCACTCCCCTCGTCCACTTCCCTCGTCCACTTCCCTCGTCCACTCCCCTCGTCCACTTCCCTCGTCCACTTCCCTCGTCCACTCCCCTCGTCCACTCCCCTCGTCCACTCCCTTCGTCCACTCCCCTCGTCCACTTCTCTCGTCCACTCCCCTCGTCCACTTCCCTCGTCCACTTCCCTCGTCCACTCCCCTCGTCCACTCCCCTCGTCCACTCCCCCTCGTCCACTCCCCTCGTCCACTCCCCTCGTCCACTCCCCTCGTCCACTCCCCTCGTCCACTCCCCTCGTCCACTCCCCTCGTCCACTTCCCTCGTCCACTCCCCTCGTCCACTCCCCTCGTCCACTCCCCTCGTCCACTCTCCTCGTCCACTCCCCTCGTCCACTCCCCTCGTCCACTTCACTCGTCCCCTCCCCTCGTCCACTCCCCTCGTCCACTCCCCTCGTCCACTCCCCTCGTCCACTCCCCTCGTCCACTTCCCTCGTCCACTTCCCTCGTCCACTCCCCTCGTCCACTTCCCTCGTCCACTTCCCTCGTCCACTCCCCTCGTCCACTCCCCTCGTCCACTCCCTTCGTCCACTCCCCTCGTCCACTTCTCTCGTCCACTCCCCTCGTCCACTTCCCTCGTCCACTTCCCTCGTCCACTCCCCTCGTCCACTCCCCTCGTCCACTCCCCCTCGTCCACTCCCCTCGTCCACTCCCCTCGTCCACTCCCCTCGTCCACTCCCCTCGTCCACTCCCCTCGTCCACTTCCCTCGTCCACTCCCCTCGTTCACTCCCCTCGTCCACTCCCCTCGTCCACTCCCCTCGTCCACTCCACTCGTCCACTCCCCTCGTCCACTCCCCTCGTCCACTTCCCTCGTCCACTCCCCTCGTCCACTCCCCTCGTCCACTCCCCTCGTCCACTCCCCTCGTCCACTTCCCTCGTCCACTCCCCTCGTCCACTTCCCTCGTCCACTCCCCTCGTCCACTTCCCTCGTCCACTTCCCTCGTCCACTTCCCTCGTCCACTCCCCTCGTCCACTTCCCTCGTCCACTCCCCTCGTCCACTTCCCTCGTCCACTCCCCTCGTCCACTCCCCTCGTCCACTTCCCTCGTCCACTCCCCTCGTCCACTTCCCTCGTCTACTCCTTTCGTCCACTCCCCTCGTCCACTCCCCTCGTCCACTTCCCTCGTCCAGTTCCTCGTCCACTCCCATCGTCCACATCCCTCGTCCACTTCCCTCGTCCACTCCCCTCGTCCACTTCCCTCGTCCACTCCCCTCGTCCACTTCCCTCGTACACTTCCCTCGTCCACTCCCCTCGTCCACTTCCCTCATCCACTTCCCTCGTCCACTCCCTCGTCCACTTCCCTCGTCCACTCCCCTCGTCCACTTCCCTCGTCCACTCCCCTCGTCCACTCCCCTCGTCCACTCCCCTCGTCCACTTCCCTCGTCCACTCCCCTCGTCCACTTCCCTCGCCCACTTCCCTCGTCCACTCCCATCGTTCACTCCCCTCGTCCACTGCCCTCGTCCACTCCCCTCGTCCACTTCCCTCGCCCTCTCCCCTCGTCCACTCCCCTCGTCCACTCCCCTCGTCCACTTCCCTCGTCCACTCCCTCGTCCACTCCCCTCGTCCACTTCCCTCTCATCCCACTTCCCTCGTCCCTTCCCTCGTCCCATCCCCTGCCATCCGCCCCTTCCCGTCCAGTCCCTCCCCTGTCCACTTCCCTCGTCCATCCCTCCCTCCTTGTCCACTTCCCCTCGTCCCAGTAACCCTCGTCCACTTCCCCTCGTCCCTTCCTCGTCCACTTCCCCTCGTCCATGCTCCCCTCGTTCCACTTCCCTCGTCCGCTTCCCCTCGTCCACTTCCCTCGTCCTACTCCCCTCGTCCGCCCTCGTCCTCCCTCCTGTCCGCTTCCCCTCGTCCACCCCTTCCGTCCCGCCTCGTCCACTCCCCTCGTCCTCCCCTCGTCCACTTCCTCCGTCCCACTCCCCTCCAAGGTTCCCACTCCCTCGTCCACTGCCCTCGTCCACTCCCTGGTCCGCTTCCTCGTCCCTCCCCTCGTCCACTCCCTCGTCCACTTCCCTTCCCGTCCTCGCGTCCACTACCTCGGTCCACTTACCTCAGCCCGCTTCCCTCGCCCCTACCATCCCTCCCTCGTCCCTTCCCTCGTCCCACTCCCTCGTCCTCCATTCGTCCGCCCCTTCCTCCCACCCTCCCCTCCCGTCCATCCCTCCCCTCGTCCCACTCCCCTCGTCCACTTCCCCTCGCCCTCCTTCGTCCCTCCCCTCCGTCCACGCCCTTCCCATCCCGTCCATAATCCCTCGTCCTCCTCGGTCCATCCCACGTCCATCCTCCCCTCGTCCACATCCCATTCGTTCCACTCCCCTCGTCCGCCCTTCCCTCGCCCGCTTCCCTCCCGTCCCACTCCCCTCGTCCCACTCCTCTCGTCATCCCTCCCTCGTTGCTCCCCTCGTCCCCGCTTCCCTCGTTCCACTCCCTCCGTCCACTCCCCTCGTCCGCCCCCTCCCGCCCCACTTCCCTCGTCCACTCCCCTCGTCCCTCCCCTCGTCCCGCTTCCCTCCTTCCCGCCTCACGTCCTCCCCTCCGTCCCACTCCCCTCGTTCCTCTCCCTCGTCCACTCCCCTCGTCCACTTCCCTCGCCCACTCCCTCGTCCTCCCCTCGTCCACTTCCCTCGTCCCACTCCCTCGTCCCTCACCTCGTCCACATCACTCGTCCCACTCCCTCATCCACCTCCCTCGTCCACTCCCCTCGTCCCGCCCCCTTCCCTCGCCCCTTCCCTTCGTCCATCCCTCCCCTAAGTTGCCTCCTCGTCCAACCCTCCCCATCCCCTCCGCTCCGTCCTCCCCTCGTCCACTTCCCCTCCGCCTTCCCCTCGCCCTCCCCTCCCCTCGTCCCTTCCCTCATTCCACTTCCTCGTCCATCCACTCCTTACTGTCCTCCCTTTTCCCTTCCCTCGTCCACTCCTCGTCCACTTCCTGGTCCCGCTCCCTCGTCCCTTCCCCTCGTCCCTCCTTCCATTCCGTCCCTCCCCTCGTCCGCCTCTATCGTCCTCCCCTCGTCCGCCTTCCTCGCCCCTCCCCTCGTCCACTCCCCTCGTCCTCCCCTCGTCCCTCCCCTCGTCCCACTCCCCTCGTCCACTTCCTCGTCCCTCCCGTCGTCCCTTCCCCCTCGCCTGCCTCCATATCCGTCCACTCCCCATCCCGTCCACTCCCCTCGTCCACTTCCCTCATCCCACTCCCCTCGTCCTCCCCTCCCCGTCCATCCACTTCCCACTCGTCCAGTCCCCTGCGTCCGCCTTCCCGTCCGTCCCTCCCCTCGTCCGCCTCCCCTCGTTCCACTTCCCTCGTTCCACTCCTCGTCCCTCCCCTTGTCCGCCTTCCTCGTTCCTCCCTCGTCCGCCCTTCCGTCCGTCCCTCCCGTCCACTCCCTCGTGACCTTCCTCGTTCCAGTTCCCTCGTTCCGCTTCCTCGTCCACTCCCATTCGTCCTCCCTCGTCCACTTCCCTCGTCCAATCCTCCCCTCGTCCTCCCTTGTCCACTTCCCTGATTCCCTCCCCTCGTCCACCCACCTCGTCCCTCCCCTCGTCCCTCCCCTCGTCCACTTCCCTCGTCCCTCCCCCCTCCCATCCGTCCTGTCCGTTCCACTTCCAATCGTCCACCTCCCCTCATCCCTCCCCTCCTCCACTTCCCTCGTCCCTCCTCCCCTCCGTTCCTCCGCTTCCACTCCTGTTCCACTCCCCTCGTCCGCTTCCCTCGTCCACTTCCCCTCATCCCTCCTCATTCCTCCCCTCCGTCCCTTCCCTCGTCCTCCCGCCCAGTCCCACTCCCCTCGTCCACTCCCCTCATCCCTCCCTCGTCCACTTCCCTCGTCCCTCCTCCTCTCGTCCCTTCCTCGTTCCTCCTCCCCGTCCATCCTCCCCTCATCCCTCCCCTCGTTCCCTCCCATCGTTCCCTCCCCTCGTCCCACTCCCCTCGTTCCGCCCCTCGTCCCTCCCCTCGTCCCACTCCCCTCGTCCAGCTTCCCTCGCCACTCCCTCGTCCACTCCCCTCGTCCACTGCCCTCGTCCACTCCCTGGTCCCGCTTCCCTCGTCCACTCCCTCGTCCCCTCCCCTCGTGTTCCCTGCGTCCACTCCCCTTCGTCCACATCCCCGTCGTCCACTTCCCTTCGCCTCAGTGGTCCCCTCGTCCACTTCCTCGTCCACTCCCATCGTTCCCACTCCCCTCGTCCGCTTCCCTCATCCTCCTCCCCATTCGTACCCTCCCATTGTCCTTCCTCGTCCACTCCCCTCGTCCCTCCCCTCCGTCCACTTCCCCTCGTCCTCCCCTCCCCATCCGTCCCTCCCTCGTCCACTTCCTCGTCCAGTCCCCTCGTCCACTTCCCTCGTCCCTCCTTCGTCCCACTCCCCATCGTCCACTTCCCTCGTCCACTCCCCTCGTCCACTACCCATTGTCCACTTCCCTCGTTCCACTCCCCTCGTCCGCTTCCCCCTCGTCCCTCCCCTCGTCCGCCTCCCCTCGTCCACTTTCCTCGTCCCTTCCTCGTTCCACTACCCCTCGTCCGCTGATCGTTCCCTCCCCTCATTCCTCCCCTCCTCCCGCCCCTATCGTCCCTCCCCTCGTCCCACTTGCTCGTCCACCTCCCATTCCGTCCTCCCTCGTCCACTTCCTCGTCCCACTCCCCTCGTCCCACTCCCTCGTCCGCCTCCCCTCGTCCACTCCCTTGTCCCTCCCCTCGTCCACTCCCCTCGTCCACTTCCCCTCGTCCACTTCCCTCGTCCCACTCCTCTCGTCCGCCCCACTTCCTCGTTCCTCCCCTCGTCCACTCCCCATCGTCCCTCCCATCGTCCGCCCTCCTCGTCCACTCCCCTCGTCCACTCCCCTCGTCCACTTCCCTCGTCCAGTTCCCTCGTCCACTTCCCTCGTCCACTTCCCCTCGTCCACTTCCCTCGTCCCTCCCTCCATCCTCCCCTCGTCCACTCCCCTTCGTCCACTCCCCTCATTCCTTCCTCCCCTCGTCCACTTCCCTCTCGTCCCACTTCCTCGTCCCGCCCCCTCAGTTCCCTCCCTCATCCCTCCCCTTCGTCCCATCCCCTTCGTCCCTCCCGTCCGTCCCTCCCCTCGTCCTCCCTCCATGTTCCTCCCCTCGTCCACTCCCCTCGTCCCCTCCCCTCGTCCCGCCCATCATTCCACTCCCCTCGTCCCTTCCTCCCCGTCCACTCCCTCCCCGTCCATCCTCCCCTCCGTCCACTCCCCTCCCCGTCCACTCCCTCCTCGTCCACTTCCTCGTCCCCGCTCCCCTCGTCCCTCCCTCGTCCTCCCCTCCGTCCCTCCCCTCGTCCTGTTCGTCTCCCTCGTCCACTTCCCTCGTCCCACTCCCCTGCGTCCACACTTCCCTCGTCCCACTTCCCTCGTCCACTCCCCTCGCTCCCTCCCCTCGTCCGCCTCCCATTCCGCCTCCGTCCCCTCCATCCATTCCTTCCTCCCCATCCCACTCCCTCGTCCTTCTTCCCTCGTCCCTCCCTCGTCCCTCCCCTCGTCCGCCCTCCCCTCGTCCACTCCCCTCGTCCACTCCCCTCGTCCCTCCCCTCGTCCACTCCCCTTCCGTCCTCCCCTCGTCCACTCCCCTCGTCCACTTCCCTCGATCCACTCCCCTGTTCCTCCCCGTCCGTCCTCCCCTCGTCCACTCCCTCGTCCTCCTCCCTCAGTTCCCTCCCCTCGTCCCTCCCCTCGTCCCTCCCTTCCCATCCATCCCTCCCTCGTCCCTCCCCTCGTCCACTCCCCTCGTCCTCCCTTCCGTCCCGCCCCTCCATCCTCCCTCGTCCTTCCCTCGTCCCTCCCCTCGTCCGCCCTCCCTCGTCCGCTTCCCTCGTCCACTTCCCTCATCCGCTTCCCCTCGTCCACTTCCCCTCGTCCTCCCCTTCCCGTCCGTCGCCCTCGTCCACTTCCCCTCATCGTCCCTCCCCTCGTCCACTTCCCTCGTCCACTCCCCTCGTCCACTTCCCTCGTCCCTACCTCCTTTCGTCCACTCCCCTCCGTCCGCCTCGATCCCTCCCTCAGTCCACTTCCCCTCGTCCCTGCCCTCGTCCCATTCCCTCGTCCACTTCCCATTCGCCACCATCCACTTCCCCTCGTCACTTCCCTCCGTCCCTCCCCTCGTTATCCACCTCCCGTCATCCCTTCCCTCGTCCCACTCCCTCGTCGCTTCCCTCATCCTTCCCCTCGTCCACCTGTTCCCGCCCTCGTCCACTTCCTCGTCCCTCCCTCCTGTTCCGCCTTCCCTCGTCCGCCTGTCGTCCCTCCCCGTCCGTCCCTTCCCCTCGTCCACTTCCTCGTTCCACTTCCCTCGTCCACTCCTCGTCCACTCCCCCTCGTCCCACTTCCCCTCGTCCGCTTCCTCGTCCGCCATTCCCGTCCGTCCCACCGTCCCTCCCCTCTGTCCACTTCCCCTCGTCCTCCCCTCGTCCGCCCTCCCATCCTCCCCTCCATTACTTCCCTCGTCCTGTCCGTCCCATCCCCTTCGCCCTCCGTCCTTCCCCTCGTTCCGCCTCCCCATCATTACCGCCCTCGTCCCTCCCCTCCCATCCGCTTCCCTCCCGTCCCATCCTCCCCTCGTCCACTTCCCTCGTCCACTCCCCTCCGTCGTCCACCTCGTCCCTCCCCTGTTCATCCCTTCCCCATCGTCCCTCCCTCGTCCCTCCCCTCGTCCACTTCCCCTCGTCCCACTCCCTCGTCCCACTTCCCTCCGTCCCACTCCCCTCATCCCTCCCTCGTTCCGCCCCATCGTTCCCATCCCCCCTCGTTCCGCTTACCCTCGTTCCCTCCCCTCGTCCGCCCCTTCCCGTCCGTCCTCCCTCGTCCACTTCCCTCGTCCTCCCCTCCTCGTTCCCGCCTCGTCCTCCCCTCCGTCCACTTCCCTCATTCGTCCACATCCCCTCGTCCCTCCCTCCTCGTCCTCCCTCGGTCCCATCCCCTCGTCCACTTCCATATTTTCCCGTCCATTACCCCGCCCTCGTCCACTTCCACTCGTCCTCCCCTCCCCGTCCGTCCACATCCCTTCAATCCTCCCTCGTCCGCTTCCCTCGTCCTCCTCCGTCCATCCTCCCTCGTCTCTCCCTCGTCCACTCCCCTCCACAAATTTCTGGTCTCCACACTTTTCCCTCTTAATCTTCAGGCCCCTTCCACGTATCTCTTTAACTATTATCTTTTGACTTGTTCCATATAACCTCTCTCGCTCTGTCTCTCTCTCTCTCTCTCTCTCTCTCTCTCTCTCTCTCTCTCTCTCTCTCTCTCTCTCTCTCTCTCTCTCTCTCTCTCTCTCTCTCTCTCTCTCTCTCTCTCTCTTTCTCTTTCTCTCTCTCTCTCTCTCTCTCTCTCTCTCTCTCTCTCTCTCTCTCTCTCTCTCTCTCTCTCTCTCTCTCTCTCTCTCTCTCTCTCTCTCTCTCTCTCTCTCTCTCTCTCTCTCTGTCTCTCTCTCTCTCTCTCTCTCTCTCTCTCTCTTTCTCTCTCTCTCTCTCTCTCTCTCTCTCTCTCTCTCTCTCTCTCTCTCTCTCTCTCTCTCTCTCTCTCTCTCTCTCTCTCTCTCTCTCTCTCTTTCTCTCTCTCTCTCTCTCTCTCTTTCTCTCTCTCTCTCTCTCTCTCTCTCTCTCTCTCTCTCTCTCTCTCTCTCTCTCTCTCTCTCTCTCTCTCTCTCTCTCTCTCTCTCTCTCTCTCTCTCTCTCTCCTCACAGTAGGAAAACTTGAATTAGGTCAGTTTTGTGTAGTTAAGAATTATGACAGCGATACATCGTCATCTGTTGTCTATCTGTCGTATAAACTGTTAAACTTGACAATGGATGTGACATCACTGTTTACTGAGTCACTGCTGTCAACTGCTGCTCTGTTACATCACTGTTTACTGAGTTACTGCTGTCAACTGCTGCTCTGTGACATCACTGTTTACTGAGTCACTGCTGTCAACTGCTGCTCTGTGACAACACTGTTTGCTGAGTTACTGCTTGTTGCAACCCCTGAATGGGTTACAATGATTATTATGTATATATGTAATGTATATTATCTTTTCATATAATTTTATATTGCTTATATTTGCGATAATAGCTAAATCGTAAATATATTGCTTTATATTCTTATTTGACTTATGTTGTTAGGATGTACATAATATGTGCTCAGTTCGTCTTGATTGTCAAACTACTGTAATTATCGCTTGTCGCTCGTTATACTGCCGGCTTCTGAGCTGTGCTGTCCACGGGGCTATCACGTGATCGAGGGGGGGTGTCCTCACCTCTTGTGAAGTATTCAGTCTGCTCGAGACTCGCTTGGTGGTTGGACAGATTGTCTGTCTCATTATTCTTGTTAGTTCTGTAGAACTCTGTTCACAGAACCTTGTATAGACTTAGTGATTTTCGACGTTGTACTGAGGTTGTGTGTCACATAGACACTCTGAGCATCTCAGGTCCTTAGCTATAGCTTCTGACCTAATTTTGTACTGGTTTCTGTGTATTATCACAGTCGGGTTTTTCCTATGCTGAACTTAGATTCAGTAGTATGGGAGTTTTGTAACTTTTGTTGAGGATCTGATGATGGTCCCTACTTAGTGTCGTTATATTATCTCCTTGATCCTGATTGTGTCGCAGTCGCTTGTTATATGGCTATTGGGTTTAGCATTCTTTTCATTGTTCAAGCAGACTGTTCTGGTTGCCAGTCGGTCAAGAAGTTAGTTTATTAGAGGACTTTGTCAGTCACTTGTTTAAGTCTAGTCGAGTCTTGAGACATAGCGAACTACTTAGAGCACTTACACACATACATACACACTTGTACATATTTGTAATATCTTATTAAATGTTAATGTACCAGACGGTACTTAAGAATTATAAATGTGATATGTGCTTTCAGCACAATAATATTGAACTCGAGAGATTGATTTTATTTTGATTGCTGTGATTAATTTAATTTGATAATATACCTCTAGACTTAATAAATTTATTAAATTTTAATTTCTCTAGTTAGTAGCCTACCAGTTGTAATCCTGAAGCACTATTGAATAATACTGAATTTTAATGGATAATTGGACAAGGATACTGACTACTTGTTACGAAAACCCAGTAACAGGCTGGATGCTAGAAGGGCAGTCCTTTCTAGTATTCACTGGAGATCTCTAAGCTTTTAGAATCGCGTTTTTTGTAACACTGCTGTCAACTGCTGCTCTGTGACATCACTGTTTACTGAGTTACTGCTGTCAACTGCTGCTCTGTGACATCACTGTTTACTGAGTTACTGCTGTCAACTGCTGCTCTGTGACATCACTGTTTACTGAGTTACTGCTGTCAACTGCTGCTCTGTGACATCACTGTTTACTGAGTTACTGCTGTCAACTGCTGCTTTGTGACATCAACTGCTGCTTTGTGACATCACTGTTTACTGAGTCACTGCTGTCAACTGCTGCTCTGTGACATCACTGTTTACTGAGTCACTGCTGTCAACTGCTGCTCTGTGACATCACTGTTTACTGAGTCACTGCTGTCAACTGCTGCTGTGTGACATCACTGTTTACTGAGTTACTGCTGTCAACTGCTGCTTTGTGACATCACTGTTTACTGAGTCACTGCTGTCAACTGCTGCTCTGTGACATCACTGTTTACTGAGTCACTGCTGTCAACTGCTGCTCTGTGACATCACTGTTTACTGAGTTACTGCTGTGAACTGCTGCTCTGTGACATCACTGTTTACTGAGTTACTGCTGTCAACTGCTGCTTTGTGACATCACTGTTTACTGAGTCACTGCTGTCAACTGCTGCTCTGTGACATCACTGTTTACTGAGTTACTGCTGTCAACTGCTGCTCTGTGACATCACTGTTTACTGAGTTACTGCTGTCAACTGCTGCTTTGTGACATCACTGTTTACTGAGTCACTGCTGTCAACTGCTGCTCTGTGACATCACTGTTTACTGAGTCACTGCTGTCAACTGCTGCTCTGTGACATCACTGTTTACTGAGTCACTGCTGTCAACTGCTGCTGTGTGACATCACTGTTTACTGAGTTACTGCTGTCAACTGCTGCTTTGTGACATCACTGTTTACTGAGTCACTGCTGTCAACTGCTGCTCTGTGACATCACTGTTTACTGAGTCACTGCTGTCAACTGCTGCTCTGTGACATCACTGTTTACTGAGTTACTGCTGTGAACTGCTGCTCTGTGACATCACTGTTTACTGAGTCACTACTGTCAACTGCTGCTCTGTGACATCACTGTTTACTGAGTCACTACTGTCAACTGCTGCTCTGTGACATCACTGTTTACTGAGTCACTACTGTCAACTGCTGCTCTGTGACATCACTGTTTACTGAGTCACTGCTGTCAACTGCTGCTCTGTGACATCACTGTTTACTGAGTTACTGCTGTCAATTGCTGCTCTGTGACATCACTGTTTACTGAGTCACTGCTGTCAACTGCTGCTCTGTGACATCACTGTTTACTGAGTTACTGCTGTCAACTGCTGCTCTGTGACATCACTGTTTACTGAGTCACTGCTGTCAACTGCTTCTCTGTGACATCACTGTTTAGTGAGTTACTGCTGTCAACTGCTGCTCTGTAACATCATTGTTTACTGAGTCACTGCTGTCAACTGCTGCTCTGTGACATCACTGTTTACTGAGTTACTGCTGTCAACTGCTGCTCTGTGACATCACTGTTTACTGAGTCACTGCTGTCAACTGCTGCTCTGTGACATCACTGTTTACTGAGTCACTGCTGTCAACTGCTGCTCTGTGACATCACTGTTTACTGAGTTACTGCTGTCAACTGCTGCTCTGTGACATCACTGTTTACTGAGTCACTGCTGTCAACTGCTGCTCTGTGACATCACTGTTTACTGAGTCACTGCTGTCAACTGCTGCTCTGTGACATCACTGTTTACTGAGTTACTGCTGTCAACTGCTGCTCTGTGACATCACTGTTTACTGAGTCACTGCTGTCAACTGCTGCTCTGTGACATCACTCTTGCTTCCACGTCGCTTCTTAAGTAGTATAAAAGTGTTGGTTGGTAGGTCACTCACCTCACCTAGTGAGGGTCCGTAGTTCAATCCACGGCAAGGGTGGGAACGTTGGCCATGTTTCCTTAAACCTGATGCCTCTAATAACCTAGCAGTAAGAAGGTACCTGGATGTTAAACGACTGGTGTGGGTGGCATCCTGGGGGAGAGGAGGTTGGTAGAATACCTCAAATAAGACTGGACCATGAAATGAGATGATGTGAGATAACAACAGTTCTTAGCAAGTAAAACTGATCAATGTTCAAAATCTCTCTCTCTCTCTCTCTCTCTCTCTCTCTCTCTATATATATATATATATATATATATATATATATATATATATATATATATATATATATATATATATATATGTATATATATACATTTATATATATATATATATATATATATATATATATATATATATATATATATATATATATATATATATATATATATATATATACATGTGTGTGTGTGTACTCACCAATTTGTACTCACCTCTTTGTGGTTGCAGTGGTCGAGTCTTAGCTCCTGGCCCCGCCTCTTCACCGGTTTCTACTGGGTCCTCTCTCTCCCTGCTCCATGAGCTTTATCAAACCTCGTCTTAAAACTATGTATGGTTCCTGCCTCCACTACGTCACTTTCTAGGCTATTCCACTGCCTGACAACTCTATGACTGAAGAAATACTTCCTAACATCCCTTTGACTCATCTGAGTCTTCAACTTCCAATTGTGACCTCTGGTTTCTGTGTCCCCTCCCTGGAACATCCTGTCTTTGTCCACCTTGTCTATTCCGCGCAGTATTTTATGTCGTTATCATGTCTCCCCTGACCCTCCTGTCCTCCAGTGTCGTCAGGCCGATTTCCCTCAAGCTTTCTTCATAGGACATTCCCCTTAGCTCTGGAACTAACCTTGTCGTAAAACTTATCACTTTCTCTAATTTCTTGACGTGCTTGATCAAGTGTGGGTTCCAAACAGGTGCTGCATACTCCAGTATGGGCCTGACGTACACGGTGTACAATGTCTTGAACGATTCCTTGCTAAGGTATCGGGACGCTGTTCCCATACTCTGCAGCAGTTATCTGGTTGATGTGTGCTTCCGGAGACATGCTCGGTGTTATACTCAACCCAAGATCTTTCTCCTTGAGCGAGGTTTGCAGTGTTTGACCACCTAGCCTATACTCCAGGTGTCCAGTCTGTCCAGGTCTCTTTGGAGTCCTGCCTGATCCTCATCTGATTATTTCTCCTCATTAACTTCACATCGTCTGCAAACAGGGACACTTCTGAGTCTAACCCTTCCATCATGTCGTTCACACATACCAAAAATAGCACTGGTTATAGGACCGACCCTTGTGGGACCCTGCTCGTCACAGGTGCCCACTGTGATACCTCATTGCGTACCATGACTCATTGTTGCCTCCCTGTCAAGTATTCTCTGATCCATTGCAGTGCCCTTCCTGTTACATGCGCCTGATCCTCTAGCTTCTGCACTAATCTCTTTTGAGGAACTGTGTCAAAGGCCTTCTCGCAGTCCAAGAAGATGCAATCAACCCACCCCTCTCTTTCATGTCTTACTTCTGTTACTTTATCATAAAACTCCAGAAGATTTGTGACACAGGATTTGCCTTCATTGAATCCGTGCTGGTTGGCGTTTATACTCTTGTTCTGTTCCAGGTGCTCCACCACTCTCCTCTTGATAATCTTCTCAATAACTTTGCATACTATACACGTCAGTGTATAGTATGGGAACTACATTTGCCGTCTTCCATACCTCAAGTAGTTGCCCAGTTTCCAGGGATGTGTTGAATATTGTGGTAAGTGGCATACACAGCATATCCTCTCCCTCTCTAAGGACCCACTTGGAGATGTTGTGATGTAGTTGAAGTTGCAGGGGTCGAGTCCTAGCTCCTGGCCTCGCCTCTTCACTGGTCGCTACTAGGTCACTCTCCTTGAACCGTGAGCTTTATCATACCTCTACTTAAAGCTATGTATGGATCCTGCCTCCACTACATCGCTTCCCAAACTATTCCACTTCCTGACTACTCTGTGGCTGAAGAAATACTTCCTAACATCCCTGTGATTCATCTGTGTCTTCAACTTCCAACTGTGTCCCCTTGTTGCTGTGTCCTGTCTCTGGAACAGCTTGTCTTTGTCCACCTTGTCAATTCCTCTCAGTATTTTGTATGTCGTTATCATGTCCCCCCCTATCTCTCCTGTCCTCCAGTGTCGTCAAGTCGATTTCCTTTAACGTCTCCTCGTAGGACATGCACCTTAGCTCTGGAACTAGTCTTGTTGCAAACCTTTGTACTTTCTCTAGTTTCTTTACGTGCTTGGCTAGATGTGGGTTCCAAACTGGTGCCGCATACTCCAATATGAACCTAACGTACACGGTGTACAGGGTCCTGAACGATTCCTTATTAAGATATTGGAATGCTTTTCTGAGGTTTGCTAGGCGCCCATATGTGAGGAACTCAACAAGAGATTCAAAGAAGTGTTCACAGAGGAGACAGAAGGGGCTCTAGAAAGACGGAGAGGTGGGGCACACCACCAAGTGCTGGACACAGTACACACAACCGAGGAAGAAGTGAAGAGGCTGCTGAGTGAACTAGATACCTCAAAGGCATTGGGTCCGGATAACATCTATCCATGAGTCCTGAGAGAGGGAGCAGAGGCGCTATGTGTACCCCTAACAACAATATTCAATACATCTATCGAAACAGGGAGATTGCCTGAGACATGGAAGACAGCAAATGTTGTCCCAATCTTCAAAAAAGGAGACAGACATGAAGCACTAAACTACAGACCTGTGTCACTGATATGTATAGTATGCAAAGTCATGGAGAAGATTATCAGAAGAGTGGTGGAACACCTAGAAAGGAATGATCTCATCAACAGCAGCCAACATGGTTTCAGGGACGGGAAATCCTGTGTCACAAACCAACTGGAGTTCTATGACAAGGTAACAGCAGTAAGACAAGAGAGAGAGGGGTGGGTGGATTGCATTTTCTTGGACTGCAAGAAGGCGTTTGACACAGTTCCACACAAGAGATTAGTGCAAAAACTGGAGGACCAAGCAGGGATAACAGGGAAGGCACTACAATGGATCTATGAATACTTGTCAGAAAGACAGCAGCGAGTCATGGTACGTGGCGAGGTGTCAGAGTGGGCACCTGTGACCAGCGGGGTCCCACAGGGGTCAGTCCTAGGACTAGTGCTATTTCTGGTATTTGTGAACGACATGACAGAAGGAATAAACTCTGAGGTGTCACTGTTTGCAGATGACGTGAAGTTGATGAGAAGAATTCACTCGATCGAAGACCAGGCAGAACTACAAAGGGATCTGGACAGGCTGCAGACCTGGTCCAGCAATTGGCTCCTGGAGTTCAATCCCACCAAGTGCAAAGTCATGAAGATTGGGGAAGGGCAAAGAAGACCGCAGACGGAGTACAATCTAGGGGGCCAGAGACTACAAACCTCACTCAAGGAAAAAGATCTTGGGGTGAGTATAACACCAGGCACATCTCCTGAAGAGCACATCAACCAAATAACTGCTGCAGCATATGGGCGCCTTGCAAACCTCAGAACAGCATTCCGACATCTTAATAAGGAATCGTTCAGGACCCTGTACACCGTGTACGTTAGGCCCATATTGGAGTATGCGGCACCAGTTTGGAACCTACACTTAGCTAAGCATGTAAAGAAACTAGAGAAAGTGCAAAGGTTTGCAACAAGACTAGTCCCAGAGTTAAGAGGTATGTCCTATGAGGAGAGGTTAAGGGAAATCAACCTGACGACACTGGAGGACAGGAGAGATAGGGGGGACATGATAACGACTTAGAAAATACTGAGAGGAATTGACAAGGTGGACAAAGACAGGATGTTCCAGAGACTGGACACAGCAACACGGGGACACAGTTGGAAGCTGAAGACACAGATGAATCAAAGGGATGTTAGGAAGTACTTCTTCAGCCACAGAGTAGTCAGGAAGTGGAATAGTTTGGGAAGCGATGTAATGGAGGCAGGATCCTTACATAGCTTTAAGCAGAGGTACGATAAAGCTCATGGTTCAGGGAGAGTGACCTAGTAGCGACCAGTGAAGAGGCGGGGCCAGGAGCTTGGACTCGACCCCTGCAACCTCAACTAGGTGAGTACAACTAGGTGAGTACACACACACAAACTGCACAAACTACAAGTATGGTCCTACAAATGGCTCCTGGAGTTTAACCCCAGTAAGTGTAAGGTCATGAAGATTGGGGAAGGACACAGAAGACCGCAGACGGAGTACAGGTTAGAAAACCAACAGCTGCAAACGTCAATTAAAGAAAAGGATCTTGGGGTAAGCATTATAACGACCATGTCCCCTGAGGCACACATCAATCAAATAACTGCTGCAACATATGGGAGATTGGCAAACCTGAGATTGGCGTTTAGACATCTGAGTAAGGAGTCATTCACGACATTGTACACCGTGTACGTAAGGCTTATACTGGAATATGCAGCGCCAGTATGGAACCCTCACTTAGTCAAACACGTCAAGAAATTGGAAAAGTGCAAAAATTTGCAACACGATTAGTCCCGGAACTGAGGGGTATGTCTTATGAGGAGAAGTTAAGGGAACTCAACCTGATGACACTAGAGGATAGGAGAGATAGAGGGGACATGATAACATATAAAATTCTAAGAGGCATTGACAAGGTGGATAGGGATCGAATGTTTCAGAGATGGGAAACAGGAACAAGGGGACACAGTTGGAAGCTGAAATCCCAATTGAGTCGAAGGGATGTTTGGAAGTATTTCTTTAGTCTTAGAGTTGTCAGGAAGTGGAATAATCTGGAGAGTGAAGTAGTGGAAGCAAGTTCTATAAACAGCTTTAAGGAGAGGTATGACAAAGATCATGGAGTAGGGAGAGAGTGAAGAGGCGGGGCTAGGAGCTATGACTCGACCCCTGCAACCACATATAGGTGAGTACACACACACACACACACACACACACACACACACACACACACACACACACACACACACACACACACACACACACACACACACACACACACACACACATACCAGCACACCAGTCAAGATCACTAGACATGATAAACAACAGGTGCGTTTTTGTGAGAGCAGCAGCAGCTTGTTGTTCCCTCAGTCAACTGTTACAGTCAACTGTTACAGCAGCAGCAGCACCAGCTTGTTGTTCCCTCAGTCAACTGTTACAGTCAACTGTTACAGCAGCAGCAGCACCAGCTTGCTGTTCCCTCAGTCAACTGTTACAGATAGCGCTGGCCTGGCCGGCTATCCTCCCTAATTGGAAGGTGTTAAAGGGAGCGCTGTAGGAGGCAAGTTGTGATGGTGGGTAGCAACCATCCACATCGTGGGTCGTGAAGAAAAACAAACAGGTTGATACCATACCAAGACACACACACGTTGTACTCACGCACATACACTCTATACAACGACAATTTTGAGGACGACAACATCGAAAGCCAAATCCTACTTACAGGTGTTATACAGCCACATCAGGAAGAAGACCAGGTAATCTGCTGAAGAAGGAAGGATGGGAGCTGAAAAGAAATAACCAGGAAGTCTGTGATGAACTCAGCAAGAAATTTAAGAAGATATTCTCGGAAGAAATAGGGAAGATACCAGAAAATCATTGAGGTTAGAGGACACCAGCGAGTGCTGGATACAATAGATACGACTGAAGAAGTGATGAAAGTGTTTTGAAAGCTGGATAGAAGCACTGTGTGAGCCACTAGCCACAGTCTACAACTCAGAAGAACCCTGGCAATTGCAGAGTTTTAGGAGGCAGCAAATGTAGTCGTGAGTAGTAAGAGGGGGGGAGGGGACAGACAGATCACTCACTAACATGCATAGTACATTTGGTTGAGGAAAAGACTGTCAGAATTAAGAGTGGTGAAGCACCTGGAAGGCTGGAGAGATTACCTGGAGAGAGTTCCGGGGGTCAACGCCCCCGCGGCCCGGTCTGTGACCAGGCCTCCTTAGGTTAGTGTCCCAGGATGCGACCCACACCAGTCGACTAACACCCAGGTACCCATTTTACTGATGGGGAACATAGACAACAGGTGGAAAGAAACACGTCCAATGTTTCTACTCTGGCTGGGAATCGAACCCAGGCCCTCACCGTGTGAAGCGAGAGCGTTAACCACCAGGCCACCAGAGCCACAACCAGCACAACTTCAAAGATGGTAACTATTGTCTCCTGCAGAGATACTGGAATTGTACAATAAGATAAAAGAAGTTAGGTAAGGGAGAGATAGAGAGATAGAGGCAGACTGCATACGTTTGGATTGTAAGGTTTTTCACTCAGTAAAGCACAGGACACTGGTACAATAGCTAGAGAAGCTGGCAAAAATAACAGGAAAGATACTACCGTGGATCAAGACGTACCTACCGGGAAGGAAACAGCGAGTGATGGCTGGGAAGGATATGACAAAATGGGAGCGTGTGACGAATGGTGGTTCCACAAGGATCAGTGCTAGAACCATCGCCATTCCCTGTGTAGGTTAATGACATGAAGGAAAGGATACAGTCAAATGACGTGAAACTCATGAGGAGAATACAATTAGACGTGAACCAAGAAAGATGATAAATGGATCTGGACAGGCTGCGGGTCTGGTCTGACGAATGACTTCTGGAGTTTAACCCCAACGGGTACAGAGTTATGAAGTTTGGGGAAGGAGAAAGAAGACGTCAAACGCAGTACAGGCTCGTGAAGCAAAGGTTAAAAACGTAGGGAATTACCTGGTGAAGCACATAGTGGAGCACCTGGTGAAGCACATAGTAGAGCACCTGGTGGAGCACATAATGGAGCACCTCGTGAAGCACATAGTGGAGCACCTGCCAAGCTTCCATAACGACAAACTTATTGTTCAACAACTGTGAGTTCCCTGCCTCATTTGCCTAACTTTTTCTCTCTCTCTCTCCCTCTCTCTCTCTCTCTCTCTCTCTCTCTCTCTCTCTGACTTTTTCTCTCTGTCCTTGCCTTTCTGTCTGTCTGTCTGTCTGTCTGTGTCTGTCTCACTGATCCTGACTCCTTTCCTTTGTCCTTGCCTTTCTGTCTCCCTTTCTCTCTGGCCTTGGGTTTCTTTATGTCTCTTTGACTCTCTCTGTCCTTGCCTTTCTGTCTGTTTCCCTTTGTCTCTGCATCTCTCTCTCTCTCTCTCTCTCTCTCTCTCTCTCTCGCTCTCTCTCTCTCTCTCTCTCTCTCTCTCTCTCTCTCTCTCTCTCTCTCTCTCTCTACACAAGGTTTTACAAGGTTAGGTAGGTAACAGCTGAGAGCTGTTATCTACATCAGCTGTTTGCTGCCCGTCTTGTTGTGTAGATCACTTCTCTCTGTCCTCGGAGTGAAACCAGGTGTAGTATTTTGACAATATTGGCCTTATGCATTACAGTTAAGCCACCCACATCTCTCCGGCGTTGAAGGCTCTGCTGAAATGACAGACCTATCTTCTCGCTCTGTTCTCTATTCTGACAAGAAGTTGCAGATGAGACGGAGGGCAGGCAGTCCAAGAAAGTGGAGCATATTCAAGATGTGAGCGTCCTTGTGCCTCATACAGAATCTCCCATCCTCTACTGTCGAGCAGATGCGAGATACGTCGAAGTGCTGTAAGCTTCCTGGCCCCTTGTTTGTAAGATTTACAACGTGGTTTTTCATGGTCAGTTTGGAGTCAAATTTCACCCCAAAGATATCAACCTCGTCCCCGCGTACCAACACTCTCTCATTCATTCTTAACCCTGTCTAGCATTATTTTCATGGTGTCTAGAAACCATCATCATTTGTATTTTCTCAGGAGCAAATGTTACCTGCCACCGTTTACACCCAGGTTAATATAGATGCAAGCTGGTGATTGATGTAACTTAGAGCAGCTGGCATTTCCTTTCTTGAATAAGTAAAAGTCAGAGTACAGCCGTCTGCATATGCATGGGATTCTAGGATGAGATGGTCATTGAAGTAGACATTCCATAATAATGGCCCAAGTACACTTCCCTGTGGAACACTTGTACCAGTGGGATGTCTTGCTGACTCTGTTCCGTTGAGAACTACCCTTAGGGATCTACCATGAAGGTAATCACTGAGGAGACATAGTGTAGAGCCTGCAATTCCCAGTGCTTGCAGTTTTGTCTAGAGTCCCTCGTGCCACACTCGGTCGAAAGCACCATCATTGTCCAGTGCTACCACAGAGCTGAGTTTAGATTCATATAGTATTTGGTACCACTTAGTGGAGAGGTTTAACAACTGACAAAAGCAGAGTAACCTTTTCTGAAGCCGTACTGACAGTCACAAAGAAGTGAGTGGTAGTCAAAAAACTCTGTCTCAAGAATCTTAACAATGATTGACAGGAATGACTCTGGATTGTAGTTGCTTATTTCTGCTCTGCTCTTCTTTTTGTGAACAGGGACTACATTTGCCTCTTTCCACAGAGAAGACCATTTACACTGTGCTAGGAACTGCTGATAGATGTTACTCTTACTTCGCTGCTTTTCCTTATTTTAAAATGCTTCTACCTACCTCTGATTCATCTTCTTTTATCTTCTGCTTCTTACTTCTATTTCTCTTCCTCATTTCCTTATCCCCACTTTCTTTCACCCTCCAGTACCTCCTCTCCCACATTCTCTCCTCTGCTATCTCCACCTCTCCTTGCCCTACCTTCCCGTTTACTCTCTCTCTCTCTCTCTCTCTCTCTCTCTATCTGTCCCTCCCGTCCCCCCTTCTTTCATCTCCCCTCCTTTTTCATCGCCCACCCTTATAAAGCTCTTATATATACAGTCAATTCTCTTATAGAGTAGTAGTATTAGCTGTGTACAAGCAACAGTCATGTACCTCACTCACTCACTCTTCCCTCTATACCTTGCCACTGTTTGCGTGCCAGTAAGGTAAGTATGATACTCATAATGTTTTGTTTATGAAGCTGTTAGAATAACAACTGCTCAGGCAAGACCAAATCTAGTTCTTCTTCATATAACGTGATAGAAAATTTCTTAAATAAAAATGAATGTATTACGGTCGCTGAGTGATCCAAGAAAGGTATTCCAGTGGTGCGTAACCCCAGTCCTCCAGTACCGCAGTGCGAAGCGCAGAGTGAAGCACAAGTGCGTAGTAGAGTGCGTAGTGCAGAGTGCGGCGTGAGTATATAATGCTGTTAAGAGTTCGTTTTGAAGATTTGACGTGAATTTGACTTGGTGTTCAAAAGTTTTCATATGGACACTGATATCACCTTTTTTTCGATAAAAAGTTGCAAATTGGACTAGATACAACCTTAAACCAAGTCAAAGTTTCCACTAAGAAACACCAACTTTGAGGTCAAACCAAAGAAGAATTCTCTTGTTATCTCCGAGGAGCCAATATCTTAAAATACACCAACACAGTAAATTTGAAGCGGGTCAGAGGAGGAGGAGAGCCGGGTCCTCAGGGTGCAACTATCACCTACATTTCTGCCGTCTGTACGAGGTGCCAGACAATGTCCGTAAGAAACTCCATGGCGTAGGCAACGCGCATGACGACATGCTCACCCGCCTTCACTAACAGCAGTTCTGTCATAGCTTTTTGACTGATTACTACCACAGCCTTACTAAACCAATTGGAAGAGGAGTATAATATATATAAGGTGTATATAGGGTGAAGGTGTCAGGGGGAGAGGGAGGCTTGAAACAGCATCCACCTTGGGTTGTCAGGGGAGGGAGTGTGGTAACACACCCTCTACCCAGGGTTGTGTCAGGGTAGGGAGAGAGGGTGGTTACACCCTTCACCCAGGGTTGTGTCAGGGGAGGAGGTAGGGTTGTTACACCCTTCACCAAGGATTGTGTCAGGGGGGAGGGAGGGTGGTTACACCCTTCACCCAGGGTTGTGTCAGGGAAGGAGGTAGGGTTGTTACACCCTTCACCAAGGATTGTGTCAGGGGTGAGGGAGAGTGGTTACACCCACCACCCAGGGTTGTGTCAGGGAAGGAGGTAGGGTTGTTACACCCTTCACCAAGGATTGTGTCAGGGGTGAGGGAGAGTGGTTACCCCCACCACCCAGGGTTGTGTCAGGGAGGAGAGAGGGTAGTAACACCCACCACCCAGGGTTGTGTCAGGGGGAAGGGAGGGGAGTAATACCCATCACCACGGATTGTGTCAGGGGAGAGGGAGGGTAGTAACACACCCACCTATTATCTCTTACAATCTCTGGCACTGGGCAAGCTAAGGGCCTCACTCTCATTCTTTCTTTTGTGTGTATACTGCAGTCCGCCTGGTAGGTTCTCATACTCTCAATGATTTTCTTGGTTTGTTCTGCCTGAATGTCCTAGTCAATGATAGGTCTCAGCATAGTCAGGTTGCTTCCTTAGCCCTGCCGTGAATGATATTCATATTATCAACGGGTCATATCAGGATCCCTGTCAGGATTCCTATATCAGGATCCCTGTATCAGGATCCCTGTATTAGGATGCCTATATCAGGATCCCTGTACCAGGATCCCTGTATTAGGATCCCTATATCAGGATCCCTGTATTAGGATCCCTGTATCAGGATCCCTATATCAGGATCCCTGTATTAGGATCCCTATAACAGGACCTCTGTTTCAGGATCCCTATATCAGGATCCCTGTATTAGGATCCCTGTATCAGGATCAGTGTATTATGATCTCCATATCAGGATCCCTGTTTCAGGATCCCTATATCAGGATCCCTGTATCAGGATCCCTGTATTAGGATGCCTATATCAGGATCCCTGTACCAGGATCCCTGTATTAGGATCCCTATATCAGGATCTCTCTATTAGGAAACCTGTGTCAGGATCCCTGTTTCAGGATCTCTATATCATGATCCCTGTATTAGGATCCCTGTATCAGGATCCCTGTATCATGATCCCTGTATTAGGATCCCTATAACAGGACCTCTGTTTCAGGATCCCTATATCAGGATCCCTGTATTAGGATCCCTGTATCACGATCAGTGTATTAGGATCTCTATATCAGGATCCCTGTTTCAGGTTCCCTGTATCAGGATCCTTGTATCAGGATCCCTGTTTCAGGATCCCTGTATCAGGATTCCTATATCAGGATCCCTGTATTAGGTACCCGTGTCAGGATTCCTGTTTCAGGATCCCTATTTCAGGATCCCTGTATGAGGATCCCTGTATCAGGATCCCTGTATTAGGATCCCTTTATCAGGATCTCAGTTTCAAGATCTCTATATCAGGATCCCTGTATTAGGAACCTATATCAGGAACCCTCTATTAAGACCCTATATCAGAATCCCTGTTTCAGGATTCCTATATCGGGATCCCTGCATTAGGATCCCTGTATCAGGATCCCTGATTCAGGATCCCTGTATCAGGATCCCTGTATTAGGACCCTATATCAGGATCCCTTTATTAGGACCCTGTATCAGGATCCCTGTTTCAGGACCCCTATATCAGGATCCCTTTATTAAGATCCCTGAATCAGGATCCCTGTATTAGGATCCATATATCAGGATCTCTGTTTCAGGATCCCTGTCTCAGGATCCTTGTATCAGATTCCCTGTTTCAGGATCCCTGTATCATGATCCCTATATCAGGATCCCTGTATCAGGATCCTTGTATCAGGATCCCTGTTTCAGGATCCCTATATCAGGATCCCTGAATTAGGATCCCTGTGTCAGGATCTCTGCTTCAGGATCCCTATAGCAGGATCCCTGTATTAGGATCCCGATATCAGGATCCCTGTATTAGGATCCCTGTATCAGGAACCCTGTATTAAGACCCTATATCAGGATCCCTGTATTAAGACCCTATATCAGGATCCCTGTTTCAGGATCCCTGTATCAGGATCCTTGTATTAGGACCCTATATCAGGATCCTTGTATTAAGTTCCCTGTATCAGGATCCCTGTTTCAGGATCCCTGTATCAGAATCCCTTTATCTGCATCCATGCGTCAGGATCCCTGTTTCAGGATCCTTGTATCAGGATCCCTGTATCAGGGTCCTTGTATCAGGATCCCTGTTTCAGGTTCCCTATATCAGGAACACTGTATTAGGATCCATGTATCAGGATCCCTAAATCAGGATCCCTATATCAGGGTCCTTGTATCAGGATCTCTGTGTCAGGGTCCCTGTTTCAGGAACCCTGTATCAGGATCCGTGTATCAGGATCCCTGTATTAGGACCCTGTAACAGGATCCCTTTATCAGGATCCCTGTATCAGATTCCCTGTTTCAGGATACATGTATAAGGATCCCTTTATCTGGATCCATGTATCAGGATCCCTGTTTCAGAATCCTTGTATCAGGATCTCTGTGTCAGGATCTCTGTTTCAGGTTCTCTATATCAGGAACCCTGCATTAGGATCCCTGTATCAGGATCCCTATATAAGGATCACTGTATCAGGTTCCTTGTATCAGGATCCCAGTTTCAGGCTCCCTATATCAGGAACCCTGTATTAGGATCCCTGTATCAGGATCCCTGAGTAAGGATCATTATATCAAGATCCCTGAATTAGGACCCCTGTGTCAGAATCCCTCTTTCAGGATCCCTATATCAGGATCTCTGTATCAGGATCCGTGTATTAGGATCCCTATATTAGGATCTCTGCTTCAGGATCCCTATAGCAGGATCCCTGTATGAGGATCCCTATATCAGGATCCCTGTATTAGGATCCCTGTATCAGGAACCCTGTATTAAGACCCTATATCAGGATCCCTGTATTAAGACCCTATATCAGGATCCCTGTTTCAGGATTCCTATATCGGGATCCCTTTATTAGGATCCCTGTATCAGGATCCCTGTTTCAGGATCCCTGTATCAGGATCCTTGTATTAGGACCCTATATCAGGATCCTTGTATTAAGTTCCCTGTATCAGGATCCCTGTTTCAGGATCCCTTTATCAGAATCCCTTTTTCTGGATTCATGCATCAGGATCCCTGTTTCAGGATCCTTGTATCAGGATCCCTATATCAGGGTCCTTGTATCAGGATCAATGTTTCAGGTTCCCTATATCAGGAACACTGTATTAGGATCCATGTATCAGGATCCCTAAATCAGGATCCCTATATCAGGATCCTTGTATCAGGATCTCTGAGTCAGGGTCCCTGTTTCAGGAACCCTGTATCAGGATCCATATATCAGGGTCCCTGTATGAGGACCCTGTAACAGGATCCCTTTATCAGGATCCCTGTATCAGATTCCCTGTTTCAGGATACATGTATAAGGATCCCTTTATCTGGATCCGTGTATCAGGATCCCTGTTTCAGGATCCTTGTATCAGGATCTCTGTGCCAGGATCTCTGTTTCAGGTTCTCTATATCAGGAACCATGCATTAGGATCCCTGTATCAGGATCCCTATATAAGGATCACTGTATCAGGATCCCTATATAAGGATCCCTGTATCAGGTTCCTTGTATCAGGATCCCTGTTTCAGGTTCCCTATATCAGGAACCCTGTATTAGAGATCCCTGTATCAGGATCCCTGAGTAAGGATCCCTATATCAGGATCCTTGCAACAGGATCCCTCTGACAGAATCCTTGTTTAAGGATCCCTATATCAGGATCTCTGTTTCAGGGTCCTTAATTCAGGATCCCTGTATTAGGATCCCTGTATCAGGATCCCTGTATTAGGACCGTATGTCAGGATCCCTGTATTAGGACCCTGTATCAGGATCCCTTTTTCAGGATCCTTATATCAGGAGCCATGTATTAGGACCCTATATCAGGATCCCTGTTTCAGAATCCTTATACCAGGATCCCTGTATCAGGATCCTTGTATTAGGATTCCTGCTTCAGGATCCCTATATCAGGATCCCTGCATAAGGATCCCTGTATCTGAATTCTTGAATTAGGATCCCTATATCAGGATCTCTGTTTCAGGATCTCTATAACAGGATCCCTGTATTAGGATCCCTGTATCAGGATCCCTGTATTAGGGCGCTATATCAAGAACCCTGTATTATTACCCTTTATCACTATCCCTGTTTCAAGATCCCAATATCGTGATCCCTATATTTGGATCACTGTATCAGGATCCCTGTTTCAGGATCCCTGTATCATGATCCCTGTATTAGAACTCTATATCAGGATCCCTGTATTAGGACCCTGTATCAGGATCCCTGTTTCAGGATCCCTGTATTAGGATCCCTGTATCAGGATCAGAATATCAGGCTCCCTGTATCAGGCTCCCTGTATCAGGTTCTCCGTATCAAGATCCTGCTCTAGCAGCAACAAAGTGCTGACAGCAACAACACAGTGCTGACAGCATCAACACAGTGCTGACAGCAGCAACACAGTGCTGACAGCATCAACACAGTGCTGACAGCAGCAACACAGTGCTGACAGCAGTAACACAGTGCTGACAGCAGTAACACAGTGCTGACAGCAGCAACACAGTGCTGACAGCAGTAACACAGTGCTGACAGCAGCAACACAGTGCTGACAGCGGCAACACAGTGCTGACAGCAGCAACACAGTGCTGACAGCAGCAACACAGTGCTAGCAGCAGCAACACAGTGCTAGCAGCAGCAACACCTTGCTGACAGCAGCAACACAGTGCTGACAGCAGCAACACAGTGCTGACACCAGCAACACAGTGCTAACAGCATCAACACAGTGCTGACAGCAGCAACACAGTGCTGACAGCAGCAACACAGTGCTAACAGCAGCAACACAGTGCTAACAGCAGCAACACAACGCTGACAGCAGCAACACAGCGGTGACAGCAGCAACACAGTGCTGACAGCAGCAACACAGTGCTGACAGCAGCAACACAGTGCTGACATCAGCTACTTAGTGCTGACAGCAGCAACACAGTGCTGACAGCAGCAACACAGTGCTAACAGCAGCAACACAGTGTTGACAGCAGCAACACAGTGCTGACAGCAGCAACACAGTGCTGACAGCAGCAACACAGTGCTAACAGCAGCAACACAGTGTTGACAGCAGCAACACAGTGCTGACAGCAGCAACACAGTGCTGACAGCAGCAACACAGTGCTGACAGCAGCAACACAGTGCTGACAGCAGCAACACAGTGCTGACAGCAGCAACACAGTGCTGACATCAGCTACTTAGTGCTGACAGCAGCAACACAGTGCTGACAGCAGCAACACAGTGTTGACAGCAGCAACACAGTGCTGACAGCAGCAACACAGTGTTGACAGCAGCAACACAGTGCTGACAGCAGCAACACAGTGCTGACAGCAGCAACACAGTGCTGACAGCAGCAACACAGTGCTAACAGCAGCAACACAGTGTTGACAGCAGCAACACAGTGCTGACAGCAGCAACACAGTGCTGACAGCAGCAACACAGTGCTGACAGCAGCAACACAGTGTTGACAGCAGCAACACAGTGCTGAGAGCAGCAACACAGTGCTGACAGCAGCAACACAGTGCTGACAGCAGCAACACAGTGTTGACAGCAGCAACACAGTGCTGAGAGCAGCAACACAGTGCTGACAGCAGCAACACAGTGCTGACAGCAGCAACACAGTGCTGACAGCAGCAACACAGTGCTAACAGCAGCAACACAGTGCTGACAGCAGCAACACAGTGCTGACAGCAGCAACACAGGCACCTTAACCTTCTCTCTCAGATTGTCATCGTCTCTCCTAATTTCTTTTTAACAAAAGCGGTTTGACTCGTCTTGACAGCGAGGATCACACATGAAAGAGGTGATCCTCGCTTCTCTTGCGAGGATCATCTCCGACAAAGGTGATCCTCGCTTCTCTTGCGAGGATCACCCTCGAAAGTGGTGATCCTCGCTTCTCTTGCGAGGATCATCAAAAAAGGTGATCCTCGCTTCTCTTGCGAGGATCACTCCCGAAAGAGGTGATCCTCGCTTCTCTTGCGAGGATCACCCTCGAAAGAGGTGATCCTCGCTTCTCTTGCGAGGATCACCCTGGAAAGAGGTGATCCTGGCTTCTCTGGATCTTGCCTGTTGCTTCCATTAACATGACTCTCAGCCTCATAATATGTACTTCTTAAATCTCGTCGTTTTCCACCAGATTTCATGTATACATCAGACAAAATACCCATGATATTAGGCATATATACACGTAAGTATATTACGACTACTGTGCTTATCACCAGCTCCAAGTGGAAGGCACTTATTACCTTGCCTTTTGGTAGGGAGTACAAAGTGGCAGGGGATACAGGGTGGTAGGGGATACAGGGTGGTAGGGGATACAGGATGGTAAGGCATACAGGATGGTAGGGGATACAGGGTGGTAGGGGAAACAGGATGGTAGGGGATAAAGGATGGTAGGGGATACAGGGTGGTAGGGGATACAGGATGGTAGGGGATACAGGGTGTAGGGGATACAGGATGGTAGGGGATACAGGGTGGTAGGGGACACAGGGTGGTAGGGGATACAGGGTGTAGGGGATACAGGATGGAAGGGAATACAGGATGGTAGGGGATACAGGATGTTAGGAGATACAGGGTGTAGGGGATACAGGATGGTAGGGGATACAGGATGGTAGGGGACACAGGGTGGTAGGGGATACAGGATGGTAGGGGATAAAGGATGGTAGGGGATACAGGGTGGTAGGGGATACAGGATGGTAGGGGATACAGGGTGTAGGGGATACAGGATGGTAGGGGATACAGGGTGGTAGGGGATACAGGATGGTAGGGGATACAGGATGTTAGGAGATACAGGGTGTAGGGGATACAGGATGGTAGGGGATACAGGATGGTAGGGGATACAGGGTGGTAGGGGATACAGGATGGTAGGGGATAAAGGATGGTAGGGGATACAGGGTGGTAGGGGATACAGGATGGTAGGGGATACAGGGTGTAGGGGATACAGGATGGTAGGGGATACAGGGTGGTAGGGACACAGGGTGGTAGGGGATACAGGGTGTAGGGGATACAGGATGGTAGGGAATACAGGATGGTAGGGGATACAGGATGTTAGGAGATACAGGGTGTAGGGGATACAGGATGGTAGGGGATACAGGATGGTAGGGGAAAGAGGGTGGTAGGGCATACAGGATGGTAGGGGATACAGGATGGTAGGGGATACAGGATGGTAGGGGACACAGGGTGGTAGGGGATACAGGATGGTAGGGGATAAAGGATGGTAGGGGATACAGGGTGGTAGGGGATACAGGATGGTAGGGGATACAGGGTGTAGGGGATACAGGATGGTAGGGGATACAGGATGGTAGGGGACACAGGGTGGTAGGGGATACAGGATGGTAGGGGATAAAGGATGGTAGGGGATACAGGGTGGTAGGGGATACAGGATGGTAGGGGATACAGGGTGTAGGGGATACAGGATGGTAGGGGATACAGGGTGGTAGGGGATACAGGATGGTAGGGGATACAGGATGTTAGGAGATACAGGGTGTAGGGGATACAGGATGGTAGGGGATACAGGATGGTAGGGGATACAGGGTGGTAGGGGACACAGGATGGTAGGGGATAAAGGATGGTAGGGGATACAGGGTGGTAGGGGATACAGGATGGTAGGGGATACAGGGTGTAGGGGATACAGGATGGTAGGGGATACAGGGTGGTAGGGGACACAGGGTGGTAGGGGATACAGGGTGTAGGGGATACAGGATGGTAGGGAATACAGGATGGTAGGGGATACAGGATGTTAGGAGATACAGGGTGTAGGGGATACAGGATGGTAGGGGATACAGGATGGTAGGGGAAAGAGGGTGGTAGGGCATACAGGATGGTAGGGGATACAGGGTGGTAGGGGATACAGGATGGTAGGGAATACAGGATGGTAGGGGATACAGGATGGTAGGGGAAAGAGGATGGTAGGGGATACAGGATGGTAGGGGATACAGGGTGGTAAGGGATACAGGATGGCAGGGGATACAGGGTCGTAGGGGATACAGGGTGGTAGGGGATACAGGATGGTAGGGGATACAGGGTGGTAGGGGATACAGGGTGGTAGGGGATACAGGGTGGTAGGGGATACAGGATGGTAAGGGATACAGGATGGTAGGGGATACAGGATGGTAGGGGATACAGGATGGTAGGGGAAAGAGGGTGGTAGGGGATACAGGATGGTAGGGGATACAGGGTGGTAGGGGATAAAGGATGGTAGGGGATACAGGGTGGTAGGGGATACAGGGTGGTAGGGGATACAGGGTGGTAGGGGATACAGGGTGGTAGGGGATACAGGGTGGTAGGGGGTACAGGGTGGTAGAGGATACAGGTTGGTAGGGGATACAGGGTGGTAGGGGATACAGGGTGGAAGGGGATACAGGGTGGTAGGAGATACATGAAGGTAGGGGATACAGGATGGTAGGGGATACAGGGTGGTAGGGGATACAGGGTGGTAGAGGATACAGGGTGGTAGGGGATACAGGGTGGTAGGAGATACAGGATGGTAGGGGATACAGGATGGTAGTGGATACAGGGTGGTAGGGGATACAGGGCGGTAGAGGATACAGGGTGGTAGGGGATACAGGGTGGTAGGGGATACAGGGTGGTAGGGGATACAGGGTGGTAGGGGATACAGGGTGGTAAGGGATACAGGGTGGTAGGGGATACAGGGTGGTAGGGGATACAGGGTTGTAGGAGATACAGGATGGTAGGGGATACAGGGTAGTAGGGGATACAGGGTGGTAGGGGATACAGGGTGGTAGAGGATACAGGGTGGTAGGGGATACAGGGTGGAAGGGGACACAGGGTGGTAGGGGATAGAGGGTGGTAGGGGATACAGGGTGGTAGAGGATACAGGAAGGTAGGGGATACAGGATGGTAGAGGATACAGGGTGTAGGGGATACAGGATGGTAGGGGATACAGGGTGGTAGGGGATACAGGGGGTAGTGGATACAGGATGGTAGGGGATACAGGGTGGTAGGGGATTTAGGAAGGTAGGGGATACAGGATGGTAGGGGATACAGGTTGGTAGGGATACAGGATGGTAGGGGATAGAGGGTGGTAGGGGATACAGGATGGTAGGGGATACAGGATGGTAGGGGATACAGGATGGTAGGGGATACAGGATGGTAGGGATACAGGATGGTAGGGGATACAGGGTGGTAGGGGAAACAGGATGGTAGGGGATACAGGATGGTATGGGATACAGGGTGGTAGGGGATACAGGGTGGTAGGGGATACAGGATGGTAGGGATACAGGGTGGTAGGGGATACAGGATGGTAGGGGATACAGGATGGTAGGGGATACAGGGTGGTAGGAAATACAGGGTGGTAGGGGATACAGGGTGGTAGGGGATACAGGATGGTAGGGGATACAGGATGGTAGGGGATACAGGGTGGTAGGGGATACAGGGTGGTAGGGGATACAGGGTGGTAGGGGATACAGGGTGGTAGGGGATACAGGGTGGTAGGGGATACCGGGTGGTAGGGGATACAGGGTGGTAGGGGATACAGGGTGGTTGGGGATACAGGGTGGCAGGGGATACAGGATGGTAGGGGATACAGGGTGGTAGGGGATACAGGATGGTAGGGGATACAGGGTGGTAGGGGATACAGGGTGGTAGGGGATACAGGGTGGTAGGGGATACAGGGTGGTAGGGGATACAGGGTGGTAGGGGATACAGGGTGGTAGGGGATACAGGGTGGTAGGGGATACAGGGTGGTAGGGGATACAGGGTGGTAGAGGATACAGGGTGGTAGGGGATACAGGGTGGTAGGGGATACAGGGTGGTAGGGGATACAGGGTGGTAGGGGATACAGGGTGGTAGGGGATACAGGGTGGTAGGGGATACAGGGAGGTAGGGGATACAGGGTGGTAGGGGATACAGGGAGGTAGGGGATACAGGGTGGTAGGGGATACAGGGTGGTAGGGGATACAGGGTGGTAGGGGATACAGGGTGGTAGAGGATACAGGGTGGTAGGGGATACAGGGTGGTAGGGGATACAGGGTGGTAAGGGATACAGGGTGGTAGAGGATACAGGGTGGTAGGGGATACAGGGTGGTAGGGGATACAGGGTGGTAGGGGATACAGGGTGGTAGGGGATACAGGGTAGTAGGGGATACAGGGTGGTAGGGGATACAGGGTGGTAGGGGATACAGGGTGGTAGGGGATACAGGATGGTAGGGGATACAGGGTGGTAGGGGATACAGGGTGGTAGGGGATACAGGGTGGTAGGGGATACAGGGTGGTCGGGGATACAGGGTGGTCGGGGATACAGGGTGGTAGGGGATACAGGGTGGTAGGGGATACAGGGTGGTAGGGGATACAGGGTGGTCGGGGATATAGGGTGGTCGGGGATACAGGGTGGTAGGGGATACAGGGTGGTCGGGGATACAGGGTGGTCGGGGATACAGGGTGGTCGGGGATACAGGGTGGTCGGGGATGCAGGGTGGTCGGGGATACAGGGTGGTCGGGGATACAGGGTGGTAGGGGATACAGGGTGGTCGGGGATACAGGGAGGTAGGGGATACAGGGTGGTAGGGGATACAGGGTGGTAGGGGATACAGGGAGGTAGGGGATACAGGGTGGTAGGGGATACAGGGTGGTAGGGGATACAGGGTGGTAGGGGATACAGGGTGGTAGGGGATGCAGGATGGTAGGGGATACAGGGAGGTAGGGGATACAGGGTGGTAGGGGATACAGGGTGGTAGGGGATACAGGATGGTAGGGGATACAGGGAGGTAGGGGATACAGGGTGGTAGGGGATACAGGGTGGTAGGGGATACAGGGTGGTAGGGGATACAGGGTGGTAGGGGATACAGGGTGGTAGGGGATACAGGGTGGTAGGGGATACAGGGTGGTGTAATGGGGCCAGTGATGTGGAATTTATATTATTTTCTTCTTGTTTTCTTATCTCTTTCTTTATATTTTCCATTTGTTTAATTATCTTTTTAAGTTTAACTTACTTATTTTCAGTGGTAAAAATCACCATCTAGACAACATTCAGTGGGACTGAATTCTCCTTTAAATGTGTTGACGTAATTTCTTTTCTCTTTCAGATTTCTGACGACACAGTTACTGCAGTGCCCAGATAAATTATACACTATCCTGGCAGTTAATTAACACAGCTGCATTATTCAGTAACACGAAATACAACATTAATGTTCAATTTTTTTTTTTCATTTTTTCAGATTGTTCACTGGGAAACTCTTCCTGAAATCAGGTAAAAATTATATATTATTTAATAATCATACGATATGTATAATTGGGATATATGTATATTAAAGGCCTTCAGTATGTATAACTAGGGTATGTATGTATTAAAGGCACAGTGTGTATGATGGAGTTACAGTATGATTTAGCCATTGACGAGGCCACATAAAACCTGACCATTGGCCTTAACATCCAGTTGTTTGATTCTGGCATTCTGGCAGGTGTTACTGAGTGCCTGTGTTAGACCATGCTAGTATGACCAGAGAGCAGGTGTTACTGAGTGCCTGTGTTAGACCATGCTAGTATGACCAGAGAGCAGGTGTTACTGAGTGCCTGTGTTAGACCATGCTAGTATGACCAGAGAGCAGGTGTTACTGAGTGTATGTGTTAGACCATGCTAGTATGACCAGAGAGCAGGTGTTACTGAGTGCCTGTGTTAGACCATGCTAGTATGACCAGAGAGCAGGTGTTACTGAGTGCCTGTGTTAGACCATGCTAGTATGACCAGAGAGCAGGTGTTACTGAGTGCCTGTGTTAGAGCATGCTAGTATGACCAGAGAGCAGGTGTTACTGAGTGCCTGTGTTAGACCATGCTAGTATGACCAGAGAGCAGGTGTTACTGAGTGCCTGTGTTAGAGCATGCTAGTATGACCAGAGAGCAGGTGTTACTGAGTGCCTGTGTTAGACCATGCTAGTATGACCAGAGAGCAGGTGTTACTGAGTGCCTGTGTTAGACCATGCTAATATGACCAGAGAGCAGGTGTTACTGAGTACCTGTGTTAGACCATGCTAGTATGACCTGAGAGCAGGTGTTACTGAGTGCCTGTGTTAGACCATGCTAGTATGACCAGAGAGCAGGTGTTACTGAGTGCCTGTGTTAGACCATGCTAGTATGACCAGAGAGCAGGTGTTACTGAGTGCCTGTGTTAGACCATGCTAGTATGACCAGAGAGCAGGTGTTACTGAGTGCCTGTGTTAGACCATGCTAGTATGACCAGAGAGCAGGTGTTACTGAGTGCCTGTGTTAGACCATGCTAGTATGACCAGAGAGCAGGTGTTACTGAGTGCCTGTGTTAGACCATGCTAATATGACCAGAGAGCAGGTGTTACTGAGTGCCTGTGTTAGACCATGCTAGTATGACCAGAGAGCAGGTGTTACTGAGTGCTTGTGTTAGACCATGCTAGTATGACCAGAGAGGAGGTGTTACTGAGTGCTGTGTTAGACCATGCTAGTATGACCAGAGAGCAGGTGTTACTGAGTGCCTGTGTTAGACCATGCTAGTATGGCCAGTGAGCAGGTGCTACTGAGTACCTATGTTAGACCATGCTAGTATGACCAGAGAGCAGGTGTTACTGAGGGCCTGTGTTAGACCATGCAAGTATGACCAGAGAGCAGGTGCTACTGAGCGCCTGTGTTAGACCATGCTAGTATGACCTGAGAGCAGGTGTTGCTGAGTGTCTGTGTTAGACCATGCTAGTATGACCTGAGAGCAGGTGTTACTGAGTGCCTGTGTCAGACCATGCTAGTATGACCAGAGAGCAGGTGTTACTGAGTGCCTGTGTTAGACCATGCTAGTATGGCCAGAGAGCAGGTGTTACTGAGTGCCTGTGTTAAACCATGCTAGTATGGCCAGAGAGCAGGTTACTGAGTGCCTGTGTTAGACCATGCTAGTATGACCAGAGAGCAGGTGTTACTGAGTGCCTGTGTTAGACCATGCTAGTATGGCCAGAGAGCAGGTGTTACTGAGTGCCTGTGTTAAACCATGCTAGTATGGTCAGAGAGCAGGTGTTACTGAGTGCCTGTGTTAGACCACGCTAGTATGACCAGAGAGCAGGTGTTACTGAGTGCCTGTGTTAGACCATGCTAGTATGACCAGAGAGCAGGTGCTACCGAGTGCCTGTGTTAGACCATGCTAGTATGACCAGAGAGCAGGTGTTACTGAGTGCCTGTGTTAGACCATGCTAGTATGACCAGAGAGCAGGTGTTACTGAGTGCCTGTGTTAGACCATGCTAGTATGACCAGAGAGGAGGTGTTACTGAGTGCCTGTGTTAGACCATGCTAGTATGACCAGAGAGGAGGTGTTACTGAGTGCTGTGTTAGACCATGCTAGTATGACCAGAGAGCAGGTGTTACTGAGTGCCTGTGTTAGACCATGCTAGTATGGCCAGTGAGCAGGTGCTACTGAGTACCTATGTTAGACCATGCTAGTATGACCAGAGAGCTGGTGTTACTGAGGGCCTGTGTTAGACCATGCAAGTATGACCAGAGAGCAGGTGCTACTGAGCGCCTGTGTTAGACCATGCTAGTATGACCTGAGAGCATGTGTTGCTGAGTGTCTGTGTTAGACCATGCTAGTATGACCAGAGAGCAGGTGTTACTGAGTGCCTGTGTTAGACCATGCCAGTATGACCAGAGAGCAGGTGTTACTGAGTACCTGTGTTAGACCATGCTAGTATGACCAGAGAGCAGGTGCTACTGAGTGTCTGTGTTAGACCATGCTAGTATGACCAGAGAGGAGGTGTTACTGAGTGCTGTGTTAGACCATGCTAGTATGAACAGAGAGCAGGTGCTACTGAGTGCCTGTGTTAGACCATGCTAGTATGAGCAGAGAGCAGGTGTTACTGAGTGCCTGTGTTAGACCATGCTAGTATGGCCAGTGAGCAGGTGCTACTGAGTACCTATGTTAGACCATGCTAGTATGACCAGAGAGCAGGTGTTACTGAGGGCCTGTGTTAGACCATGCTAGTATGACCAGAGAGCAGGTGTTACTGAGTGCCTGTGTTATACGACGCTAGTATGGCCGGAGAGCAGGTGTTACTGAGTGCCTGTGTTAAACCATGCGAGTATGGCCAGAGAGCAGGTGTTACTGAGTGCTTGTGTTAGACCATGCTAGTATGACCCGAGAGCAGGTGTTACTGAGTGCCTGTGTTACACCATGCAAGTATGACCAGAGAGCAGGTGCTACCGAGTGCCTGTGTTAGACCATGCTAGTATGACCAGAGAGCAGGTGTTACTGAGTGCCTGTGTTAGACCATGCTAGTATGACCAGAGAGCAGGTGTTACTGAGTGCCTGCGTTAGACCATGCTAGTATGACCAGAGAGTAGGTGTTACTGAGTGCCTGTGTTAGATCATGATAGTATGACCAGAGAGCAGGTGTTACTGATGGCCTGTGTTAGACCATGCTAGTATGACCAGAGAGCAGGTGTTACCGAGTGTCTGTGTTAGACCATGCTAGTATGACCAGAGAGGAGGTGTTACTGAGTGCTGTGTTAGACAATGCTAGTATGACCAGAGAGCAGGTGCTACTGAGTGCCTGTGTTAGACCATGCTAGTATGACCAGAGAGCATGTGTTACTGAGTGCCTGTGTTAGACAATGCTAGTATGGGCAGTGAGCAGGTGCTACTGAGTACCAATGTTAGACCATGCTAGTATGACCAGAGAGCAGGTGTTACTGACGGCCTGTGTTAGACCATGCAAATATGACCAGAGAGCAGGTGTTACTGAGTGCCTGTGTTAGACCATGGTAGTATAACCTGAGAGCAGGTGTTACTGAATGTCTGTGTTAGACCATGCTAGTATGACCAGGGAGCAGAGGTTACCGAGTGCCTGTGTTAGACCATGCTAGTATGACCAGAGAGCAGGTGCTACTGAGTGCCTGTGTTAGACCATGCTAGTATGACCAGGGAGCAGAGGTTACTGAGTGCCTGTGTTAGACCATGTTAGTATGGGCAGTGAGCAGGTGCTACTGAGTACCTATGTTAGACCATGCTAGTATGACCAGAGAGCAGGGGTTACTGAGTGCCTGTGTTAGACCATGCTAGTATGACCAGAGAGCATGTGTTACTGAGTGCCTGTGTTAGACCATGCTAGTACGACCAGAGAGCACGTGCTACTGAGTGCCTGTGTTAGACCTTGCAAGTATGACCAGAGACCAGGTGCTACTGAGTGCCTGTGTTAGACCATGCTAGTATGACCAGAGAGCAGGTGCTACTGAATGCCTGTGTTAGACCATGCTAATATGACCAGGGAACAGAGGTTACTGAGTGCCTGTGTTAGACCATGCAAGTATGACCAGAGAGCAGGTGTTACTGAGTGCCTGTGTTAGATCACGCCAGTATGATCAGAGAGCAGGTGTTACTGAATGCCTGTGTTAGACCATGCAAGTATGACAAGAGAGCAGGTGTTACTGAGTGCTTGTGTTAGACCATGCTAGTATGACCAGAGACAAGGTGTTACTGAGTGCCTGTGTTAGATCACGTCAGTATGATCAGAGAGCAGGTATTACTGAGTGCCTGTGTTAGACCATGCAAGTATGACCAGAGAGCAGGTGTTACTGAGTGCCTGTGTTAGATCACGCCAGTATGACCAGAGAGCAGGTGTTACTGAGTGCCTGTGTTAGACCATGCTAGTATGACCAGAGAGCAGGTGCTACTGAGTGCATGTGTTAGATCATGCAAGTATGACCAGAGAGCAGGTGCTAATAAGCGCCTGTGTTAGACCATGCTAATATGACCAGAGAGCAGGTGCTACTGAATGCCTGTGTTAGACCATGCTAGTATGACCAGAGAGCAGCTGCTACTGAGTGCCTGTGTTAGACCATGCTAGTATGACCAGAGAGCAGGTGCTACTGAGTGCCTGTGTTAGACCATGCTAGTATGACCTGAGAGCAGGTGTTACTGAGTGCCTGTGTTAGACCATGCAAGTATGACCAGAGAGCAGGTGCTACCGAGTGCCTGTGTTAGACCATGCTAGTATGACCAGAGAGCAGGTGTTACTGAGTGCCTGCGTTAGACAATGCTAGTATGACCAGAGAGTAGGTGTTACTGAGTGCCTGTGTTAGATCATGATAGTATGACCAGAGAGCAGGTGTTACTGATGGCCTGTGTTAGACCATGCTAGTATGACCAGAGAGCAGGTGTTACCGAGTGTCTGTGTTAGACCATGCTAGTATGACCAGAGAGGAGGTGTTACTGAGTGCTGTGTTAGACAATGCTAGTATGACCAGAGAGCAGGTGCTACTGAGTGCCTGTGTTAGACCATGCTAGTATGACCAGAGAGCATGTGTTACTGAGTGCCTGTGTTAGACAATGCTAGTATGGGCAGTGAGCAGGTGCTACTGAGTACCTATGTTAGACCATGCTAGTATGACCAGAGAGCAGGTGTTACTGACGGCCTGTGTTAGACCATGCAAATATGACCAGAGAGCAGGTGCTACTGAGTGCCTGTGTTAGACCATGGTAGTATAACCTGAGAGCAGGTGTTACTGAATGTCTGTGTTAGACCATGCTAGTATGACCAGGGAGCAGAGGTTACCGAGTGCCTGTGTTAGACCATGCTAGTATGACCAGAGAGCAGGTGCTACTGAGTGCCTGTGTTAGACCATGCTAGTATGACCAGGGAGCAGAGGTTACTGAGTGCCTGTGTTAGACCATGTTAGTATGGGCAGTGAGCAGGTGCTACTGAGTACCTATGTTAGACCATGCTAGTATGACCAGAGAGCAGGGGTTACTGAGTGCCTGTGTTAGACCATGCTAGTATGACCAGAGAGCATGTGTTACTGAGTGCCTGTGTTAGACCATGCTAGTACGACCAGAGAGCACGTGCTACTGAGTGCCTGTGTTAGACCTTGCAAGTATGACCCGAGACCAGGTGCTACTGAGTGCCTGTGTTAGACCATGCTAGTATGACCAGAGAGCAGGTGCTACTGAATGCCTGTGTTAGACCATGCTAATATGACCAGGGAACAGAGGTTACTGAGTGCCTGTGTTAGACCATGCAAGTATGACCAGAGAGCAGGTGTTACTGAGTGCCTGTGTTAGATCACGCCAGTATGATCAGAGAGCAGGTGTTACTGAATGCCTGTGTTAGACCATGCAAGTATGACCAGAGAGCAGGTGTTACTGAGTGCTTGTGTTAGACCATGCTAGTATGACCAGAGAGCAGGTGTTACTGAGTGCCTGTGTTAGATCACGTCAGTATGATCAGAGAGCAGGTATTACTGAGTGCATGTGTTAGACCATGCAAGTATGACCAGAGAGCAGGTGTTACTGAGTGCCTGTGTTAGATCACGCCAGTATGACCAGAGAGCAGGTGTTACTGAGTGCCTATGTTAGACCATGCTAGTATGACCAGAGAGCAGGTGCTACTGAGTGCATGTGTTAGATCATGCAAGTATGACCAGAGAGCAGGTGCTAATAAGCGCCTGTGTTAGACCATGCTAATATGACCAGAGAGCAGGTGCTACTGAATGCCTGTGTTAGACCATGCTAGTATGACCAGAGAGCAGCAGCTACTGAGTGCCTGTGTTAGACCATGCTAGTATGACCAGAGAGCAGGTGCTACTGAGTGCCTGTGTTAGACCATGCTAGTATGACCTGAGAGCAGGTGTTACTGAGTGCCTGTGTTAGACCATGCAAGTATGACCAGAGAGCAGGTGCTACTGAGTGCCTGTGTTAGACCATGCTAGTATGACCAGAGAGCAGGTGTTACTGAGTGCCTGTGTTAGACCATGCTAGTATGACCAGAGAGGAGGTGTTACTGAGTGCTGTGTTAGACCATGCTAGTATGACCAGAGAGCAGGTGTTACTGAGTGCCTGTGTTAGACCATGCTAGTATGGCCAGTGAGCAGGTGCTACTGAGTACCTATGTTAGACCATGCTAGTATGACCAGAGAGCAGGTGTTACTGAGGGCCTGTGTTAGACCATGCAAGTATGACCAGAGAGCAGGTGCTACTGAGCGCCTGTGTTAGACCATGCTAGTATGACCTGAGAGCAGGTGTTGCTGAGTGTCTGTGTTTGACCATGCTAGTATGACCAGAGAGCAGGTGTTACTGAGTGCCTGTGTTAGACCATGCCAGTATGACCAGAGAGCAGGTGTTACTGAGTACCTGTGTTAGACCATGCTAGTATGACCAGAGAGCAGGTGCTACTGAGTGTCTGTGTTAGACCATGCTAGTATGACCAGAGAGGAGGTGTTACTGAGTGCTGTGTTAGACCATGCTAGTATGACCAGAGAGCAGGTGCTACTGAGTGCCTGTGTTAGACCATGCTAGTATGACCAGAGAGCAGGTGTTACTGAGTGCCTGTGTTAGACCATGCTAGTATGGCCAGTGAGCAGGTGCTACTGAGTACCTATGTTAGAGCATGCTAGTATGACCAGAGAGCAGGTGTTACTGAGTGCCTGTGTTATACCACGCTAGTATGGCCGGAGAGCAGGTGTTACTGAGTGCCTGTGTTAAACCATGCGAGTATGGCCAGAGAGCAGGTGTTACTGAGTGCCTGTGTTAGACCATGCTAGTATGACCAGAGAGCAGGTGTTACTGAGTGCCTGTGTTACACCATGCAAGTATGACCAGAGAGCAGGTGCTACCGAGTGCCTGTGTTAGACCATGCTAGTATGACCAGAGAGCAGGTGTTACTGAATGCCTGCGTTAGACCATGCTAGTATGACCAGAGAGTAGGTGTTACTGAGTGCCTGTGTTAGATCATGATAGTATGACCAGAGAGCAGGTGTTACTGATGGCCTGTGTTAGACCATGCTAGTATGACCAGAGAGCAGGTGTTACCGAGTGTCTGTGTTAGACCATGCTAGTATGACCAGAGAGGAGGTGTTACTGAGTGCTGTGTTAGACAATGTTAGTATGACCAGAGAGCAGGTGCTACTGAGTGCCTGTGTTAGACCATGCTAGTATGACCAGAGAGCATGTGTTACTGAGTGCCTGTGTTAGACAATGCTAGTATGGGCAGTGAGCAGGTGCTACTGAGTACCTATGTTAGACCATGCTAGTATGACCAGAGAGCAGGTGTTACTGACGGCCTGTGTTAGACCATGCAAGTATGACCAGAGAGCAGGTGTTACTGAGTGCCTGTGTTAGACCATGGTAGTATAACCTGAGAGCAGGTGTTACTGAATGTCTGTGTTAGACCATGCTAGTATGACCAGGGAGCAGAGGTTACTGAGTGCCTGTGTTAGACCATGTTAGTATGAGCAGTGAGCAGGTGCTACTGAGTACCTATGTTAGACCATGCTAGTATGACCAGAGAGCAGGGGTTACTGAGTGCCTGTGTTAGACCATGCTAGTATGACCAGAGAGCATGTGTTACTGAGTGCCTGTGTTAGACCATGCTAGTATGACCAGAGAGCACGTGCTACTGAGTGCCTGTGTTAGACCTTGCAAGTATGACCAGAGACCAGGTGCTACTGAGTGCCTGTGTTAGACCATGCTAGTATGACCAGAGAGCAGGTGCTACTGAATGCCTGTGTTAGACCATGCTAATATGACCAGGGAACAGAGGTTACTGAGTGCCTGTGTTAGACCATGCAAGTATGACCAGAGAGCAGGTGTTACTGAGTGCCTGTGTTAGATCACGCCAGTATGATCAGAGAGCAGGTGTTACTGAATGCTTGTGTTAGACCATGCAAGTATGACCAGAGAGCAGGAGTTACTGAGTGCTTGTGTTAGACCATGCTAGTATGACCAGAGAGCAGGTGTTACTGAGTGCCTGTGTTAGATCACGTCAGTATGATCAGAGAGCAGGTATTACTGAGTGCCTGTGTTAGACCATGCAAGTATGACCAGAGAGCAGGTGTTACTGAGTGCCTGTGTTAGATCACGCCAGTATGACCAGAGAGCAGGTGTTACTGAGTGCCTGTGTTAGACCATGCTAGTGTGACCAGAGAGCAGGTGCTCCTGAGTGCATGTGTTAGATCATGCAAGTATGACCAGAGAGCAGGTGCTAATAAACGCCTGTGTTAGACCATGCTAATATGACCAGAGAGCAGGTGCTACTGAATACCTGTGTTAGACCATGCTAGTATGACCAGAGAGCAGCTGCTACTGAGTGCCTGTGTTAGACCATGCTAGTATGACCAGAGAGCAGGTGCTACTGAGTGCCTGTGTTAGACCATGCTAGTATGACCTGAGAGCAGGTGTTACTGACTGCGTGTGTTAGACCATGCAAGTATGACCAGAGGGCAGGTGCTACTGAGTGCCTGTGTTAGACCATGCTAGGATGACCAGAGAGCAGGTGTTACTGAGTGCCTGTGTTAGACCATGCAAGTATGACCAGAGGGCAGGTTCTACTGAGTGCCTGTGTTAGACCATGCCAGTATGACCAGAGAGTAGGTGTTACTGAATGCCTGTGTTAGACCATGCAAGTATGACTAGAGAGCAGGTGCTACTGAGTGTCTGTGTTAGACCATGCCAGTATGACCAGAGAGCAGGTGTTACTGAGTGCCTGTGTTAGATCACGCCAGTATGACCAGAGAGCAGGTGTTACTGAGTGCCTCTGTTAGACCATGCTAGTATGACCAGAGAGCAGGTGTTACTGAGTGCCTGTGTTAGACCATGCAAGTATGACCAGAGAGCAGGTGCTACTGAGCGCCTGTGTTAGACCATGCTAATATGTCCAGAGAGCAGGTGCTACTGAATGCCTGTGTTAGACCATGCTAGTATGACCAGAGAGCAGGTGTTACTGAGGGCCTGTGTTAGACCATGCAAGTATGACCAGAGAGCAGGTGCTACTGAGTGCCTGTGTTAGACCATGCCAGTATGACCAGAGAGCAGGTGTTACTGAGTGCCTGTGTTAGATCACGCCAGTATGACCAGAGAGCAGTTGTTACTGAGTGCTTGTGTTAGACCATGCTAGTATGACCAGAGAGGAGGTGTTACTGAGGACCTGTGTTAGACCATGCTAGTATGACCAGAGAGCAGGTGCTACTGAGTGCCTGTGTTAGACCATGCTAGTATGACCAGAGAGCAGGTGCTACTGAATGCCTGTGTTAGACCATGCTAGTGTGACCAGAGAGCAGATGCTGCTGAGTGCCTGTGTTAGACCATGCTAGTATGACCTGAGAGCAGGTGTTGCTGAGTGCCTGTGTTAGACCATGCTAGGATGACCAGAAAGGAGGTTTTACTGAGTGCCTGTGTTAGACCATGCAAGTATGACCAGAGAGCAGGTGCTACTGAGTGTCTGTGTTAGACCATGCCAGTATGACCAGAGAGCAGGTGTTACTGAGTGCCTGTGTTACATCACGCCAGTATGACCAGAGAGCAGGTGTTACTGAGTGCTTGTGTTAGACCATGCTAGTATGACCAGAGAGGAGGTGTTACTGAGGACCTGTGTTAGACCATGCTAGTATGACCAGAGAGCAGGTGCTACTGAGTGCCTGTGTTAGACCATGCCAGTATGACCAGAGAGCAGGTGTTACTGAGTGCCTGTGTTAGACCATACTAGTGAGACCAGAGAGCAGGTGTTACTTAGGGCCTGTGTTAGACCATGCTAGTATGACCAGAGAGCAGGTGCTACTGAGTGCCTGTGTTAGACCATGCTAGTATGACCAGAGAGCAGGTGTTACTGAGTGTCTGTGTTAGACCATACTAGTATGACCAGAGAGCAGGTGTTACTGAGGGCCTGTGTTAGACCATGCTAGTATGACCAGAGAGCAGATGTTACTGAGTGTCTGTGTTAGACCATACTAGTATGACCAGAGAGCAGGTGTTACTGAGTGCCTGTGTTAGACCATGCCAGTATGACCAGAGAGCAGGTGTTACTGAGTGTCTGTGTTAGACCATACTAGTATGACCAGAGAGCAGGTGTTACTGAGTGCCTGTGTTAGACCATGCCAGTATGACCAGAGAGCAAGGCAAAAATTTAGTCAGCACTGCTCTGTGAGGAGCGCGGTGTGCTGACTGTACTCTCCTCGGTACACCACTTAAGTGTAAAGCTGCTGGTAAGACTGTATGATGAGAAATATTACTTGAAAAGGATGGAATCAAGAATTTATTCCATTCTCGTGGGTGTCGTGGCCATCAAGGATTGATTCCATCCTCCTGGCCATCAAGGATTGATTCCATTCTCGTCAAGTGTCGTGACCATCAAGGATTGATTCCATTCTCCTGGCCATAAAAGATTGATTCCATCTTCGTGGCCATCAAGGATTGATTTCATCCTCCTGGCCATCAAGGATTGATTCGATTCTCGTGGAGTGTCGTGACCATCAAGGATTGATTCCATTCTCCTGGCCATCAAAGATTGGTTCCATCCTCCTGGACATCAAGGATTGATTCCATCCTCCTGGCCATCAACGATTGATTCCATCCTCTTTGCCATCAAGGATTGATTCCATCCTCTTTGCCATCAAGGATTGATTCCATCCTCTTTGCCATCAAGGATTGATTAACTCCTCTTTGCCATCAAGGATTGATTCCATCCTCTTTGCCATCAAGGATTGATTCCATCCTCTTTGCCATCAAGGATTGATTTCATCCTCGTGGTCATCAAGGATTGATTCCATCCTCATGGTCATCAAGGGTTGATTCCATCCTCGTGGCCATCAAGGATTGATTCCATCCTCGTGGTCATCAAGGAGTGATTCTATCCACGTGGCCATGAAGGATTTATTCCATCCTCGTGGTCATCAAGGATTGATTTCATCCTCGTGGTCATCAAGGATTGATTCCATCATCGTGGTCAACAAGGAGTGATTCCATCCTCGTGGTCAACAAAGAGTGATTCCATCCTCGTGGTCAAGAAGGATTGATTCCATCCTCGTGGTCAACAAGGATTGGTTCCATCCTCGTGGTCATCAAGGATTGATTCCATCCTCGTTGTCATCAAGGATTGATTCCATCCTTGTGGTCATCAAGAATTGATTCCATCCTCGTGGTCATCAAGGATTGATTCCATCCTCGTTGTCATCAAGGATTGATTCCATCCTCGTTGTCATCAAGGATTGATTCCATCCTCGTTGTCATCAAGGATTGATTCCATCCTTGTGGTCATCAAGAATTGATTCCATCCTCGTGGTCATCAAGGATTGATTCCATCCTCGTTGTCATCAAGGATTGATTCCATCCTCGTGGTCAACAAGGATTGGTTCCATCCTCGTGGTCATCAAGGATTGATTCCATCCTCGTTGTCATCAAGAATTGATTCCATCCTCGTGGTCAACAAGGAGTGATTCCATCCTTGTGGTCAACAAGGAGTGATTCCATCCTCGTGGTCAACAAGGATTGATTCCATCCTCGTGGTCATCAAAGATTGATTCCATCCTCGTGGTCAACAAGGATTGGTTCCATCCTCGTGGTCATCAAGGATTGATTCCATCCTCGTTGTCATCAAGAATTGATTCCATCCTCGTGGTCAACAAGGAGTGATTCCATCCTTGTGGTCAACAAGGAGTGATTCCATCCTCGTGGTCAACAAGGATTGATTCCATCCTCGTGGTCAACAAGGAGTGATTCCATCCTTGTGGTCAACAAGGAGTGATTCCATCCTCGTGGTCAACAAGGATTGATTCCATCCTCGTGGTCAACAAGGAGTGATTCCATCCTTGTGGTCAACAAGGAGTGATTCCATCCTCGTGGTCAACAAGGATTGATTCCATCCTCGTGGTCAACAAGGAGTGATTCCATCCTTGTGGTCAACAAGGAGTGATTCCATCCTCGTGGTCAACAAGGATTGATTCCATCCTCGTGGTCAACAAGGAGTGATTCCATCCTTGTGGTCAACAAGGAGTGATTCCATCCTCGTGGTCAACAAGGAGTGATTCCATCCTTGTGGTCAACAAGGAGTGATTCCATCCTCGTGGTCAACAAGGATTGATTCCATCCTCGTGGTCATCAAAGATTGATTCCATCCTCGTGGTCAACAAGGATTGGTTCCATCCTCGTGGTCATCAAGGATTGATTCCATCCTCGTTGTCATCAAGAATTGATTCCATCCTCGTGGTCAACAAGGAGTGATTCCATCCTTGTGGTCAACAAGGAGTGATTCCATCCTCGTGGTCAACAAGGATTGATTCCATCCTCGTGGTCAACAAGGAGTGATTCCATCCTTGTGGTCAACAAGGAGTGATTCCATCCTCGTGGTCAACAAGGATTGATTCCATCCTCGTGGTCAACAAGGAGTGATTCCATCCTTGTGGTCAACAAGGAGTGATTCCATCCTCGTGGTCAACAAGGATTGATTCCATCCTCGTGGTCAACAAGGAGTGATTCCATCCTTGTGGTCAACAAGGAGTGATTCCATCCTCGTGGTCAACAAGGATTGATTCCATCCTCGTGGTCAACAAGGAGTGATTCCATCCTTGTGGTCAACAAGGAGTGATTCCATCCTCGTGGTCAACAAGGAGTGATTCCATCCTTGTGGTCAACAAGGAGTGATTCCATCCTCGTGGTTACCAAGGATTGATTCCATCCTCGTGGCCATCAAGGGTTGATGGCCACAATGACATAACATCTCACCAGACATCTAACCTTCCCTAACCTATCCCATTTATATTTTACAATGGTCCGCATACTTTACCAACCCCAGACAAAATTAGCCCATCAACCTGTTAAAAGTCATGCTAGAAAAGTCCAAAACCTTCTTTACAGATGAATCACAATAAGAGTCATCCACACATCTAGTCAGCTCAGGAGGACTAGGCATGAGCAGGGACGCCCAGGTAGTGTCATATCCACACAGTTTTATCCTCCTCCAATGGCGCCAAAGAACCGGTGAACAAATTCTCCATAAACAGTAAAAAAAAAAATTCTGTTGGATAGATGCTCACCCGGCAATGATGATGCCTATCCAGCCCTGATGATGCTCATCCAGCCCTGATGATGTCCACACAGCCCTGATGATGCCCACCCAGCCCTGATGATCCCCATCCAGCCCTGATGATGCCCATCTAGCCCTGATGATGACAATCCAGCCCTGATGATGCACATCCAGCCCTTATGATGTCCAGACAGCCCTGATGATGCCCACCCAGCCCTGATGATGCCCATCCAGCCCTGATGATGCCAATCCAGCACTGATGATGCACATCCAGCCCTGATGATGCCCACACAGCCCTGATGATGCCCACCCAGCCCTGATGATGCCCAATCAGCACTGATGATGCCCACCCAGCCCTGATGATGCCAACCCAGCCCTGATGATGTCCATCCAGCCCTGATGATGCCCACACAGCCCTGATGATGCCCACCCAGCCCTGATGATGCCCATCCATCCCTGATGATGCCCATCCAGCCCTGACGATGCCCATCCAGCCTGATGATGCCCACACAGCCCTGATGATGCACACCCTGCCCTGAAGATGCCCACCCAGCCCTGATGATGCCCACCCAGCCCTGATGATGCCCACACAGCCCTGATGATGTCCACCCAGCCCTGATGATGGTCACACAGCCCTGATGATGCCCACCCAGCCCTGATGATGCCCATCCATCCCTGATGATGCCCATCCAGCCCTGATGATGCCCATCCAGCCCTGATGATGCCCACACAGTCTTGATGATGCCTACCCAGCCCTGATGATGCCCTCCCAGCACTGATGATGCCCACCCAGCCCTGATGATGCCCATCCAGCCCTCATGATGCCCATCCAACCTTGATGATGCCCACACAGTCCTCATGATGCCAACCCAGCCCTGATGATGCCCACCCAGCTCTGATGATGCCCACACAGCCCTGATGATGCCCACCCAGCCCTGATGATGCCCCCAGCCCTGATGATACCCATCCAGCCCTGATGATGCCCACACAGCCCTGATGATGCTCACCCAGCCCTGATGATGCCCACCCAGCCCTGATGATGCCCACACAGCCCTGATGATGCCCACCCAGCCCTGATGATGCCCATCCAGCCTTGATGATGCCCATCCAGCCCTGATGATGCCCACACAGCCCTGATGATGCTTACCCAGCCCTGATGATGCCCACACAGCCCTAATGATGCCCACCCAGCCCTGATGATGCCCCCCAGCCCTGATGATGCGCATCCAGCCCTGATGATGCCCACACAGCCCTGATGATGCTCACCCAGCCCTGATGATGTCCACCCAGCCCAGATGATGCCCACACAGCCCTGATGATGCCCACCCAGCCCTGATGATGCCTATCCAGCCCTGATGATGCCCATCCAGCCCTGATGATGCCCATCCAGCCCTGATGATGCCCATCCAGCCCTGATGATGCTCACCCAGCCCTGATGATGCCCACACAGCCCTGATGATGCCAATCCAGCCCTAATGATGCCCACACAGCCCTGATGATGCCCACACAGCCCTGACGATGCCCACCAAGCCCTGATGATGCCCTCCCAGCCCTGATGATGCCCACCCAGCCCTGATGATGCCCACCAAGCCCTGATGATGCCCACACTGCCCTGGTGATGCCCACACAGCCCTGATGATGCCCAACCAGCCATGATAATGCCCTCCTAGCCCTGATGATGCCCACCCAGCCCTGATGATGCACACCCAGACCTGATGATGCCCACACAGCCCTGGTGATGCCCACACAGCCCTGATGATGCCAACCCAGCCCTGATGATGCTCACCCAGCCCTGACGATGCCCACCCAGCCATGATGATGCCCACCCAGCCCTGATGATGCCCACACAGCCCTGATGATGCCCACCCAGCCCTGATGATGCCTATCCAGCCCTGATGATGCTCATCCAGCCCTGATGATGCCCACCCAGCCCTGATGATGCTCATCCAGCCCTGATGATGCCCATCCATCCCTGATGATGCTCACCCAGCCCTAATGATGCCCACCCAGCCTTGATGATGCCAATCGAGCCCTAATGATGCCCATACAGCCCTGATGATGCCCACACAGCCCTGACGATGCCCATCAAGCCCTGATGATGCCCTCCCAGCCCTGATGATGCCCCCCCAGCCCTGATGATGCCCACACAGCCCTGGTGATGCCCACACAGCCCTGATGATGCCTTCCCAGCTCTGATGATGCTCACCCAGCCCTGACGATGCCCACCCAGCCCTGATGATGCCCATCCAGCCATGATGATGCCCACACAGCCCTGATGATGCCCACCCAGCCCTGATGATGCCCATCCAGCCCTGATGATGCTCATTCAGCCCTGATGATGCCTACCCAGCCCTGATGATGCTCATCCAGCCCTGATGATGCCCATCCAGCCCTGATGATGCTCACCCAGCTCTGATGATGCCCACCCAGCCCTGATGATGCCCATCCCGCCCTGATGATGCCCATACAGCCCTGATGATGCCCACCCAGCCCTGATGGTGCTCATCCAGCCCTGATGATGCCCATCCAGCCCTGATGATGCTCACCCAGCCATGATGATGCCCACCCAGCCTTGATGATGCCAATCGAGCCCTAATGATGCCCATACAGCCCTGATGATGCCCACCCAGCCTTGACGATGGCCATCAAGCCCTGATGATGCCCTCCCAGCCCTGATGATGCCCACCCAGCCCTGATGATGCCCACACAGCCCTGGTGATGCAAACACAGCCCTGATGATGCCCACCCAGCCATTATGATGCCCACACAGCCCTGATGATGCCCACCCAGCCCTGATGATGCCCATCCAGCTCTGATGATGCTCATTCAGCCCTGATGATGCCCAACCAGCCCTGATGATGCTCATCCAGCCCTGATGATGCCCATCCAGCCCTGATGATGCTCACTAGCGCTGATGATGCCCACCCAGCCCTGATGATGCCCATCCCGCCCTGATGATGCCCACCTAGCCCTGATGATGCCCACCCAGCCCTGATGATACCCTCCCAGCCCAGATGATGCCCGCCCAGCCCTGATGATGCTCACCCAGCCCTGATGACGCCCACCCAGCCCTGATCATGCTCATCCAGCATTGATGATGCTCACCCAGCTATGATGATGCTCACCCAGGACTGATGAGGCTCACCCAGCCCTGATGAGGCTCACCCAGCCCTGATGATGCCAACCCAGCCCTGATGATGCCCATCCACCCCTGATGATGCCCACCCAGCCCTGATGATACCCACCAAGCCCTGAAGATGCCCACCCAGCCCTGATGATGCTCACCCAGCCCTGATGATACCCACCCAGCCCTGATGATGCTCACCCAGCCATGATGATGCTCACCCAGCCCCGATGATGCTCACTCAGCACTGATGATGCTCACCCAGCCCTGATGATGCTCACCCTGCCCTGATGATGCTCACCCTGCCCTGATGATGCTCACCCAGCCTTGATGATGCTCACGCAGCCCTGATGACGGTCACCCAGCCCTGATGATGCTCACCCAGCCCTGATGATGCTCACCCAGCCCTGATGATGCTCACCCAGCTCTGATGATGCTCACCCAGCCCTGATGATGCTCACACTGCCCTGATGATGCTCACCCAGCCCTGATGATGCTCACCCAGCCCTAATGATGCTCAACCAGCCCTAATGATGCTCACCCAGCCCTGATGATCCTCACCCAGCCCTGATGATGCTCACTCAGCACTGATGATGCTCACCCAGGCCTGATGATGCTCACCCAACCCTGATGATGCTCAACCTGCCCTGATGATGCTCACCCAGATCTGATAATGATCACCCAGCCCTAATGATGCTCACCCAGCCTTGATGATGCTCACCCAGCCCTGATGATGCTCACCCAGCTCTGATGATGCTCACCCAGCCCTGATGATGCTCACTCTGCCCTGATGATACCCACCCAGCCCTGATGATGCTCACCCAGCCCAGATGATGCTCACCCTGCCCTGATGATGCTCACTCAGCACTGATATTGCTCACCCAGCCCTGATGATGCTCACCCAGCCCTGATGAAGCTCACCCAGCCCTGATGATGCTCACCTAACCCTGATGATGCTCACACAGCCCTGATGATGCTCACCAAGCCCTGATGATGCTCACCCAGCCCTGATAGTGCTCATCCAGCCCTGATGATGCTCACCCATCCATGGTGATGCTCACCCAGCCCTGATGATGCTCATCCAGCCCAGATGATGCCCACCCAGCCCTGAGGATGCTCACCCTGCCTTGATGATGCTTACCCAGCCCTGATGATGCTCACCCAGCCCTGATGATGCTCATCCAGCCCTGTTGATGCTCACCCAGCCCTGATAATGCTCACACAGCCCTGATGATGCTCACCCAGCCCTTACGATGCTCACCCAGCCCTGATGACGCTCACCCACCCCTGATGATGCCCATCCAGACCTGATGATGCCCACCCAGCCCTGATAATGCCCACCCCGCCCTGATGATGCCCACACAGCCCTGATGATGCCCACCCAGCTATGATGATGCCCATCCATCCCTGATGATGCCCACCCAGCCCGGATGATGCCCACCCAGCCCTGATGATGCCCACCCAGCCCTGATGATGCCCACCCAGCCTTGATGATGCCCACCCATCCCTGATGATGTCCACCGAGCCCTGTTGATGCCCACACAGTCCTGATGATGACTACCCAGCCCTGATGATGCCCAGCCAGCCCTGATGATGTCCACCCAGCCCTGATTATGCCCATTCAGCCCTGATGATGCCCACCCAGTGTGGATGATGCCCATCCGGCCCTGATGATGCCCACCCAGCCTTGATGATGCCCATTAAGCTCTGATGAAACCCACCCAGCCCTGATGATGCCCATCCAGCCCTGATGATGCACAACCATCCCTGATGATGCCCATTCAACCCTGATGATGCCCACCCAGCCCTGATGATGCCCATTCAGCCCTACTGATGATGCCCACCCAACCCTGATGATGTTCACCCAGCCCTGATAATGACCACCCAGCCCTGATAATGCAAACCCAACCCTGATGATGCCCACCCAGCCCTGATGATGCTGTGATGCTCACCCAACCCTGATGATGATGGGATGTCCACCCAGCCCTGATGATGCCAATACAGCCCTGATGATGCTCACCCAGCCCTGATGATGCCCACCCAGCCTTGATGATGCAAATCCAGCCCTGATGATGCCCATCCAGCCCTGATGATGCCCATTCAGCCCTACTGATGATGCCCACCCAACCCTGATGATGTTCACCCAGCCCTGATAATGACCACCCAGCCCTGACAATGCAAACCCAACCCTGATGATGCCCACCCAGCCCTGATGATGCTGTGATGCTCACCCAACCCTGATGATGATGGGATGTCCACCCAGCCCTGATGATGCCAATACAGCCCTGATGATGCTCACCCAGCCCGGATGATGCCCACCCAGCCCTGATGATACCCACCCAGCCCTGATGATGCTCACCCAGCCCTGTTGATGCTCACCCAGCCCAGATGTTGATGGAATGTCCACCCAGCCGTAATGATGCCCAACCAGCCCTGATGATGCTCACCCAGCCCTGATGATGCCCACCCGGCCCTAATGATACCCACCCAGCCCTGATGATGCTCACCCACCCCTGATGATGCTCACACTGCCCTGATCATGCTCACCCAGCCCTCATTATTCTCACGAAGCCCTGATGATGCCCAACCAGTCCTGATGATGCTCACCCAGCCCTGATGATGCCCACCCAGCCCTGATGATACCCACCCAGCCCTGATGATGCTCACCCAGCTTTGATGATGCTCACTCAGCCCTGATGATACCCACCCAGCCCTGATGATGCTCACTCAGCCCTGATGATGCTCACCCAGCCCTGATGGTGCTCACCCAGCCTTGACGATGATCACCAAGCCCTGATGATGCTCACCAATCCCTGATGATGCTCACTCAGCCCTGATGATGCTCACTCAGCTCTCATGATGCTTACCCAGCCCTGATGATGCTCACCCAGCCCTGATGATACCCACTCAGCCCTGATGATGCTCACCCAGCCCTGATGATGCTCACCCAGCCCTGACGATGCTCGCCGAGCCCTGATGGTGCTCACCAAGCTCTGATGATGCTCACCCTGCCCTGATGATGCTCACCCAGCTCTGATGATGCTCACCCAGCCCTGATGATGCTCACTTAGCGCTGATGATGCTCACCCAACCCTGATGATGGTCACCCACCCCTGATGATGCTCACCCATCTCTGATGATGCTCCCCCAGCCTTGATGATGCTCACCCAGCCCTGATGATGCTCACCCAGCCTTGATGTTGCTCACTCAGCCCTGATGATGCTCAGCCAGCACTGATGGTGCTCACCCAGAACTGATGATGCTCACCCAGCCTTGATGATGCTCAACCAGCCCTGATGATGCTCAGTCAGTCCTGATGATACCATCCCAGCCCTCATGATGCTCACCCAGCATTGATGATGCTCACCCACCCCTGATGATGCTCACCCAGCCCTGATGATGCTCACTCAGCCCTGATGATACCCACCCATCCCTGACGATGCTCACTCAGCCCTGATGATGCTCACCCAGCCCTGATGATGCTCACCCCGCCCTGATGATGCTCACTCAGCCTTGATGATGCTCACCCAGCCCTGATGATGCTCACCCAGCCCTGATGATGCTCAGTCTGTCCTGATGATACCCTCCCAGCAATGATGATGCTCACCCAGCCCTGATGATGCTCACTCAGCCCTGATGATACCCACCCATCCCTGACGATGCTCACTCAGCCCTGATGATGCTCACCCAGCCCTGATGATGCTCACCCAGCCCTGATGATGCTCACTCAGCCCTGATAATGCTCACCCAGCCCTGATGATGCTCACCCAGCCCTGATGATGCTCAGTCAGTCCTGATGATGCTCACCCAGCCCTGATGATGCTCACCCACCCCTGATGATGCTCACCCAGCCATGATGATGCTCACTCAGCCCTGATGATACCCACCCAGCCCTGACGATGCTCATTCAGCCCTGATGATGCTCACCCAGCCCTGATGATGCTCACCCAGCCCTGATGATGCTCACTCAGCCCTGATGATGCTCACCCAGCCCTGATGATGCTCACCCAGCCCTGTTGATGCTCACCCAGCCCTGATGATGCTCACCCAGCCCTGATGATGCTCGCCGAGCCCTGATGGTGCTCACCAAGCTCTGATGATGCTCAACCTGCCATGATGATGCTCACCCAGCCCTGATGATGCTCACCCAGCCCTGATGATGCTCACCCAGCCTTGATGTTGCTCACTCAGCCCTGATGATGCTCAGCCAGCACTGATGGTGCTCACCCAGAACTGATGATGCTCACCCAGCCTTGATGATGCTCACCCAGCCCTGATGATGCTCAGTCAGTCCTGATGATACCATCCCAGCCCTCATGATGCTCACCCAGCCCTGATGATGCTCACCCACCCCTGATGATGCTCACCCAGCCCTGATGATGCTCACTCAGCCCTGATGATACCCACCCATCCCTGACGATGCTCACTCAGCCCTGATGATGCTCACCCAGCCCTGATGATGCTCACCCAGCCCTCATGATGCTCACTCAGCCTTGATGATGCTCACCCAGCCCTGATGATGCTCACCCAGCCCTGATGATGCTCAGTCAGTCCTGATGATACCCTCCCAGCAATGATGATGCTCACCCAGCCCTGATGATGGTCACTCAGCCCTGATGATACCCACCCATCCCTGACGATGCTCACTCAGCCCTGATGATGCTCACCCAGCCCTGATGATGCTCACCCAGCCCTGATGATGCTCACTCAGCCCTGATAATGCTCACCCAGCCCTGATGATGCTCACCCAGCCCTGATGATGCTCAGTCAGTCCTGATGATACCCTCCCAGCAAGGATGATGCTCACCCAGCCCTGATGATGCTCACCCACCCCTGATGATGCTCACCAAGCATTGATGATGCTCACTCAGCCCTGATGATACCCACCCAGCCCTGACGATGCTCATTCAGCCCTGATGATGCTCACCCAGCCCTGATGATGCTCACCCAGCCTGATGATGCTCACTCAGCCCTGATGATGCTCACCCAGCCCTGATGATGCTCACCCCGCCCTGTTGATGCTCACCCAGCCCTGATGATGCTCACCCAGCCCTGATGATGCTCACCCAACCCTGATGATGCTCACCCAGCCCTGATGATGGTCACCCAGCCCTGATGATGCTCACTCAGCTCTGATGATGCTCACCCACACCTGATCATCCTCACCCAGCCCTGATGATGCTCACTCAGCCTTGATGATACCCACCCAGCCCTGACGATGCTCACCCAGCCTTGATGATGCTCACCCTGCCCTGATGATGGTCACCCAGCCCTGATGATGCTCACTCAGGCCTGATGATGCTCACCCAGCCCTGATGATGCTCACCCAGCCCTGATGATACTCACCCAGCCCTGATGATGCTTACCCAACCCTGATGATGCTCACCCAACCTTGATGATGCTTACCCAGCCCTGATGATGCTCACCCGGCCCTGATGATGCTCACCCATCCCTGATGATGCTCACCCAACTTTGATGATGCTCACCCACCCCTGATCATGCTCACCCAGCCCTGATGATGCTCACTCATCCCTGATGATACCCACCCAGCCCTGACGATGGTCACCCAGCCTTGATGATTCTCACCCAGCCCTGATGATGGTCACCCAGCCCTGATGATGCTCACTCAGCCCTGATGATGCTCACCCATCCCCGATGATGCTCACCCGGCTCTGATGATGCTCACCCAGCCCTGATGATGCTCACCCAACCCTGATGATGCTCACCGAACCCTGATGATGCTCACCCAGCCCTGATGATGCTCACCCAGCCCTGATGATGCTCACCCAGCCCTGATGATGCTCTCCCAACTTTGATGATGCTCACCCAGCCCTGATGATGCTCATCCAGCCCTGATGATGCTCACCCAGCCTTGATGATGCTCACCCAGCCCTGATGATAACCACCCAGCCCTGATGATGCTCACCCAGCCCTGATGATGCTCACTTATCCCTGATAATACCCACCCAGCCGTGATGATGCTCACCCAGCCTTGATGATGCTCACCCAGCCCTGTTGATGCTCACCCACCCCTGATGATGCTCACCCACCCCTGATGATGCTCACCCAGCCTTGATGATGCTCACCCAGCTCTGATGATGCACAGTCAGTCCTGATGATACCCTATCAGCCCTGATGATGCTCACCCAGCCCTAATGATGCTCACCCAGCTCTGATGATGCTCATCCAGCCCTGATGATGCTCACTAGGCCCTGATGCTGCTCACCCAGCTCTGATGATGCTCACCCAGCCCTGATGATGCTCACCCAGCCCCGATGTTGCTCACCCAGCCCTGATGATGCTCACCCAGCCCTGATGATGCTCACCCAGCCCTGATGATGCTCACTCAGCCCTGATGATACCCACCCAGCCCTGACGATGCTCACCCAGCCTTGGTGATGCTCACCCAGCCCTGATGATGGTCACCCAGCCCTGATGATGCTCACTCAGCCCTGATGATGCTCACCCAGCCCTGATGATGCTCACCCAGCCCTGATGATGCTCACTCAGCTCTGATGATGCTCACCCACCCCTGATCATGCTCACCCAGCCCTGATGATGCTCACTCAGCCCTGATGATACCCACCCAGCCCTGACGATGCTCACCCAGCCTTGGTGATGCTCACCCAGCCCTGATGATGATCACCCAGCTTTGATGATGCTCACTCAGCCCTGATGATGCTCACCCAGCCCTGATGATGCTCACCCAGCCCTAATGATGCTCTCCCAGCCCTGATAATGCTCACCCAACCCTGATGATGCTCACCCAACCCTGATTATGCTCACCCAGCCTTGATGATGCTGACCCAGCCTTGATGATGCTCACCCAGCCCTGATGATGGTCACCCAGCCCTGATGATGCTCACTCAGCCCTGATGATGCTCACCCATCCCTGATGATGCTCTCCCAGCCCTGATGATGCTCACCCAGCCCTGATGATGCTCACCCAACCCTGATGATGCTCACCCAACTCTGATGATGCTCACCCAGCCCTGATGATGCTCACCCAGCCCTGATGATGCTCACCCATCCCTGATGATGCTCACCCATCTTTGATGATGCTCACCCAGCCCTGATGATGTTCATCCAGCCCTGATGATGCTCACCCAGCTTTGATGATGCTCACCCAGCCCTGATGATGCTCACCCAGCCCTGATGATGCTCACTCAGCCCTGATAATGCTCACCCAGCCCTGATGATGCTCACCCAGCCCTGATGATGCTCAGTCAGTCCTGATGATGCTCACCCAGCCCTGATGATGCTCACCCACCCCTGATGATGCTCACCCAGCCATGATGATGCTCACTCAGCCCTGATGATACCCACCCAGCCCTGACGATGCTCATTCAGCCCTGATGATGCTCACCCAGCCCTGATGATGCTCACCCAGCCCTGATGATGCTCACTCAGCCCTGATGATGCTCACCCAGCCCTGATGATGCTCACCCAGCCCTGTTGATGCTCACCCAGCCCTGATGATGCTCACCCAGCCCTGATGATGCTCACCCAGCCCTGATGATGCTCACCCAGCCCTGTTGATGCTCACCCAGCCCTGATGATGCTCACCCAGCCCTGATGGTGCTCACCAAGCTCTGATGATGCTCAACCTGCCATGATGATGCTCACCCATCTCTGATGATGCTCCCCCAGCCTTGATGATGCTCACCCAGCCCTGATGATGCTCACCCAGCCTTGATGTTGCTCACTCAGCCCTGATGATGCTCAGCCAGCACTGATGGTGCTCACCCAGAACTGATGATGCTCACCCAGCCTTGATGATGCTCACCCAGCCCTGATGATGCTCAGTCAGTCCTGATGATACCATCCCAGCCCTCATGATGCTCACCCAGCCCTGATGATGCTCACCCACCCCTGATGATGCTCACCCAGCCCTGATGATGCTCACTCAGCCCTGATGATACCCACCCATCCCTGACGATGCTCACTCAGCCCTGATGATGCTCACCCAGCCCTGATGATGCTCACCCAGCCCTCATGATGCTCACTCAGCCTTGATGATGCTCACCCAGCCCTGATGATGCTCACCCAGCCCTGATGATGCTCAGTCAGTCCTGATGATACCCTCCCAGCAATGATGATGCTCACCCAGCCCTGATGATGGTCACTCAGCCCTGATGATACCCACCCATCCCTGACGATGCTCACTCAGCCCTGATGATGCTCACCCAGCCCTGATGATGCTCACCCAGCCCTGATGATGCTCACTCAGCCCTGATAATGCTCACCCAGCCCTGATGATGCTCACCCAGCCCTGATGATGCTCAGTCAGTCCTGATGATACCCTCCCAGCAAGGATGATGCTCACCCAGCCCTGATGATGCTCACCCACCCCTGATGATGCTCACCAAGCATTGATGATGCTCACTCAGCCCTGATGATACCCACCCAGCCCTGACGATGCTCATTCAGCCCTGATGATGCTCACCCAGCCCTGATGATGCTCACCCAGCCTGATGATGCTCACTCAGCCCTGATGATGCTCACCCAGCCCTGATGATGCTCACCCCGCCCTGTTGATGCTCACCCAGCCCTGATGATGCTCACCCAGCCCTGATGATGCTCACCCAACCCTGATGATGCTCACCCAGCCCTGATGATGGTCACCCAGCCCTGATGATGCTCACTCAGCTCTGATGATGCTCACCCACACCTGATCATCCTCACCCAGCCCTGATGATGCTCACTCAGCCTTGATGATACCCACCCAGCCCTGACGATGCTCACCCAGCCTTGATGATGCTCACCCTGCCCTGATGATGGTCACCCAGCCCTGATGATGCTCACTCAGGCCTGATGATGCTCACCCAGCCCTGATGATGCTCACCCAGCCCTGATGATACTCACCCAGCCCTGATGATGCTTACCCAACCCTGATGATGCTCACCCAACCTTGATGATGCTTACCCAGCCCTGATGATGCTCACCCGGCCCTGATGATGCTCACCCATCCCTGATGATGCTCACCCAACTTTGATGATGCTCACCCACCCCTGATCATGCTCACCCAGCCCTGATGATGCTCACTCATCCCTGATGATACCCACCCAGCCCTGACGATGGTCACCCAGCCTTGATGATTCTCACCCAGCCCTGATGATGGTCACCCAGCCCTGATGATGCTCACTCAGCCCTGATGATGCTCACCCATCCCCGATGATGCTCACCCGGCTCTGATGATGCTCACCCAGCCCTGATGATGCTCACCCAACCCTGATGATGCTCACCGAACCCTGATGATGCTCACCCAGCCCTGATGATGCTCACCCAGCCCTGATGATGCTCACCCAGCCCTGATGATGCTCTCCCAACTTTGATGATGCTCACCCAGCCCTGATGATGCTCATCCAGCCCTGATGATGCTCACCCAGCCTTGATGATGCTCACCCAGCCCTGATGATAACCACCCTGCCCTGATGATGCTCACCCAGCCCTGATGATGCTCACTTATCCCTGATAATACCCACCCAGCCGTGATGATGCTCACCCAGCCTTGATGATGCTCACCCAGCCCTGTTGATGCTCACCCACCCCTGATGATGCTCACCCACCCCTGATGATGCTCACCCAGCCTTGATGATGCTCACCCAGCTCTGATGATGCACAGTCAGTCCTGATGATACCCTATCAGCCCTGATGATGCTCACCCAGCCCTAATGATGCTCACCCAGCTCTGATGATGCTCATCCAGCCCTGATGATGCTCACTAGGCCCTGATGCTGCTCACCCAGCTCTGATGATGCTCACCCAGCCCTGATGATGCTCACCCAGCCCCGATGTTGCTCACCCAGCCCTGATGATGCTCACCCAGCCCTGATGATGCTCACCCAGCCCTGATGATGCTCACTCAGCCCTGATGATACCCACCCAGCCCTGACGATGCTCACCCAGCCTTGGTGATGCTCACCCAGCCCTGATGATGGTCACCCAGCCCTGATGATGCTCACTCAGCCCTGATGATGCTCACCCAGCCCTGATGATGCTCACCCAGCCCTGATGATGCTCACTCAGCTCTGATGATGCTCACCCACCCCTGATCATGCTCACCCAGCCCTGATGATGCTCACTCAGCCCTGATGATACCCACCCAGCCCTGACGATGCTCACCCAGCCTTGGTGATGCTCACCCAGCCCTGATGATGATCACCCAGCTTTGATGATGCTCACTCAGCCCTGATGATGCTCACCCAGCCCTGATGATGCTCACCCAGCCCTAATGATGCTCTCCCAGCCCTGATAATGCTCACCCAACCCTGATGATGCTCACCCAACCCTGATTATGCTCACCCAGCCTTGATGATGCTGACCCAGCCTTGATGATGCTCACCCAGCCCTGATGATGGTCACCCAGCCCTGATGATGCTCACTCAGCCCTGATGATGCTCACCCATCCCTGATGATGCTCACCCAGCCCTGATGATGCTCACCCAGCCCTGATGATGCTCACCCAACCCTGATGATGCTCACCCAACTCTGATGATGCTCACCCAGCCCTGATGATGCTCACCCAGCCCTGATGATGCTCACCCATCCCTGATGATGCTCACCCATCTTTGATGATGCTCACCCAGCCCTGATGATGTTCATCCAGCCCTGATGATGCTCACCCAGCTTTGATGATGCTCACCCAGCCCTGATGATACCCACCCAGCTCTGATGATGCTCTCCCAGCCCTGATGATGCTCACCCAACCCTGATGATGCTCACCCAGCCCTGATGATGCTCACCCAGCCCTGATGATGCTCACTCAGCCCTGATGATGCCCACCCAGCCGTGATGATGCTCACCCAGCCCTGATGATGCTCACCCACCCCTGATGATGCTCACCCACCCCTGATGATGCTCACCCAGCCTTGATGATGCTCACCCAGCTCTGATGATGCACAGTCAGTCCTGATGATACCCTCCCAGCCCTGATGATGCTCAGCCAGCCCTGATGATGCTCACCCACCCCTGATGATGCTCACCCAGCCCTGATGATGCTCACTCAGCCCTGATGATACCCACCCAGCCCTGACGATGCTCACTCAGCCCTGATTATGTTCACCCAACCCTGATGATGCTCACCCAGCCCTGATGATGCTCACTCAGCCCTGATGATGCTCACCCAGCCTTGATGATGCTCACCCAGCCCTGATGATAGTCACCCAGCCCTGATGATGCTCACTCAGCCCTGATGATGCTCACCCAGCCCTGATGATGCTCACCCAGCCCTGATGATGCTCACCCAGCCCTGATGATGCTCACCCAGCCCAGATGATGCTCACCCAGCCCTGATGATGCTCTCCCAGCCGTGATGATGCTCACCCAGCCCTGATGATGCTCACCCAACTTTGATGATCCTCACCCAGCCCTGTTGATGCTCATCCAGCCCTGATGATGCTCACCCAGCTTTGATGATGCTCACCCAGCCCTGATGATAGTCACCCAGCCCTGATGATACCCACCCAGCCCTGATGATGCTCACCCAGCCCTGATGATGCTCACCCAACCCTGATGATGCTCACCCAGCCCTGATGATGCTCACCCAGCCCTGATGATGCTCACTCAGCCTTGATGATTCCCACCCAGCCCTGATGATGCTCACCCAGCCCTGATGATACCCACCCAGCCCTGATGATGCTCACCCAACCCTGATGATGCTCACTCAGCCCTGATGATGCTCACCCAGCCCTGATGATGCTCACCCATCCCGGATGATGCTCACCCAGCCCTGATGATGCTCACCCAGCCGTGATGATGCTCACCCAGCCCTGATGATGCTCACCCACCTCTGATGATGCTCACCCAGCCCTGATGATTCTCACTCAGCCCTGATGATACCCACCCAGCCCTGATGATGCTCACCCAGCCCTGATGATGCTCACCCAGCCCTGATGATGCTCACCCAGCCCTGATGATGCTCATCCAGCCCTGATGATGCTCACCCACCCCTGATGATGCTCACCCAGCCCTGATGATGCTCACTCAGCCCTGATGATACCCACCAGCCCTGACGATGCTCACTCTGCCCTGATGATGTTCACCCAGCCCTGATGATGCTCACCCAGCCCTGATGATGCTCACTCAGCCCTGATGATGCTCACCCAGCCCTGATGATACCCACCCAGCCCTGACGATACTCACCCAGCCTTGATGATTCTCACCCAGCCCTGATGATGGTCACCCAGCCCTGATGATGCTCACTCAGCCCTGATGATGCTCACCCATCCCTGATGATGCTCACCCAGCCCTGATGATGCTCACCCAGCCCTGATGATGTTCACCCATCCCTGATGATGCTCACCCAACCCTGATGATGCTCACCCAGCCCTGATGATGCTCACCCAGCCCTGATGATGCTCACCCACCGCTGATCATGCTCACCCAGCCCTGATGATGCTCACTCAGCCCTGATGATACCCACCAGCCCTGACGATGCTCACTCAGCCCTGATGATGTTCACCCAGCCCTGATGATGCTCACCCAGCCCTGATGATGCTCACTCAGCCCTGATGATGCTCACCCAGCCTTGATGATACCCACCCAGCCCTGACGATGCTCATTCAGCCCTGATGATACCCTCCCTGCCCTGATGATGCTCACCCAACCCTGATGATGCTCACCCACCCCTGATGATGCTCACCCAGCCCTGATGATGCTCACTCAGCCCTGATGATACCCACCCAGCCCTGACGATGCTCATTCAGCCCTGATGCTCACCCAGCTCTGATGATGCTCATCCAGCCCTGATGATGCTCACTAGGCCCTGATGATGCTCACCCAGCTCTGATGATGCTCACCCAGCCCTGATGATGCTCACCCAGCCCCGATGATGCTCACCCAGCCCTGATGATGCTCACCCAGCCCTGATGATGCTCACCCAGCCCTGATGATGCTCACTCAGCCCTGATGATACCCACCCAGCCCTGACGATGCTCACCCAGCCTTGGTGATGCTCACCCAGCCCTGATGATGGTCACCCAGCCCTGATGATGCTTACTCAGCCCTGATGATGCTCACCCAGCCCTGATGATGCTCACCCAGCCCTGATGATGCTCACTCAGCTCTGATGATGCTCACCCACCCCTGATCATGCTCACCCAGCCCTGATGATGCTCACTCAGCCCTGATGATACCCACCCAGCCCTAACGATGCTCACCCAGCCTTGGTGATGCTCACCCAGCCCTGATGATGATCACCCAGCCCTGATGATGCTCACTCAGCTCTGATGATGCTCACCCAGCCCTGATGATGCTCACCCAGCCCTAATGATGCTCACCCAGCCCTGATAATGCTCACCCAACCCTGATGATGCTCACCCAACCCTGATGATGCTCACCCAGCCTTGATGATGCTCACCCAGCCTTGATGATGCTCACCCAGCCCTGATGATGGTCACCCAGCCCTGATGATGCTCACTCAGCCATGATGATGTTCACCCATCCCTGATTATGCTCACCCAGCCCTGATGATGCTCACCCAGCCCTGATGATGCTCACCCAACCCTGATGATGCTCACCCAACTCTGATGATGCTCACCCAGCCCTGATGATGCTCACCCAGCCCTGATGATGCTCACCCATCCCTGATGATGCTCACCCAACTTTGATGATGCTCACCCAGCCCTGATGATGTTCATCCAGCCCTGATGATGCTCACCCAGCCCTGATGATACCCACCCAGCTCTGATGATGCTCTCCCAGCCCTGATGATGCTCACCCAACCCTGATGATGCTCACCCAGCCCTGATGATGCTCACCCAGCCCTGATGATGCTCACTCAGCCCTGATGATACCCACCCAGCCGTGATGATGCTCACCCAGCCCTGATGATGCTCACAAACCCCTGATGATGCTCACCCACCCCTGATGATGCTCACCCAGACTTGATGATGCTCACCCAGCTCTGATGATGCACAGTCAGTCCTGATGATACCCTCCCAGCCCTGATGATGCTCAGCCAGCCCTGATGATGCTCACCCAGCCCTGATGATGCTCACTCAGCCCTGATGATATCCACCCAGCCCTGACGATGCTCACTCAGCCCTGATGATGTTCACCCAGCCCTGACGATGCTCACCCAGCCCTGATGATGCTCACTCAGCCCTGATGATGCTCACTCAGCCCTGATGATGTTCACCCAGCCCTGACGATGCTCACCCAGCCCTGATGATGGTCACCCAGCCCTGATGATGCTCACCCAGCCCTGATGATGCTCACTCATCTCTGATGATGCTCACCCATCCTTGTTCATGCTCATCCAGCCCTGATGATGCTCACCCAGCCCTGATGATGCTCACTCAGCCCTGATGATGCTCACCCAGCCTTGATGATGCTCACCCAGCCCTGATGATGGTCACCCAGCCCTGATGATGCTCACTCAGCCCTGATGATGCTCACCCAGCCCTGATGATGCTCACCCAGCCCTGATGATGCTTACCCAGCCCTGATGATGCTCACCCAACCCTGATGATGCTCACCCAACCCTGATGATGCGTACCCATCCCTGATGATGCTCACCCAGCCCTGATGATGCTCACCCAGCCGTGATGATGCTCACCCAGCCCTGATGATGCTCACCCAACTTTGATGATGCTCACCCAGCCCTGTTGATGCTCATCCAGCCCTGATGATGCTCACCCAGCTTTGATGATGCTCACCCAGCCCTGATGATACCCACCCAGCCCTGTTGATGCTCACCCAGCCCTGATGATGCTCACCCAACCCTGATGATGCTCACCCAGCCCTGATGATGCTCACCCAGCCCTGATGATGCTCACTCAGCCTTGATGATTCCCACCCAGCCCTGATGATGCTCACCCAGCCCTGATGATACCCACCCAGCCCTGATGATGCTCACCCAACCCTGATGATGCTCAACCAGCCCTGATGATGCTCACCCATCCCTGATGATGCTCACCCAGCCCTGATGATGCTCACCCAGCCATGATGATGCTCACCCAGCCCTGATGATGCTCACCCACCTCTGATGATGCTCACCCAGCCCTGATGATTCTCACTCAGCCCTGATGATACCCACCCATCCCTGATGATGCTCACCCAGCCCTGATGATGCTCACCCACCCCTGATGATGCTCACCCAGCCCTGATGATGCTCACTCAGCTTTTATGATGCTCACCCTGCCCTGATGATGCTCATCCAGCCCTGATGATGCTCACCCAGCCTTGATGATGCTCACCCAGCCCTGATGATTCCCTCCCAGCCCTGATGATGCTCACCCAGCCCTGATGATGCTCACCGAACCCTGATGATGCTCACCCAGTCCTGATGATGCTCACCCAGCCCTGATGATGCTCACTCAGGCCTGATGATACCCACCCAGCCCTGATGATGCTCACCCAGCCCTGATGATGCTCACTCAGCCTTGATGATACCCACCCAGCCCTGACGATGCTCACCCAGCTCTGATGATGCTCACCCGGCCCTGATGATGCTCACCCATCCCTGATGATGCTCAGGTAGCCCTGATGATGCTTACCCATCTTTAATGATGGTCACCCTCCCCTGATGATGCTCACCCAGCTCTGATGATGCTCACCCAGCCCTGATGATGCTCACCCAGGCCTGATGATGCTCATCCAGCCCTGATGATGCTCACCCAGCCCTGATGATGCTCACCCAGTCCTGATGATGCTCACCCAGCCTTGACGATGCTCACCCAGCCCTGATGATGCTCAGTCAGTCCTGATGATACCCACCCAGCCCTGATGATGCTCACCCGGCCCTGATGATGCTCACCCACCCCTGATGATGTTCACCCAGCCCTGATGATGCTCACGCAGCCCTGATGATACCCACCCAGCGCTGACGATGCACACCCGGCCCTGATGATGCTCACCCCGCCCTGATGATGCTCACCCAGCCCTGATGATGCTCACCCAGCCCTGATGATGCTCACCCAGCCCTGATGATGCTCACCCAGCCCTGATGATGCTCACCCAGCCTTGACGACGCTCACCCAGCCCTGATGATGCTCAGTCAGTCCTGATGATACCCACCCACCCCTGATGATGCTCACCCAGCCCTGATGATGCTCACGCAGCCCTGATGATACCCACCCAGCCCTGACGATGCACACCCGGCCCTGATGATGCTCACCCCGCCCTGATGATGCTCACCCATCTCTGATGATGCTCACTCATCCCTGATGATGCTCACCCAGCCCTGATGATGCTCACCCAGCCCTTATGATGCTCACCCAGCCCTGATGATGCTCACCCAGCCCTGATGATGCTCACCCAGCCCTGAAGATGCTCACCCAGCCCTGATGATGCTCACCCAGCCCTGATGATGCTCACTCAGCTCTGATGATGCTCACCCAGCTCTGATGATGCTCACCCAGCCCTGATGATGCTCACCCAGCCCTAATGATGCTCACCCAGCCCTGATGATGCTCACCTAGCTCTAATGATACCCACCCAGCCCTGATGACGCTTACCCAACCCTGATGATACCCAACCAGCCCTGATGATGCACACCTAGCCCTGATGATGCTCACCCAGCCCTGATGATGCTCACCCAGCCCTGATGATGCACACCCAGCCCTGATTATACCCACCCAGCCCTGATGATGCTCACCCAGCCCTGATGATGCTCACGCATCCCTGGTGATGCTCATCCAGCCCTGATGATGCTCACCCTGCCCTGATGATGCTCACCCTGCCCTGATGATGCTCACCCAGCCGTGATGGTGCCCACCCAGCCCTGATGATGCTCACTCAACCCTGATGATGCTCACCCAGCCTTGATGATGCTCACCCAGCCTTGATGATGCTCACCCAGCCTTGATGATGCTCACCCAGCCCTGGTGATACCCACCCAGCCCTGATGATGCTCACCCAGCCCTGATGATGCTTACCCAGCCCTGATGATGCTCACCCAGCCCTGATGATGCTCACCCAGCCCTGATGATGCTTACCCAGCCCTGATGATGCTCACCCAGCCCTGATGATGCTCACCCAGCCCTGATGATGCTCACCCAGCCCTGATGATGCTTACCCAGCCCTGATGATGCTCACCCAGCCCTGATGATGCTCACCCAGCCCTGATGATGCTCACCCAGCCCTGATGATGCTCACCCAGCCCTGACAACAAGACCAACTGTGACCATGAACCATTCTAAGAGAGAAGACGCAATGAAAGACGGAAGATCAACGTCTCATCCTCATGTTACAACAGCAATAAAAAAAAATCTGCAAAATAATCACAAAAACGAAAATAAATAAGATAAAAAATGTTTCAATGCCTTTATCTGAAGAAAGAAAAGAGAAGCATAAAGTTACATTCCTAGGTGGTGGTGGTGGTGGGTAACTTAGACGTTTGTGTAACTCTTGGATAACTATATTTAGGAAACGTTTCGCCACACAGTGGCATCATCTGCCCTATACAAAGAAGATTGTTGAAGATCAAAAGGAGTTTGAGGTAATCAGTCCCTCAGCCTGGAGTTGATGTAATCAGTCCATCAATCTTGATAAGAATACAACATATGCCAGAATATGTGACGTGTATACTGTAGACAGGTGAGGTGAAGCAGTAGTGGGCGACATCACATTGGACAAATCCATAAGTGGACGTAGGTCATGACTATAGGTTAAGCAAGTGAAGAATTCTCTGTTCGTTTCCTCAGTAAAGTTACCCAAGTGTTGCCTACCTGTCTAATTTATCAACATGACGGTTCTATGAATCATTTATCTACTATCTGGTGGTAAATAAAAATGTGAAATGACGGTAATAGTGGTGAGACTAGTAGAGCCACCTGGATGGTAGGGACATCTGTCACTCAGCTGGCTGCCTTCACCATCTGTCACTATCTTTCACTCAGTTGACTACCGTCACCATCTGTCACTATCTTTCACTCAGTTGACTACCGTCACTATCTATCGCTTAGCCAGCTGCCTTCACCATCTGTTACTCAGCTGGTTGCCTTCACTATCTTTCACTCAGTTGACTACCGTCACTATCTATCGCTTAGCCAGCTGCCTTCACCATCTGTCACTCAGCTGGCTGCCTTCATCATCTGCCTTCATCATCACTTAACTGGCTTACCTGGAGTTTACCTGGAGAGGGTTTTGTGGGTCAACGCCCCCGCGGCCCGTTCTGAGACCAAGCCTCATGATGGATCAGGGTGTGATCAACCAGGCTGTTTCTGCTGTCCGAACGCAAGTTGACGTAAGAACCACAGCCCGGTTTGTCAGGTACTGACTTTCTGTGCCTGTCCAGTGCCTTCTTGAAGACAGCCAGGGGTCTATTGGTAATCCCCCATATATATGCTGAGAGGTAATTGAATAGTCTTGGACCCCGGACACTTAATGTGTTGTCTCTCAGTGTACTTGTGGCACCCCTGCTTTTCATCGTGGGAATGTTAGATCTCCTGCCGAGTCTTTTTGCTTTCATAGGGAGTGATTTTATGTGTGCAGGTTTGGTAACAATCACTCCAGGCCCTTCCAAGTGTATATTATCATGTATCTCTCTCGCCTGCGTTCGAGGGAATACAGATCAAGGACCTTCAACCGTTCCCAGTAGTTTAGGTGCCTTATCGCACTGATGTGTGGTATGAAAGTTCTTTGTACATTCTCCAGGTCTGCAGTGTCGCCAGCCTTGAAGGGGGCCGTTAGTGTACAGCAGTATTCCAGCCTAGAGAGCACAAGCGATTTGAAGAGAATCATCATGGGCTTGGCGTCCTTCACTATCTTTCACTCAGCTGACTGCCTTCATCCTCTTTCACTCAGCTGGCTGCCTTCATCATCTTTCACTCAGTTGGTTGCCTTCACTATCTTTCACTCAGCTGGCTGCCTTCATCCTCTTTCACTCAGCTGGCTGCCTTCATCATCTTTCACTCAGTTGGTTGCCTTCACTATCTTTCACTCAGCTGGCTGCCTTCATCCTCTTTCACTCAGCTGGCTGCCTTCATCATCTTTCACTCAGTTGGTTGCCTTCACTATCTTTCACTCAGCTGGCTGCCTTCATCCTCTTTCACTCAGCTGGCTGCCTTCATCATCTTTCACTCAGTTGGTTACCTTCACTATCTTTCACTCAGCTGGTTGCCTTCACTATCTTTCACTCAGCAGGCTGCCTTCATCCTCTTTCACTCAGCAGGCTGCCTTCATCATCTTTCACTCAGTTGGTTGCCTTCACTATCTTTCACTCAGCTGGCTGCCTTCATCCTCTTTCACTCAGCTGGCTGCCTTCATCATCTTTCACTCAGTTGGTTACCTTCACTATCTTTCACTCAGCTGGTTGCCTTCACTATCTTTCACTCAGCAGGCTGCCTTCATCCTCTTTCACTCAGCAGGCTGCCTTCATCATCTTTCACTCAGTTGGTTGCCTTCACCATCTTTCACTCAGCTGGCTGCCTTCACTATCTAAGGTGGTTTTAAAGAGGTGTAGACTGGGAGCATCCGGCACCGTCGACCAGCAGTGCACCAGATCACACTCGAGGCGGAAACGAAGCACCAACAAGTTGAACTTAGAATCCCGGCTAAAAATGGTGGTCGCGCCCTGGAAGAAAATTGACGAGAAAGGCAGACAGGCAGACAGGCAGGCAGGCTGGCTAGCAAGTAGACTGGTAGGCTAGCAGGCAGGCTGGCTAGCAGGCAGTCTTCATATTCCAGAAACGTCGTTGTAAGCTCCTCTCTCCTATGCGCAGGTTATTTATGTAGTATTCCAGTAACTTTATTGTGAGCTTTTGCTCTTTATCCCATAAGACTAAAGTCAAATTGACACTATTAATTGTCTTTAATAAATATGCGGTGCTGTTAGTCCCTCATTGATCAGATGACGGAGACATGAAACATGTAAACAATCCAGCCAAGATGCTTTGATTCTCTCACTGTTTCTTCTCTACTGGATGGTAGCAGTATGAATTTGCGAGTCTCTGTGATGAGGCGAAAATGCTAATTTCCTTTAAATCATGTGAGCCAAGTTGGAAAAAAAATATGATTACCAGAAACACGAAATATGACATGTCAAGGCTGAAGACATGCATAGGAATGAGTGAAGACATGAAGAGGCTTTTCATTTCAGGTGTCAGGAAGGCATATGGAGTGATGTAATGACCATCACTCGGTCAGGCCGGATGGTAAAAGGTGCAGAAAAATAAAATCTCCACTAATCTTCCCCAGTGGGGTGAAGTGAGTACAGTTAGGGAAATAAGTCTGACCACGACACGTAGTTGTTCCTATATAAACGCCTTATCTTAGAAAGAAAAGATTTCTATGTTAGATAGATCTCACAGCCGTGAGTTCACATCGCTCAGGTGATTTATGCCAGTAGTCGCCATCTCTGTGACTGCAAGAGTTACGATGCTGCTTAATTTTAAAAGCAGCTGGCCCTTACGCTGGTGCCTGACTGACTGACCTCCAGGAAAAAAAGAGTGATGCCCCAAGCAACGACCAGAACATGGCACAGCCTCCTCCTGTCATTCTTTCCAGGAGCAACAAGACCCTAGTAACATCTGGCAGCAGCAATAAATGAAATTCCCGGGAACAAGAATCACGTTCACACTCCTTCCCTGCAGAAAAAAAACACCCAGAGAGAAGTGTGAATGAAAATACATCTGTAATCTCCGAAATGAAAGCAGAAATAAGAAAATAAAGGAGCAATCAAAGGTGACTTTTCCATATATATATATATATATATATATATATATATATATATATATATATATATATATATATATATATATATATATATATATATATATATATATATATACATATATATATATATATATATATATATATATATATATATATATATATATATATATATATATATATATATATATATATATATATATATAAACACATCGGCCGATTCCCACCACGGCCGGAAAAAGAAAAACTTTCATCATCATTCACTGTCTTGCCATAGGGGCGCTTTACATTACAGTTATAAAACTGCAACATTAACACCCCTCCTTCAGAGTGCAGGCACTGTACTTCCCATCTTGAGGACTCAAGTCCGGCCTGCCGGTTTCCATGAATCCCTTCATAAAATGTTCTTTGCTCACACTCCAACAGCACGTCAAGTATTAAAAACCATTTGTCTCCATTCACTCCTATCAAATACGCTTGCTGGAAGTCCAAGCCCCTCGCACACAAAATCTCCATTACCCCCTCCCTCCAACCCTTCCTAGACCGACCCCTACCCCACCTTCCCTCCACTACACTCTCAAAGTCATTCTGTTTTGTTCCATTCTTTCTATATGTCCGAACCACCTCAACAACCCTTCCTCAGCCCTCTGGATAATAGTTTTGGTAATCCCACACCTTCTCCTAATTTTCAAACTACGAATTCTTTGCATTATATTCACACCACACATTGCTCTCAGACATGACATCTCCACTGCCTCCAGCCTTCTCCTCGTTGCAACATTCATCACTCATGTTTCACACCCATACAAGAGCGTTGGTACAACTATACTCTCATACATTACCCTCTTTGCTTCCGCAGACAAAGTTCTTTGTCTCCACAGACTCCTAAGTGCACCACTCACCCTTTTCCCCTCACCAATTCTGTGTTGCACGTCATCCTTCATAGATCCATCTACTGACACGTCCACTCCTAAATATCTGAATAGATTCACCTCCTCCATACTCTCTCCCTCCAATCTGATATCCAATCTTTCGTCACCTAATCTTTTTGTTATCCTCATAACATTACTCTTTCCTATATTCACTTTTAATTTTCTTCTTTTACATACCCTACCAAATTCATCCACCACCCTCTGTAACTTCTCTTCAGAATCTCCCAGAAGCACAGTGTCATCAGCAAAGAGCAACTGTGATAACTCCCACTTAGTGTTTGATTCTTTATCTTTTATCTCCACACCTTTTGCCAAGACCCTCGCATTCACTTCTCTTACAACCCCATCTATAAATATATTGAACAACCACGGTGACATCACACATCCTTGTCTAAGGCCTACTTTTGCTGGTAAATAATCTCCCTTTCTCCTACATGCTCTAACCTGAGCCTCACTATCCTCGTAAAAACTCTTCACCGTTTTCAGTAACCTACCTCCTATTCCATACATTTGCAACATCTGCCACATTGCTTCCCTATCCACCCTGTCATGTGCCTTTTCCACATCCATAAATGCCACAAAAGCCTCTTTACCCTTATCTAAATACTGTTCACCTACATGTTTCAATGTAAACACTTATTCTGCACACCCACTACCTTTCCTAAAGCCTCCTTGTTCATCTGCTATCCTGCTCTCTGTCTTACTCGTAATTCTTTCAATAATGACTACCATACACTTTACCAGGTATACTCAACAAACTTATTCCCTTATAATTTTTGCTCTCTCTTTTAGCCCCTTTGCCTTTATACAAAGGAACTATGCATGCTCTCTGCCAATCCCTAGGTACCTTACCCTCTTCCATACATTTATTAAATAATACCACCAACCACTCTAAAACTAGATTCCCTCCTGCTTTTTATA
>NC_091301.1:28134403-28139403 GCF_038502225.1 Cherax quadricarinatus | reverse complement strand
CTCGCCTATTCACCGGTTGCTACTGGGCCCTCTCTCTCCTCGCTCCATGAGCTTTATCAAACCTCGTCATAAAACTCTGTATGGTTCCTGCCTCCACTACATCACTTTCCAGGCTATTCCACTGCCTGACAACTCTATGACTGAAGAAATACTCCTTAATATCTCTCTGACTCATCTGTGTCTTAAACTTCCAATTGTGACCTCTTGTTTCTGTGTCCCCTCCCTGGAACATCCTATCTTTGTCCACCTTGTCTATTCCGCGCAGTATTTTATATGTCGTTATCATATCTCCCCTGACCCTCCCGTCCTCCAGTGTCGTCAGGCCGATTTCCCTTAACCTTTCTTCATAGGACATTACCTTTAGCTCTGGAACTAACCTTGTCGCAAACCTTTGCACTTTCTCTAGTTTTTTGACGTGCTTTATCAAGTGTGGGTTCCAAACAGGTGCTGCATACTCCAATATGGGCCTGACGTACATGGTGTACAGTGTCTTGAACTATTCCTTATTAAGGTATCGGAACGCTGTTCTCAGGTTTGCCAGGCGCCCATATGCTGCAGCAGTTACCTGGTTGATGTGTGCTTCCGGAGACATGCTCGGTGTTATACTCACCCCAAGATCTTTCTCCTTGAGCGAGGTTTGCAGTCTTTGGCCACCTAGCCTATATTCTGTCTGCGGTTTTCTGTGCCCTTCCCCTATCTTCATGACTTTGCATTTGGCGGGATTAAATTCGAGAAGCCAGTTGCTGGACCAGGTGTCCAGTCTGTCCAGGTCTCTTTGAAGTCCTGCCCGGTCCTCATCTGATTTCATTCTCCTCATTAACTTCACATCGTCTGCGAACAGGGACACTTCTGAGTTTAACCCTTCCATCATGTCGTTCACATATACCAAAAATAGCACTGGTCCTAGGACCGACCCCTGTGGGACCCCGCTCGTCACAGGTGCCCACTGTGATACATCATTACGTACCATAACTCGTTGTTGCCTCCCTGTCAGGTATTCTCTGATCCATTGCAGTGCCCTTCCTGTTATATGCGCCTGATCCTCTAGCTTCTGCACTAATCTCTTGTAAGGAACTGTGTCAAAGGCCTTCTTGCAGTCCAAGAAGATGCAATCAACCCACCCCTCTCTCTTGTGTCTTACTTCTGTTACTTTATCATAAAACTCCAGAAGGTTTGTAACACAGGATTTTCCTTCCATGAATCCATGCTGGCTGGCGTTTTATACTCTTGTTGCATTCCAGGTGTTCCACCACTCTCCTCCTGATATTCTTCTCCATAACTTTGCATACTATACACGTCAGTGACACAGGTCTATAGTTTAGTGCCTCTTTTCTGTCTCCTTTTTTAAAAATGGGAACTACATTTGCCGTCTTCCATACCTCAGGTAGTTGCCCAGTTTCCAGGGACGTGTTGAAGATTGTGGCAAGTGGCACACACAACATATCCGCTCCCTCTCTAAGGACCCACGGGAAGATGTTGTCCGGTTCCATTGCCTCTGAGGTATCGATGTCCCTTAGCATTTTTTTCGCCTCCTCCACATCTGTATGTATGTCATCCAACACTTGTTGGTATATTCCTTGCTGGTGTCCCCATCTGGTCTGTCCCCAGAGAGGCCTTCCTGTCTCCACTGTAAATACTTCCTTAAATCTCATGTTGAGCTCCTCACATACCTCTTGATCATTTCTTTTGAGTTCTCCACCTTCTTTCCTCAGCCTTATCATCTGGTCTTTGACTGTTGTCTTCCTCCTAATGTGGCTATACAGCAGTTTTGGGTCAGACTTGACTTTCGATGCTATGTCGTTTTCGTACTGTCGCTGGGCCTCCCTCCTTATCTGTGCATACTCGTTTCTGGTTCTTCTACTAATCTCCTTATTTTCCTGGGTCCTTTGCCTCCTGTACCTTTTCCATTCTCTGGTGCACTTAGTTTTTACCTCCCTACACCTTCGGGTAAACCAAGGACTCGCTTTTGTCTTCCTATTATTTCTGTTTCCCTTGGGAACAAACCTTTCCTCTGCCTCCTTGCACTTTGTTGCTACATATTCCATCATCTCGTTTACTGATTTTCCTACGAGTTCTCTGTCCCACTGAACCTCCTGCAGGAAGTTCCTCATACCTGTGTAGTCCCCCCTTTTGTAGTTTGGCTTTTCCCATTCAATTCCTGTTACCTTCTCCACTTGTAACTCTACTATATAATCAAAACTCAGAACCACGTGATCGCTAGCTCCAAGGGGCCTCTCGTAAGTGATGTCCTCAATGTCTGAACTGCTCAGGGTGAACACAAGATCCAGTCTTGCTGGCTCATCCTCCCCTCTCTCTCTGGTACTGTCCCTGACATGTTGATGCATGAGTTTTTCAAGTACCACATCCATCATCTTGGCTCTCCATGTTTCGGGATCCCCATGTGGCTCCAGGTTTTCCCAGTCGATCTCCCTGTGGTTGAAATCGCCCATTACCAGTAACTTTGCTCTGCTCGAGTGAGCTCTTCTGCAGTTCTGTGGTGGGTTATACATCACTTCAATGACTAATTTATGTTTTCCACTCTATCCCTCTCCCCTCTTCCATTCTATCACTTTCTCTCTCTCTGTCTATCTCTGTCTGTCTCTCTTGTCTCTCTGTCTCTGTCACTCTTTTTTTCCACAGGGTTTGACAAGGTTAGGTTAAGGATCCCTAGCTTTATTGACAACTTATTTACAGGTTAAGGTTTCCTAACTTCAGTGACAAGCTAGGATCTCTCTCTCTCTCTCTCTCTCTCTCTCTCTCTCTCTCTCTCTCTCTCTCTCTCTCTCTCTCTCTCTCTCTATCTCTCTCTCTGTCTCTCTCTGTCTCTCTCTGTCTCTCTCTGTCTCTGTCTCTGTCTGTCTGTCTGTCTGTCTGTCTGTCTGTCTGTCTGTCTGTCTCTCTCTCTCTCTCTCTCTCTCTCTCTCTCTCTCTATCTATCTATCTCTCTCTCTGTCTCTCTCTGTCTCTCTCTGTCTCTCTTTGTCTCTGTCTCTCTGTCTGTCTGTCTGTCTGTCTGTCTGTCTCTGTCTCTGTCTCTGTCTCTCTCTCTCTGTCTCTCTCTCTCTCTCTCTCTCTCTCTCTCTCTCTCTCTCTCTCTCTCTCTCTCTCTCTCTCTCTCTCTCTCTCTCTCTCTCTCTCTCTCTCTCTCTCTCTCTCTTTCTCTCCCTCTCTCCCTCTCTCATCCTCACCTTCCATCCATCTTCCCTCTCCCCAGTCTTCTTTCACCCTCCTCTCTCCCCCTAGCCTCTCCCACACTCCCTTTCTCCTCCCTCCCTATACCCTCCAGTAACCCCTAAAACTCTCCTTGATACTGTCCCCCTCCCACTCCAAATTATTCTCCCCTACCTTACCTCTCTCCCTCTTCCCCTCCCTAAAACACCCATCCTCACACAAACACCCACTCCGAAAATAAATAAGCTTCGTTCTGTGGTACAATGGGGCAACCAAGAACAAGGCTGAGTGCGAAGGATCTGGCAGACAAATCTGGGAAGGAGGATTGGGAGGCAGAGCTCAAAAAAAGGGAGGAAGACTGGGGAAGGAAGCTAGAAGAGCTTGGAAGGAGGATGAAGGAGAGGATAGCTGCAGAGAGCAGAAAGTGGGAACAACATGCCATAGTAGCAGAAGCCAAGATACAGTGCTTTGAAGAGGAACTGAGAAATCTGAAACAGCCTAAAGAAAAAAAACTTACAGTACACACATAACATCAGGAACTTCTACATCAGGCACAGACAAAGGGACTGGAGGAAACAAGGAAGCTATACTGTATGCAAAGGTCCTGTCAGACCCACACGGGGCCAAGGCAATGACAAGGAGCACACTAGGAACAGATGAGAGGTTGGAAGACAGCGAAGGAGCTAGGATATATGCAAGGACTCTACCAGACACCTGCAGGGGCCAGAAACAGTTGAGCAGGAAAGACAGACCAATGAGCATAGGGGCCTCAGCTAGGGAAGAGATTGAAGGAAGGAATGCTCTAAGGGAAGGAACTAAAATACCTCAGAGGACGCAATGGGAGACACAGTGGGAGGAAGAAATGGAGAGATCAGTTTTTGTCTATGGGCTCCAGGAAACCAAAGGAAAAACCTATGATGAAAGAAAACAGGAGGAGAAAAAAGTGATTAAAGGATCATGAAGGCAATAGGTGAGGGCGACATGACTCAGGTGACAAATTTTCAGAGAATTGGGTGGTTTACAAGGAGAAGGAAACGGCCTCTCAAAGTAATTATCAAGGCAGAATCAACTCGAACCATGATCCAGCAGGAGAAAGCACAGCTGAGAGACAAACTAGAGTTCCAGAGTGTGTACCTCGATCGATTCAGAACACATGATGAAAGGATGATACTAAAAGAGAGTGCAGAAACAAAAGGAGGAATGGGAGGAAATGACAAAGAAAAGCAGAATAACCCAGACACAGGTGGAAGGGCAAACACACCCCCCAGAAACACCCACAGAAGGACTCCAACCACAACAACCCCAAGGCAACTGAACAATCTAAACCAACAATCACACACTGATCCCTCTGTCCCCAACCCCCACACCATGAACCCCACCCCTACAGTAACCCCTATGGAAACTCTGCCCCCACCCCCACCGCAACCCCCTAAAGGCCCCCCCTCGCCAGGGCTCCTGCTCTCCCAACCCCAATATTTCCCCAGGACCACAGTTTTAGAACAGAAGTTGAAGGTTTGGTACATGAATGCGGATGGAATAACGAATAAATATGAGGAGTGGCATGAAAGACAGATAACAGATGCAATCTTCCCACCAGGATATCAGATCTTGAGGAAAGATAGAAGGAGCAGAGCAGGAGGGGTTGAACTCCTCATAAAAAAACAACGGAAAATTGAGGAAATGGGAGGCATGGACGAGAGTGGAGAAAGGGATTACAGAGTAGGTGCACTTCAGTCTGGGGAGCACAAGGTAGTCATTGCAGTGATGTATAATCCACCACGGAACTGCAGGAGGCCAAGAGAGGAAAATGAAGAGAGCAACAGAGCAAT
>NC_091301.1:28116903-28124403 GCF_038502225.1 Cherax quadricarinatus | reverse complement strand
GTATATATAGTGACAATATGTATATATAGCGACAATATGTATATATAGTGACAATATGTATATATAGCAACAATATGTATATATAGTGACAATATGTATATATAGTGACAATATGTATATATAGTGACAATATGTATATATAGTGACAATATGTATATATAGCGACAATATGTATATATAGCGACAATATGTATATATAGTGACAATATGTATATATAGTGACAATATTTATATATAGCGACAATATGTATATATAGTGACAATATGTATATATAGTGACAATATGTATATATAGTGACAATATGTATATATAGCAACAATATGTATATATAGTGACAATATGTATATATAGTGACAATATGTATATATAGTGACAATATGTATATATAGTGACAATATGTATATATAGTGACAATATGTATATATAGTGACAATATGTATATATAGCGATAATATGTATATATAGCGACAATATGTATATATAGTGACAATATGTATATATAGTGACAATATGTATATATAGCGACTATATGTATATATAGTGACAATATGTATATATAGTGACAATATGTATATATAGTGACAATATGTATATATAGTGACAATATGTATATATAGCGACAATATGTATATATAGCGACAATATGTATATATAGTGACAATATGTATATATAGCGACAATATGTACATATAGCAACAATATTTATATATAGCGATAATTTGTAGATACTGATAGTTTTAATAAAGATTAGAATTTTATTTTTGAATGAATATTTAACAAAAGGAGATGTATCAACAACAACCACATAATAATATTATTACATTTACTTTGTTATTTTTTCTAGATAAACATGAGTTCTTCACGAAGAGGCTGCTTAAACAATCGCCATGCATTATGCTACATTTGTGACGAATACTCTTTGATAAAACAAAAAAAAATCACAGATTTTGTGAAACAAGCAAATGTTGCTTGTTTTAGAGTGTGGCTGGAGAAGAAGACAAGTCTTGGACTCTCCATATGGTTCGCAAAACCTGTGTACAATGTTTACTATAGTGGGAAAAATAGGCAAAGGAAAAGTTGCACTTGGTTGTGCCTATGGTGCGGAGAAAGCCACCAAGACGATTGTTATTTCTGTATAGTGTGTGTGAGAGTTTCAGTCGATACAAGAAAGTCAAGTGGGAATATCCTTATTTAGCATCAACAAGGTGACCTGTGTCACACAGCGAAGACGTTCCCATACCAGTGTCACATGTTGATGAAACTCAGCGATTATGGTGCAACACAGGTGATAGCAGTGGAAGCGAATACGAAGAAAGTATTTCAACACCCCAGCAGTTCTTCCAAGAATAACTCAGTAACCTGGTATGTGACCTCAGTCTTTCAAACATAATTAACGAGTCATTGGTTGACAGGGATAACAATATTCTACCACCACTCCACATTAAGTTAGGTCTAATGAAGCACTTCGTTAAAGCCTTGGACAACGATGGTAATTGCTTCAAATACATTTGTAGATCGTTCCATGGACTAAGTATGGAACAAGTGAAAGTTAGAATCTTTGATTGTCCTCAAATTTAAAAACTTATCAAGGATTCTAATTTCACAAAATGTATGAATAATGCTGAAGTTTCTGCATGGTGCAGTTATGTGTCAGATGCCAAAAACGTCTTGGGTAAATACAAAACAGACAGTTATAAAGAACAGGTACAAAACATGCTAACAAATTTGAAGAATTTAGGTATTAATATGTGCATAAAGGTAAACTTTCTCCATAGCCACCTAAACATATTTCCACATAATCTTGGCAAGGTCCGTGAGGAACAAGGAGAGGTTCCATCAGGCTAAAAATGTGACGGAGGACAGGTATCTAGGTAGATGAGACACACATGATGGCAGACTATATAGCTAGCGCCTCCAGCGGGACGGTGCTGATAACCAAAATATAAGAAAATCGTACAAACAACGTTTTCATATGAAGTAATTAGTGATATCTAAATTATCTTACTATCTTAATCTGTTATTATATAGAATAAAGTGTTAGTATGTATTACATGATATGACTTTTCCAAGATCTAAGCAATAATTGCAATGTCATCTGTAAGTTAGCCTCGCCCGATCAATATATTTTTCACGTATCTTATGGTTTTCAATAGGATACCAAATTTATCAAAAACTAGAACCAATCAAGCAAAACCGATGACATATTGGGAACCAGCATCACAAACTTACCCTAAAATCGCTATAATATCATTGACCAGAAAATGAGTGTTGACCAGTGAATTATTATTATTATTATTATTATTATTATTATTATTATTATTATTATTATTATTATTATTATTATTATTATTATTATTACTATTATTATTATTATTATTATTATTATTATTATTATTATTTGAAAGCTGGATCTTTAGTTGTTATTATGGTAGTTTAACGTGGAAGTTAGTGAGATAACCCTTGTGCTCTTTTTGACCCTCCTAATTGATCTCATTAAGGCGATTAATTATTCTGCACTCACCGTATAATGTATGACAGTTATGCAATAATTACTTCACTCTTACTGTATAATGTAGGTACGTTATACACGTAATTACTACGGAATTATACCTCTCTGTTATGAGTCACGATTTTGCATCAGTATTACACGGTTGTATCATACAGGTGTATTACACAGCCGTATTAAGCAAGTGCATTATACAGCTGTATTATAGGTGTGAAAGATGTCTTATGTATTACGCTTAACGTCTCGTAATCTTCAGTCATTATTATGATGTTTAAGCATAGTGTATGTCTCTCTTATGTAGAATATTGCTGTTAATATTGTTATTAGGTGGACTATTTAAGTTTAGTGAATGTCGCTATGAGGTGGTTTATTTAAGCTTAGTTTACTGCTATTACGTGGGTTATTTAAACTTAGTTAATACTGTTATTACGTGGGCTATTTAAGCTTAGTTAATACTGTTATTACGTGGGTTATTTAAGCTTAGTTAATACTGTTATTACGTGGGCTATTTAAGCTTAATTAATACTGTTATTACGTGGGCTATTTAAGCTTAATTAATACTGTTATTGCGTGGGTTATTTAAGATTAATACTGTTATTACGTTGGTTATTTAAGCTTAGTTTACTGCTATTACGTGGGTTATTTAAACTTAGTTAATACTGTTATTACGTGGGTTATTTAAGCTTAATTAATACTGTTATTAAGTGGGTTATTTAAGCTTAATTAATACTGTTATTACGTGGGTTATTTAAGCTTAATACTGTTATTACGTTGGTTATTTAAGCTTAGTAAACACTGCTATTACATCTACTATTTAAACTTGTTAAATATTACTATAAAGTAGATTATTTAAGCTTACACATTGATTATATTACGTAGATTATTTACGTCTTGGAGAGTCAATAATACTTAGTTATTCACTCGCTTTTAAAAACGGTATAAAATATAAACTGGGCAATAAATGTAAATAATATTGGTTAACAGTGAATATTGTACTTATGAACAATATTGTACTTATGAACAATATTGTACTTATGAACAATATTGTACTTATGAACAATATTGTACTTATGAACAATATTGTACTTATGAACAATATTGTTCTTAGGAACAATATTGTACTTATGAACAATATTGTACTTATGAACAATATTGTACTTATGAACAATATTGTACTTATGAACAATATTGTACTTATGAACAATATTGTACTTATGAACAATATTGTACTTATGAACAATATTGTTCTTATGAACAATATTGTACTTATGAACAATATTGTACTTATGAACAATATTGTACTTATGAACAATATTGTACTTATGAACAATATTGTACTTATGAACAATATTGTTCTTATGAACAATATTGTACTTATGAACAATGAATCAAATCAAATCAAGATAATTTTTAAGAAAATTTGCTTTAACAAAGATCATTTATTCAAGTATTCATTTTATATATATATATATATATATATATATATATATATATATATATATATATATATATATATATATATATATATATATATATATATATATCAGGTCTGTTAAGTGTTACGTTTGACTGTCATGTGTTACGTGTGATTGTCATGTGTTACGTGTGACTGTCATGCGTTACGTGTGACTGTTATATGTTACGTGTGACTGTCATGTGTTACGTGTGACTGTCATGCGTTACGTGTGACTGTTATATGTTACGTGTGACTGTCATGTGTTACGTGTGATTGTCATGTGTTACGTGTGATTGTCATGTGTTACGTGTGACTGTCATGTGTTATGTGTGACTGTCATGTGTTACGTGTGACTGTCATGTGTTATTTGTGACTGACATGTGTTACGTGTGACTGTCATGTGTTACGTGTGACTGTCATGTGTCAGGTGTGACTGTCATGTGTTACGTGTGGCTGTCATGTGTTATGTGTGACTGTCATGTGTTACGTGTGACTGTCATGTGTTATGTGTGACTGACTGTCATGTGTTATGTGTGACTGACATGTGTTACGTGTGACTGTCATGTGTTACGTGTGACTGTCATGTGTCAGGTGTGACTGTCATGTGTCAGGTATGACTGTCATGTGTCAGGTGTGACTGTCATGTGTCAGGTGTGACTGTCATGTGTCAGGTGTGACTGTCATGTGTCAGGTGTGACTGTCATGTGTCAGGTGTGATTGTCATGTGTCAGGTGTGACTGTCATGTGTCAGATGTGACTGTCATGTGTCAGGTGTGACTGTCATGTGTTACGTGTGACTGTCATGTGTCAGGTGTGACTGTCATGTGTTACGTGTGACTGTCATGTGTCAGGTGTGACTGTCATGTGTCAGGTGTGACTGTCATGTGTCAGGTGTGACTGTCATGTGTCAGGTGTGACTGTCATGTGTCAGGTGTGACTGTCATGTGTCAGGTGTGACTGTCATGTGTCAGGTGTGACTGTCATGTGTCAGGTGTGACTGTCATGTGTCAGGTGTGACTGTCATGTGTCAGGTGTGACTGTCATGTGTCAGGTGTGATTGTCATGTGTCAGGTGTGACTGTCATGTGTCAGATGTGACTGTCCACTACAGAACAGCTTTGTCAATTCGTATCCGTTCCTTGCGTTATTAGCTTTGAAGTGTGTCGACTATACGAGGGTCATTAAGGCTGCTTGTAAACTTTCAACCACTAGTCAAGTGTGTCTGTCACGTGTACCTGCTACATGTGTCTGTCATGTGTGTCTGTCCTGTGTGCATGTGCTGTTCATGTCATATATCTCACACGTCTGGTCATGTCATGGCTTATATAACACGTCACATCATGTCATGACGTAACACGTCAGGTCATGTCATGACTGATGGTTCAATAGACGTCACTATAGAAAACGGATCAGCCCGGCTCAGGGGAGCCTAAAGCAGTTACAATTACACTTTTGTTTCACCTTCATTAAATTAATGGTTAATTAACATTCCGTGTCGAATTTATCTCTATTATTAATTATCAGCAGTATTTGTCATATATGTATTCTGCATTTATTTATATGTTCATTTTTTGGGGAGGAGTGAGTAATTATTCTAGTATTTTATTTATATATATTGTGTATAAAGAATTTATATGGGTGAGTTTGCTGCAGTTTTTTACGTGTTTTAATTATGAGTATTCGATTCCCTTTGATTATGATTTTTATTCGCTAAGACGCTCATTATCTTATATTATTTTGTTTATTGTAGATAAGTGTTTACCTTTGAGCTCAATAAGTCATACATAAACGCGTTTCTTTACTACGCAGTTTCACACGATAATCTATTTGTGGAGTCATTACCGCTAAGCAGGTGCACTGACCTGGTTGTTTTGAATACCTGACAGGTTTTTTGTTATGCTCTAGGAACCATCTTCCTCATCGTGGCTAGCAATCGACCCAGTTGAGGAAGATAGTAGGGGGAATATTATTGAGGCTGGTGTGTGGCAACCAGGGCGCTGGAAGAGAGGTGTGCTGCTCCCCACACGGCCAGTCTGTAGTATAGTGCGCCATGGGTGGATAGTTCCTCCTCTATCCTTCTCTATCCCACCTGCAATGTCTCCATCTGCAAGATTCACCTAGCGTCCATACAGTATACCACCTTTGCTTAAACACGGTTCAGTTGCTGGGAAGCTGAGGATATTAGTAAGGGGTTGGCGAGGAGAGGAGAAGCAAGGGTCCCGCCCGTCGGAGACAACGAGTGTGTGGCAGTGTTGTGGGGTGAGGCGGGGGTGGCGTGCACTCAGACCCATGTATTAACCACTCCCACCAGTAGCTTTACTTCCCTGCTCTCCGCTGGATTGCAAGATGCTGTCAGCAGGGCAGCAGCAGCAGCAACAACAACAGCAGTAGCAGGAGTCAAGCAAGAGGAGAAGCAGCAGCAACAACAACAGTAGTAGCAACAACAGCAGAGCACCGCCACCACAGCGTCACTCCCAAAATCCGGAAGGTAAGCATGATATTTACTCTTTCCATTTTTTCTTGCTTTTATTATCCTCTGTTCCACAGGTTTTTGCTCCACAGGTGGCAGTTGCCGACGGCACGACACCGGCCACCTGCAACATCACAGTCTAGCTAGCTGACTGCGATAATTACAGAGATGAAGTCAGCACCTCGAGACACGCAATGAGTGTCAAATAGGTAGACGGTGTCAAAACTCGCCACACCCACGACACACCCGTGAGACACCCATGACACACCCATAACACACCCACGACACACCCATGACACACCCACGACACACCCGTGACACACCCACGACACACCCACGACACTCACGACACACCCATAACACACCCACGACACACCCATGACACACCCACGACACACCCACGACACTCACGACACACCCATAACACACCCACGACACACCCATGACACACCCACGACACACCCATGACACACCCCCGACACACCCATGACACACCCATAATACACCCACGGCACACCCATGACACATCCATGACACACGCACGACACACCCATGACACACGACACACCCACGACACACCCACGACACACCCACGACACACCCACGACGCGCCCACGACACACCCACGACACCCACGACACACCCACGACACACCCATAATACATCCACGAGGCCCCCATGACACACGCACGACACACCCACGACACACCCACGACACACCCATGACACACCCACGACACACCCATGACACACCCATGACACGCACGACACACCCATGACACACCCATGACACACGCACGACAAAGGCATAACACACCCACGACACACCCACGACACACACACGACACCCACGACACACCCACGACACACCCACGACACACTCACGACACACCCATGACACACCCACGACACACCCATAATACACTCATAACACACCCACGACACATCCATGACACACCCACGACAAAGGCATAACACACCCACGACACACCCACGACACACACACGACACCCACGACACACCCACGACACACCCACGACACACTCACGACACACCCATGACACACCC
>NC_091301.1:28091903-28111903 GCF_038502225.1 Cherax quadricarinatus | reverse complement strand
GACCACGTACAACATTTAGACAAGACAGTGTTGCAGGTACAGTGACCACGTACAACATTTACACAAGACAGTGTTGCAGGTACAGTGACCACGTACAACATTTAGACAAGGCAGTGTTGCAAGTACAGTGACCACGTACAACATTTAGACAAGGCAGTGTTGCAGGTACAGTGACCACGTACAACATTTAGACAAGACAGTGTTGCAGGTACAGAGACACATCTGACGCCCTGACGGTTCATAAAGTTCACTCTCAGACCTTCACTAGTGTTGAACAGAGTGAATGAGGGTTGACCAGCTCACCTGAGCTCACCTGCGCTCACCTGCGCTCACCTGCGCTCACCTGAGCTCCTCTGAGCTTACACTCTGTTTTTTAAGACATGTTGACAAAACTTTACGTCCAATATGGCCGACAAGTGTGAATCAGCTGATTTCAATGACCTGCTTGAAAAAATCAATATCGTATGTACCAGTGTATGTATACTGAGAGGTGTGTATCCGTGTATGTATACTGAGAGGTGTGTATCAGTGTATGTATAATGAGAAATGTGTGTCAGTGTATGTATACTGAGAGATGTGTATCAGTGTATGTATACTGAGAGGTGTGTATCAGTGTATGTATACTGAGAGGTGTGTATCAGTGTATGTATACTGAGAGGTGTGTATCAGTGTATGTATACTGAGAAATGTGTGTCAGTGTATGTATACTGAGAGATGTGTATCAGTGTATGTATACTGAGAGGTGTGTATCAGTGTATGTATACTGAGAGATGCGTATCAGTGTATGTATACTGAGAAATGTGTATCAGTGTATGTACACTAGGAGATGTGTATCAGTGTATGTATACTGAGAGATGTGTATCAGTGTATGTATACTGAGAGGTATGTATCAGTGTATGTATACTGAGAAATGTGTATCAGTGTATGTACACTGAGAGATGTGTATCAGTGCATGTATACTGAGAGATGTGTGTCAGTGTATGTATACTGAGAGATGTGTACCAGTGTATGTATACTGAGAGGTGTGTATCAGTGTATGTATACTGAGAGGTGTGTATCAGTGTATGTATACTGAGAGGTATGTATCAGTGTATGTATACTGAGAAATGTGTATCAGTGTATGTACACTGAGAGATGTGTATCAGTGCATGTATACTGAGAGATGTGTGTCAGTGTATGTATACTGAGAGATGTGTACCAGTGTATGTATACTGAGAGGTGTGTATCAGTGTATGTATACTGAGAAATGTGTATCGGTGTATGTACACTGAGAGATGTGTATCAATGCATGTATACTGAGAGATGTGTATCAGTGTATGTATACTGGGAGATGTGTATCAGTGTATGTATACTGAGAGGTGTGTATCAGTGTATGTATACTGAGAGGTGTGTATCAGTGTATGTATACTGAGAAATGTGTATCAGTGTATGTACACTAGGAGATGCGTATCAGTGTATGTATACTGAGAGATGTGTATCAGTGTATGTATACTGAGAGAAGGGTATCAGTGTACTTATGCTGAGAGATGTGTGTCAGTGTATGTATACTGAGAGATGTGTATCAGTGTATGTATACTGAGAGTAGTGTATCAGTGTATGTATACTGAGAGATGTGTATCAGTATATGTATACTGAGAGATGTGTGTCAGTGTATGTATACTGAGAGATGTGTATCAGTGTATGTATACTGAGAGATGTGTGTCAGTGTATGTATACTGAGAGATGTGTGTCAGTGTATGTATACTGAGAGATGTGTGTCAGTGTAAGTATACTGAGAGGTGTGTATCAGTGTATGTATACTGAGAGGTATGAGAGGAAACAGACGTCGTGGTTCTCAAACTAACCAGAACCAGGCTCGTTTTTCCTATTCGGGGGAATCCGAGCGCCCCAGTCTACTCGTCCAGTCGTGACAGTAGGTGATAATGAGTACACCATCCCAGTTCAAAATTCCTGTGAAGCCTTAGCCAGTCTTGAGAATGACAACCTCTCTGTTGATGCTGCTTCACACGTCTCTGACGTAGAGGAATTTGGGGATGAAGTAGAAAATGCCTTCTCCGATGACAACCCACCTTTCTCTTTGCACATAACTCCAAACGAAACGATAGGTCCTTTGGTACAAGCTTCTATCCATAATGCGCCCGTTCATTATTCATGGACTCTGGTGCGCAAGTTAATATCATCAGGTCTAGCTTATTTAAAGAGAAGCAGTTACGAGGTGTCCTCCTCGTTGAACCAACTACTGTAACCTCCCTTAGTGGAGTAGCTGGTTCCCTTCTGCGTGTCCCTTACCGATGGCATGCCCAAATTGACGACTTGATCGTTCCATTTTGTGGTTACCAGCTTGGAACAGAAATCTGCAATACTGCTGCAGAGTATGATGTACGGATTAAGTCCTTACAAGCCAATGCATTTTCCAGTAGCGTACCCAAGCGGTCAGGCACTAGTAACTCTGTCACTCCCATCTGTGTTCCACCTACACCTTCAGACATGCAAGATAGTGTATTGCCTCAAGTGTTCGAGGACACTCAGACTGCCTTGAGTGCTCAGCCTATCCCAGCAATGTCTGCTAGTTCAAGTAGTAGTTTCTCCACAGGGGACGCCTTGTCGGAAAACGACAGTCTGGAGAAGAGCATTGTTCCATAGTCTGAAACAATATGGAGTTGAAGTGACAGGATGGAGCCTTATATAGCGCCAGGAGGTGAGACGTAGGTCACTAGTAGAACGCAGATGTTGGGAGGTCAGGTCCCTCTCAAATCCAGCCGTTCTCACTAGTAGAGGTTGTCGAAGTTGATTTCAGGTCTGTACCAAGATACCATTGACAGATTGAACATTAAAACGGTATAAAATACCGACAGGTTGTTAGGTAAGACACATATGCAACAGTTAGGTATCTTTATTTCGAAACGTTTCGCCTACACAGTAGGTTTCTTCAGTCGAGTACAGAAAAGTTGATAGAAGCAGAAGAGACTTGAAGACGATGTAATCAGTCCATCACCCTTAAAGTTTTGAGGTGGTCAGTCCCTCAGTCTGGAGAACATTGTTCCAAAGTCTGAAACAATATAAGGCTCCATCCTGTCACTTCAACTTCATATTGTTTCAGACTTTGGAACAATGTTCTTCTCCAGACTGAGGGACTGACCACCTCAAAACTTTAAGGGTGATGGACTGATTACATCGTCTTCAAGTCTCTTCTGCTTCTATCAACTTTTCTGTACTCGACTGAAGAAGCCTACTGTGTAGGCGAAACGTTTCGAAATAACAACAGGTCTTATAGGTAAAACACTTATGGTGTACTTAGATGACGTAATCGTCATGTCCAAAGATGTTTATACACACCTGAAAAGACTTGATATAGTACTTGGCAAGCTCGAAGAAGCCAATTTAAAGATCAAATTGTCCAAATGTCAATTTTTCAGATCAGAAATTAAGTTTCTTGGTCACGTAGTCGCTCCTAGAGGGGTTACGACTGATCAAAGTAAAGTAACTGCGGTACTAAATTTTCCATCCCCCAAAACTGCTGATGCTGTAAGATCCTTTATGGGCTTAGCAGGTTTCTATAGATCTTTCATTGCTAATTTTTCTTCAGTAGCAGCTCCTCTAACTGAATTGCTTAAGAAAGATGCTCCTTTCGTGTGGACCTTCCGTCAAGAAAGAGCATTCCAGACACTAAAAGAAAAGCTAACGTCCGCTCCCATTTTGAAATTCCCAGATTTTTCTAAGCCCTTCTATCTCACAACTGATGCTAGTTCAATTGGCATAGGTGCCGTACTAGCTCAGAAGACTGATGGCAAGTACAACGCAGTTGCATTTGCTAGCCGAGTCCTTACGAAGGCAGAACGTAATTATACAGTAACGGAGCAAGAAGCTTTAGCAATAGTATGGTCGTTAAAGCACTTCCGAGACATTATTTACCAGTACCCTGTTCATGTCTTGACAGACCATGCACCTCTGATACCCTTATTCCAGAATAAACAACCTTCTGGAAGGTTAGCTAGATGGACCTTGACTATCCAAGAGTTCAATCCCACTTTTAAACATTTACCTGGCAAGTCAAATGTAGTCGCAGATGCCTTTTCGCGACACGTTAGTGTAGTAACTGCAGATCCTCCATTTACTGCCGAGGTTGTAAAGAATGCCCAAAGAACAGATCCCATGTGGTCTGGTGTGATTCGATTCCTGCTCCGGGAAGATCTTATTCTGACTGTGAAGCCACCAGCACCCATTAGTGACTTTGTAATGAGCCAAGAATTACTGTATCGAACAGCCGAGTTGGGTACTCCAAGCAGAAGAGTTTACCAGTTAGTAATTCCACAGTCACTAGTGAACGTACCTTTACAGCTAGTTCATGATGCACCAGGTGTTACACACCCTGGTATGGATCGTTCTGTGAAACAAGCCAGAATGAAGTACTTTTGGCCACGTATGGCAACTGACATTTCAGAGTATGTTAAGAAATGTAGTGTTTGTATGCAACATAAAGGAAATGTCAATGGTCCTAATCCAATCCAGGTGTATCCAACTACTAGCGAACCGTGGGAAAGAGTTGCCCTTGATTTGTTAGTCAATTTTAAATGTTCCCTCCAAGGCAATGAACATCTGTGTGTTATGGTAGACCATTTCACCAGATATTGTGAGTTAGTTCCTATTGCAGATAAGACTGCCGAGACAGTAGCTAAAGCGTTTAAAGAACGCATTATCTGCAGGCATACCACCCCTAAGTCCCTAGTAACAGATAATGGAGGTGAATTCTGTAATGAGTTTCTTGAAAATTTGTGTACTTTATACAAGATCTCTAAATCCACCATTGTTCCTCATCATCCTGCCAGCAATGGGTTAGCCGAAAGAACCAATAAAAAAGTACTTGATGTCCTGAGAGCCACTATCAACCCCAATAGTGAAACTTGGGATGAAGTTATACCAGATGTTCAATGTGCCATAAATTCTGCTTACAATGCTTCCATAGGTGATACTCCACATTATGCATTGTATGGTGTAGACAAGCGTTTACCCTATGAGTTGTTATATTCCACTCCGAAACCCAATTACAACCCTGCCGATTTCGTAGCAACTCGTACAAGCATGGCTCGAAGTGTTTTTAGAAGAATCCGTAGTTCGAGAGTATTGCTGAAAAATTTCAACAAAACATCCGAAATGTCTAAGCTCGATCAAAAGTTTGTCGGACCTTATCGAGTTGTAGAACATATCTCTGGTAATAAGTATAAGGTTAGAGAAATTAGTACTGGTAAGTACAAAGAAACGCATTTAGATCATATGAAATTAGTATGCGATGTTGACGATATTGCTACCCAGACTAATGTGACAGATGCTGAAAATCCTCTTGACTCTGTACCGTCTACCTCAAATACTCAGTCAGATATTCAACTTGAATGTCGTTACTCCTTGCGTACTCGACAAGTAATGAGAAACCCACAAGTATCTTTTGTAGATACTCGTTCAGATCTCCCTCAGTCAAGGCGAGTGTTAGCCATTGCAGAGGAATTCGATCCTCCCAGAGATAATAACCATTCTGCATACGTAAACCTCACCCTCGCAGAATTGGGTTTAAATGTACATAGTCTATATAATTAGATGTCAGAGATGAAGGAAATTGTCAACTGTTTGTTATTAACTGATCAGTTTTTCAGAATTTTTTTTTTTCGTTTTCACGTTCCCTCCGTATTCTGAAAATCTGACAGTAATGATCTGAGTGCACCAGATGCCTTTGCTGTTAATTTCACCTTGTATATATATATATATATATATATATATATATATATATATATATATATATATATATATTTCCTCAGAATCCGTAGAGTGCACGAATACAGATCGATCGATCAATTCCATCCATATTGTACAATGAATTGTTCTTATAAGTCGTAATACATTGCAATGAAACTCATTACGTTAAAAGTGATTCCGTTAACACCCATTACGTAAAACTCATTTTGTTAACATCCAGTATGATACCATCCATTAGTTCTAAGTTATATATGAATTTGTTATTGTATAGAATCAGCCCAGAACCACCTGCCTGTTCAGCCTATAGCATAGTAGTGTATGTCGAGACGACATACGTAACATGACCGAGCTGTCAGCATAGTTGCTGATCCCCTTATATGTGTTGTATAGCGTATTATAGTACCATCCATGTGCTTTATATAGAAGATCCCTATTAGGCCGAGTGACTGTATGACGTCACGGGATGCAGCGTGAGTGAGTGACGAGCTGCCTCTTCCTCACTCGACGGATAGACATAGAAGTAGGCAGAACACGGCAGGCCTGGGCTCCCACCTCTCATCACAGTCTGGCAATACATAATGTTACCATCCAACAACTGTGTCTACCTTCAAACTTATCACCTCAAGAACCCCTACGTCATACTGAGAGATGTGTATCAGTGTGTGTATACTGAGAGATCTGTACCAGTGTATGTATACTGAGAGAGATGTGTATGAGTGTATGTATACTGAAAGATGTGTATCAGTGTATGTCTACTGAGAGATGTGTATCAGTGTATGTATACTGAGAGATGTGTATCAGTGTATGTATACTGAGAGATGTGTATCAGTGTATGTATACTGAGTGATGTGTATCAGTGTATGTATACTGAGAGAGATATGTATCAGTGTATGTATACTGAGAGATGTGTATCAGTGTATGTATACTGAGAGATGTGTATCAGTGTATGTATACTGAGAGATGTGTATCAGTGTATGTATACTGAGTGATGTGTATCAGTGTATGTATACTGAGAGAGATATGTATCAGTGTATGTATACTGAGAGATGTGTATCAGTGTATGTATACTGAGTGATGTGTATCAGTGTATGTATACTGAGAGATCTGAATCAGTGTATGTATACTGAGATGTGTATCAGTGTATGTATACTGAGACATGTGTATCAGTGTATGTATACTGAGAGATGTGTATCAGTGTATGTATACTGAGAGATGTGTATCAGTGTATGTATACTGAGTGATGTGTATCAGTGTATGTATACTGAGAGAGATATGTATCAGTGTATGTATACTGAGAGATGTGTATCAGTGTATGTATACTGAGTGATGTGTATCAGTGTATGTATACTGAGAGATCTGAATCAGTGTATGTATACTGAGATGTGTATCAGTGTATGTATACTGAGATATGTGTATCAGTGTATGTATACTGAGTGATGTGTATCAGTGTATGTATACTGAGAGATCTGAATCAGTGTACGTATACTGAGATGTGTATCAGTGTAGGTATACTGAGAGATCTGAATCAGTGAATGTATACTGAGATGTGTATCAGTGTATGTATACTGAGAGATGTGTATCAGTGTATGTATACTGAGAGATGTGTGTCAGTGTAAAAACTCAGTATTTTAGTAATTAACGAATCATCACCACCAGAATCATTAAGGGTCTTTGGATCACTACCGTAATAACCTTCATCGTTATTTACATGACCTTGGTAACGAGAAAGCTGGGAGGTAACGAGGAGAGGATTGGGAGGTAACGAAGAGAGGGCTGGGAGGCAACGAGGAGAAGGCTGGGAGGTAACAAGGAGAGGGCTGGGAGGTAACGAGGAGACGGTTGGGAGGTAACGAGGAGAGGGCTGGGAGGTAACGAGGAGAGGGTTGGGAGGCAACGAGGAAAGGATTGGGAGGTAACGAGGAGAGGGTTGGGAGGTAACGAGGAGAGGATTCGGAGGTAATGAGGAGAGGGATGGCAGGTAACGAGAAGAGGGTTGGGAGGTAACGAGGAGAGGGTTGGGGGGTAACGAAGCGAGGGCTGGGAGGTAAGGAGGAGAGATTTGGGAGGCAACTAGGAAAGGATTGGGAGGTAACGAGGAGAGGGTTGGGAGGTAACGAGGAGAGGAATCGGAGGTAATGAGGAGAGGGTTGGGAGGTAACGAGGAAAGGATTGGGAGGTAACGAGGAGGGGGTTGGGAGGCAACGAGGAACGGATTGGGAGGCAACGAGGAAAGGATTGGGAGGTAACGAGGAGAGAACTCGGAGGTAACGAGGAGAGGGCTGGGAGGCAACGAGGAAAGGGGTTGGAGATAACGAGGATAGGATTGGGAGGTAACGAGGAGAAGATTGGGAGGTAACGAGGAGAGATTTGGAAGGCAACGAGGAAAGGATTGGGAGGTAACGAGGAGAGGGTTGGGAGGTAACGAGGAAAGGATTGGGAGGTAACGAGGAGAGAGTTGGGAGGTAACTAGGAGAGGGGTTGGAGGTAACGAGGAGAGGGCTGGGAGGTAACGAGGAGAGGGTTGGGAGGTAACGAGGAGAGGGTTGGGAGGTAACGAGGAGAGGGTTGGGAGGTAACGAGGAGATGGTTGGGAGGTAACGAGGAGAGGATTCGGAGGTAATGACGAGAGGGTTGGGAGGTAACGAGGAGAGGATTTGGAGGTAATGAGGAGAGGGTTGGGAGGTAACGAGGAGAGGGTTGGGAGGTAACGAGGAGATGGTTGGGAGGTAACGAGGAGAGGATTCGGAGGTAATGACGAGAGGGTTGGGAGGTAACGAGGAGAGGATTTGGAGGTAATGAGGAGAAAGTTGGGAGGTAACGATGAGAGGGTTGGGAGGTAACGAGAAGAGGGTTCGGAGGTAACGAGGAGAGATTTGGGAGGCAACGAGGAAAGGATTGGGAGGTAACGAGGAGAGGGTTGGGAAGTAACGAGGAAAGGATTGGGAGGTAACGAGGAGAGGGTTGGGAGGTAACGAGGAGAGGGGTTGGAGGTTTCGAGGAGAGGGTTGGGAGGTAACGAGCAGAGGGTTGGGAGGTAACGAGGAGAGGGTTGGGAGGTAACGAAAAGAGGGTTGGGAGGTAACGAGGAGAGCGTTGGGAGGTAACGGGAAAGGATTGGGAGGTAACGAGGAGAGGGTTGGAAGGTAACGAGGAGAGGGTTGGGAGGTAACGAGGAGAGAGTTGGGAGGTAACGAGGAGAGGATTGGGAGATAACGAGGAGAGGGTTGGTAGGTAAGGAGAAGAGGGTTGGGAGGTAACGAGGAAAGGGTTGAGAGGTAACGAGGAGAGGGTTGGGAGGTAGCGAAGAGATGGTTGGGAGGTAACGAGGAGAGGGATGGGAGGTAACGAGGAGAGGGCTGGGAGGTAACGAGGAGAGAGTTGGGAGGTAACGAGGAGAGGGTTGGGAGATAACGAAAAGAGGGTTGGGAGGTAACGAGGAGAGGGTTGCGAGGTAACGAAAAGAGAGTTGGGACGTAACGAGGAGAGGGTTGGGAGGTAACGAGGAGAGGGCTGGGAGGTAACGAGGAGAGGGTTGAGAGGTAACGAGAAGAGGGTTGGGAGATAACGAAAAGAGGGTTGGGAGGTAACGAGGAGAGGGTTGGGAGGTAACGAGGAGAGAGTTGGGACGTAACGAGGAGAGGGTTGGGAGGTAACGAGGAGAGGGCTGGGAGGTAACGAGGAGAGGGTTGAGAGGTAAGGAGGAGAGGGATGGGAAGTAACGAGGAGATGGTTGGGAGGTAACGAGGAGAGGGTTGGGAGGTAACGAGGAGAGGGTTGGGAGGTAACGAGTAGAGGGTTGGGAGATAACGAGGAGAGGGTTGGGAGGTAACGAGGAGAGGGTTGGAAGGTAACGAGGAGAGGGCTGGGAGGCAACGAGGAGAGGGTTGGGAGGTAACGAGGAGATGGTTGGGAGGTAACGAGGAGAGGGTTGGGTGGTAACGAGGAGATGGTTGGGAGGTAACGAGGAGAGGGTTGGGAGGTAACGAGGAGAGGGCTGGGAGGTAACGAGGAGAGGGTTGGGAGGTAACGAGGAAAGGATTGGGAGGTAACGAGGATAGGGTTGGGAGGTAACGAGGAAAGGATTGGGAGGCAACGAGGAAAGGATTGGGAGGTAACGAGGAGAGAACTCGGAGGTAACGAGGAGAGGGCTGGGAGGTAATGAGGAGAGGGTTGGGAGGTAACGAGGAAAGGATTGGGAGGTAACGAGAAGGGGGCTGGGAGGTAACGAGGAAAGGATTGGGAGGCAACGAGGAAAGGATTGGGAGGTAACGAGGAGAGAACTCGGAGGTAACGAGGAAAGGATTGGGATGTAACGAGGAAAGGGTTGGGAAGTAATGCGGAGAGGGCTGGGGGCAACGGGGAGAGGGGTTGGAGGTAACGAGGAGAGGGCTGGGAGGTAACGGGGAGAGGGTTGGGAGGTAAGGAGGAGAGGGCTGGGAGGTACCGAGGAGAGGGTTGGGAGGTACCGAGGAGAGGGCTGGGAGGTACCGAGGAGAGGGCTGGGAGGTACCGAGGAGAGGGCTGGGAGGTACCGAGGAGAGGGCTGGGAGGTACCGAGGAGAGGGCTGGGAGGTACCGAGGAGAGGGCTGGGAGGTACCGAGGAGAGGGCTGGGAGGTACCGAGGAGAGGGCTGGGAGGTACCGAGGAGAGGGTTGGGAGGTACCGAGGAGAGGGCTGGGAGGTACCGAGGAGAGGGCTGGGAGGTACCGAGGAGAGGGCTGGGAGGTACCGAGGAGAGGGCTGGGACGTACGGAGGAGAAGGTTGGGAGGTACCGAGGAGAGGGCTGGGAGGTACCAAGGAGAGGGCTGGGAGGTACCGAGGTGAGGGCTGGGAGGTACCGAGGAGAGGGCTGGGAGGTACCGAGGAGAGGGCTGGGAGGTACCGAGGAGAGGGCTGGGAGGCACCGAGGAGAGGGCTGGGAGGTACCGAGGTGAGGGCTGGGAGGTACCGAGGAGAGGGCTGGGACGTACCGAGGAGAGGGCTGGGAGGTACCGAGGAGAGGGCTGGGAGGTACCGAGGAGAGGGCTGGGAGGTACCGAGGAGAGGGCTTGGAGGTACCGAGGAGAGGGCTGGGAGGTACCGAGGAGAGGGCTCGGAGGTACCGAGGAGAGGGCTGGGAGGTACCGAGGAGAGGGCTGGTAGGTACCGAGGAGAGGGCTGGGAGGTACCGAGGAGAGGGCTGGGAGGTACCGAGGAGAGGGCTGAGAGGTACCGAGGAGAGGGATGGGAGGTACCGAGGAGAGGGCTGGGAGGTACCAAGGAGAGGGCTGGGAGGTACCGAGGAGAGGGCTGGGAGGTACCGAGGAGAGGGCTGGGAGGTACCGAGGAGAGGGCTGGGAGGTACCGAGGAGAGGGCTGGGAGGTACCGAGGAGAGGACTGGGAGGTACCGAGGAGAGGGCTGGGAGGTACCGAGGAGAGGGCTGGGAGGTACCGAGGAGAGGGCTGGGAGGTACCGAGGAGAGGGCTGGGAGGTACCGAGGAGAGGGCTGGGAGGTACCGAGGAGAGGGCTGGGAGGTACCGAGGAGAGGGCTGGGAGGTACCGAGGAGAGGGCTGGGAGGTAACGTTCACTAAGGGCTCCTTGTTACTGGTCAACTTATAAAAGTTCTTCTCTCATAAGTTCAAAACTAAGTGAAAGTTTTAATAAGTTTCAAATGTTGATGATCTGACACCACTGTGATTGTTGTGACACCACTGATTGTTGTGACACCACTGTGATTGTTGTGACACCACTGTGATTGTTGTGACACCACTGTGATTGTTGTGACACCACTGTGATTGTTGTGACACCACTGTGATTGTTGTGACACCACTGTGATTGTTGTGACACCACTGTGATTGTTGTGACACCACTGTGATTGTTGTGACACCACTGTGATTGTTGTGACACCACTGTGATTGTTGTGACACCACTGTGATTGTTGTGACACCACTGTGATTGTTGTGACACCACTGTGATTGTTGTGACACCATGTGATTGTTGTGACACCACTGTGATTGTTGTGGCACCGTGTGATTGTTGTGACACCACTGTGATTGTTGTGACACCACTGTGATTGTTGTGACACCACTGTGATTGTTGTGACACCATGTGATTGTTGTGACACCATGTGATTGTTGTGACACCATGTGATTGTTGTGACACCACTGTGATTGTTGTGACACCATGTGATTGTTGTGACACCACTGTGATTGTTGTGACCACTGAGATTTTTATGACACCACTGTGATTGTTGTGACACCATTGTGATTGTTGTGACACAACTGTGACTGTTCTGATACCACTGTGATTGTTCTGACACTACTGTGATTGTTGTGATACCATTGTGATTGTTGTGACACCACTGTGATTGTTGTGACACCACTGTGATTGTTGTGGCACCATTGTGATTGTTGTGACACCACTGTGATTGTTGTGACATCACTGTGATTGTTGTGACACCACTGTGATTGTTGTGACACCATGTGATTGTTGTGACACCATGTGATTATTGTGACACCACTGTGATTGTTGTGACACCATGTGATTGTTGTGACACCACTGTGATTGTTGTGACACCACTGTGATTGTTATGACACCACTGTGACTGTTGTCACACTACTGTGATTGTTGTGACACCACTGTGATTGATGTGACACCACTGTGATTGTTGTGACACCACTGTGATTGTTCTGACACCACTGTGATTGTTCTGACACCACTGTGATTGTTGTGACACCACTGTGATTGTTTTGACACCACTGTGATTGTTGTGACACCATGTGATTGTTGTGACACCTCTATGATTGTTGTGACACCACTGTGATTGTTGTGACACCATGTGATTGTTATGACACCACTGTGATTGTTGTGACACCATGTGATTGTTTTGACACCACTGTGATTGTTGTGACACCATGTGATTGTTGTGACACCACGGTGATTGTTTTGACACCACTGTGATTGTTGTGACACCATGTGATTGTTGTGACACCATGTGATTGTTGTGAGACCATGTGATTGTTGTGACACCATTGTGATTGTTGTGACACCATGTGATTGTTATCACACCACTGTGATTGTTGTGACACCACTGTGATTGTTATGACACCACTGTGATTGTTGTGACACCACTGTGATTGTTGTGACACAACTGTGATTGTTCTGACACCACTGTGATTGTTCTGACACCACTGTGATTGTTGTGACACCACTGTGATTGTTGTGACACCACTGTGATTGTTGTGACACCACTGTAATTGTTGTGACACCATGTGATTGTTGTGACACCACTGTGATTGTTGTGACACCACTGTGATTGTTGTGACACCACTGTGATTGTTGTGACACCATGAGATTGTTGTGACACCATGTGATTGTTGTGACACCATGTGATATTTGTGACACCACTGTGATTGTTGTGACACCATGTGACTCTTGTGACACCGCTGTGATTGTTGTGACACCACTGTGATTGTTGTGACACCACTGTGACTGTTGTGACACCAATGTGATTGTTGTGACACCACTGTGATTGTTGTGACACCACTGTGATTGTTGTGACACCACTGTGATTGTTGTGACACCACTGTGATTGTTGTGACACCACTGTGATGGTTGTGACACCATGTGATTGTTGTGACACCATGTGATTGTTGTGACACCACTGTGATTGTTGTGACACCATGTGATTGTTGTGACACCACTGTGATTGTTGTGACACCACTGTGATTGTTATGACACCACTGTGACTGTTGTGGCACCACTGTGATTGTTCTGACACCACTGTGATTGTTCTGACACCACTGTGATTGTTCTGACACCACTGTGATTGTTCTGACACAACTGTGATTGTTCTGACACCACTGTGATTGTGATTGTTGTGACACCACTGTGATTGTTGTGACACCACTGTGATTGTTGTGACACCACTGTGATTGTTGTGACACCACTGTGATTGTTGTGACACCACTGTGATTGTTGTGACACCACTGTGATTGTTGTGACACCATGTGATTGTTGTGACACCACTGTGATTGTTGTGACACCACTGTGATTGTTGTGACACCACTGTGATGGTTGTGACACCATGTGATTGTTGTGACACCATGTGATTGTTGTAACACCATGTGATTGTTGTGACACCACTGTGATTGTTGTGACACCATGTGATTGTTATCATACCACTGTGATTGTTGTGACACCACTGTGATTGTTATGACACCACTGTGATTGTTCTGACACCACTGTGATTGTTGTGACACCACTGTGATTGTTCTGACACCACTGTGATTGTTGACACCACTGTGATTGTTATGACACCACTGTGATTGTTATGACACCACTGTGATTGTTATGACACCACTGTGATTGTTGTGACACCATGTGATTGTTATGACACCACTGTGATTGTTATGACACCACTGTGATTGTTGTGGCACCATATGATTGTTGTGACACCATGTGATTGCTATGACACCACTGTGATTGTTGTGACACCATGTGATTGTTGTGACACCACTGTGATTGTTGTGACACCACTGTGATTGTTGCGACACCATGTGATTGTTGTGACACCATGTGATTGTTATCACACCACTGTGATTGTTGTGACACCACTGTGATTTTTATGACACCACTGTGATTGTTGTGAAACCACTGTGATTGTTGTGACACAACTGTGATTGTTCTGACACCACTGTGATTGTTGTGACACCACTGTGATTGTTGTGACACCACTGTGATTGTTGTGACACCACTGTGATTGTTGTGACACCACTGTAATTGTTGTGACACCATGTGATTGTTGTGACACCACTGTGATTGTTGTGACACCACTGTGATTGTTGTGACACCATGAGATTGTTGTGACACCATGTGATTGTTGTGACACCATGTGATATTTGTGACACCACTGTGATTGTTGTGACACCATGTGACTGTTGTGACACCGCTGTGATTGTTGTGACACAACTGTGATTGTTGTGACACCACTGTGATTGTTGTGACACCACTGTGATTGTTGTGACACCACTGTGATTGTTGTGACACCACTGTGATTGTTGCGACACTATGTGATTGTTGTGACACCATGTGATTGTTGTGACACCACTGTGATTGTTGTGACACCATGTGATTGTTGTGACACCACTGTGATTGTTGTGACACCACTGTGATTGTTATGACACCACTGTGACTGTTGTGACACCACTGTGATTGTTGTGACACCACTGTGATTGTTGTGACACCACTGTGATTGTTGTGACACCACTGTGATTGTTGTGACACCACTGTGATTGTTGTGACACCACTGTGATTGTTGTGACACCACTGTGATTGTTGTGACACCATGTGATTGTTGTGACACCACTGTGATTGTTGTGACACCACTGTGATTGTTGTGACACCACTGTGATTGTTGTGACACCACTGTGATTGTTGTGACACCATGTGATTGTTGTGACACCACTGTGATTGTTGTGGCACCACTGTGATTGTTGTGACACCACTGTGATTGTTGTGACACCACTGTGATTGTTGTGACACCATGTGATTGTTGTAACACCATGTGATTGTTGTGACACCACTGTGATTGTTGTGACACCATGTGATTGTTATCACACCACTGTGATTGTTGTGACACCACTGTGATTGTTATGACACCACTGTGATTGTTCTGACACCACTGTGATTGTTGTGACACCACTGTGATTGTTCTGACACCACTGTGATTGTTGACACCACTGTGATTGTTATGACACCACTGTGATTGTTCTCACACCACTGTGATTGTTGACACCACTGTGATTGTTATGACACCACTGTGATTGTTCTGACACCACTGTGATTGTTGTGACACCACTGTGATTGTTCTGACACCACTGTGATTGTTGACACCACTGTGATTGTTATGACACCACTGTGATTGTTATGACACCACTGTGATTGTTATGACACCACTGTGATTGTTGTGACACCATGTGATTGTTATGACACCACTGTGATTGTTATGACACCACTGTGATTGTTGTGGCACCATGTGATTGTTGTGACACCATGTGATTGCTATGACACCACTGTGATTGTTGTGACACCATGTGATTGTTGTGACACCACTGTGATTGTTGTGACACCACTGTGATTGTTGCGACACCATGTGATTGTTGTGACACCATGTGATTGTTGTGACACCACTGTGATTGTTGTGACACCATGTGATTGTTGTGACACCACTGTGATTGTTGTGACACCACTGTGATTGTTATGACACCACTGTGACTGTTGTGACACCACTGTGATTGTTGTGACACCACTGTGATTGTTGTGACACCACTGTGATTGTTGTGACACCACTGTGATTGTTGTGACACCACTGTGATTGTTGTGACACCACTGTGATTGTTGTGACACCACTGTGATTGTTGTGACACCATGTGATTGTTGTGACACCACTGTGATTGTTGTCACACCACTGTGATTGTTGTGACACCACTGTGATTGTTGTGACACCACTGTGATTGTTGTGACACCACTGTGATTGTTGTGACACCAATGTGATTGTTGTGACACCATGTGATTGTTGTGACACCACTGTGATTGTTGTGACACCACTGTGATTGTTGTGACACCACTGTGATTGTTGTGACAGCATGTGATTGTTGTGACACCATGTGATTGTTGTAACACCGTGTGATTGTTGTGACACCACTGTGATTGTTGTGACACCATGTGATTGTTATCACACCACTGTGATTGTTGTGACACCATGTGATTGTTATGACACCACTGTGATTGTTATGACACCTCTGTGATTGTTGTGACACCATGTGATTGTTATGACACCACTGTGATTGTTGTGACACCATGTGATTGTTATGACACCACTGTGATTGTTGTGACACCATGTGATTGTTGTGACACCATGTGATTGTTATGACACCACTGTGATTGTTGTGACACCATGTGATTGTTATGACACCACTGTGATTGTTGTGACACCATGTGATTGTTATGACACCACTGTGATTGTTGTGACACCATGTGATTGTTATGACACCACTGTGATTGTTGTGACACCATGTGATTGCTATGACACCACTGTGATTGTTGTGATACCATGCGATTGTTGTGACACCATGTGATTGTTGTGACACCACTGTGATTGTTGTGACACCATGTGATTGTTGTGACACCATGTGATTGTTGTAACACCATGTGATTGTTGTGACAGCACTGTGATTGTTGTGACACCACTGAGATTGTTGTGACACCATTGTGATTGTTGTGACACCACTGTGATTGTTGTGACACCACTGTGATTTTTGTAACACCACTGTGATTGTTGTGACACCATGTGATTGTTGTGGCACCATGTGATTGTTATGACACCACTGTGATTGCTGTAACACCACTGTGATTGTTGTGACACCACTGTGATTGTTGTGACACCACTGTTATAGTTGTGACACCACTGTAATTGTCGTGACACCACAGTGATTGTTGTGACACCACTGTGATTGTTGTGACACCAGTGTGATTGTTGTGACACCACTGTGATTGTTGTGACACCATGTGATTGTTGTGACACCACTGTGATTGTTGTGACACCACTGTGATTGTTGTGACACCATGTGATTGTTGTGACACCATGTGATTGTTGTGACACCGTGTGATTGTTGTGACACCATGTGATTGTTGTGACACCACTGTGATTGTTGTGACATCACCGTAATTGTTTTGACACCACTGTGATTGTTGTGATACCACTGTGATTGTTGTGACATAACTGTGATTGTTTTGACAGCATTGTGAGTATTGTGACACCACTGTGATTGTTGTGACACCACTGTGATTGTTGTTACACCACTGTGATTGTTGTGGCAACACTGTGATTGTTGTGGCACCACTGTGATTTTTGTGACAGTAAAATGATTGTTGTGATACCACTGTGATTGTTGTGACACCACTGATAGTTGTGACACCATTGTGATTGTTGTGACACCACTGTGAGTGCTGTGACACCACTGTCATTGTTGTGACACCACTGTCATTGTTTTGACACCACTGTGATTGTTGTGACACCACTGTGATTGTTGTAACACCACTGTGATTGTTGTGACACCACTGTGAGTGTTGTGATACCACTGTGACTGTTGTGACACCACTGTGATTGTTGTTACACTACTGTGATTGTTGTGACAACACTGTGATTGTTGTGACATCACTGTGATTGTTGTGATACCTTTGTGATTGTTGTGACACCACTGTGATTGTTGTGACAACACTGTGGTTGTTGTGACACCACTCTGATTGTTGTGACACCACTGTGATTGTTGTGACACCACTGTAATTGTTGTGACACCACTGTGGTTGAGACACCACTGTGATTGTTGTGACACCACTGTAATTATTGTGACAGCACTGTGATTGTTGTGACACCACTGTGATTGTTGTGACCCCACTTTGATTATTGCAACACCACTGTGATTGTTGTGACACCACTGTGATTGATCTGTCAGCACTGTGATTGTTGCTGTTAATGTGAAGTGTATAAACACTCTCTCAACCTCGGGGTGCTGATGCTGGTAGGAGGGATCTTGTTCCAAGTAATTAGAGCTACGTTGTCTCTGTAGACAGAATGGAGAGGCTGGAAGAGTCTGTAAAGAGTAGGGAGTGTACCTCCCCGGGGCTGACACATACACACACACACACACACACACACACACACACACTCACACACACACACACACACACACACACACACACACTCACACACACACACACACACACACACACTCACACACACACACACACACACACACACACACACACACACACACACACACACACACACACACACTCACACACACACACACACACACACACACTCACACACACACACACACACACACACACACACACACACACACACACACACACACACACACACACACACACACACACACACACACACACACACACACACACACACACACACACACACACACACACACACACACACTCACACACACACACACACACACACACACACACACACACACACACACACACACACACACACACACTCACACACACACACACACACACACACACACACACACACACACACACAGGTCCGAAGACAATGAAGGTATGCTATATGCAGAGATTCTAACAGCCAACTGCAGTAGCAAGGGACAGCTGATCAGGAAAGACAGTTCACTGAGAATAGAAGTTTCAGATATGACAGGGACTGAAGGCAAGAACATGTCAATGGAAGGAAATAAAATGCCTCAGAGGAAGCAGATGGAGACTCAGTGGGAGGAGGAAAGGGCGAGGTCAGTCTTTGTGTACGGGCTCCAAGAAGCCAAGGGGGACAACTTTGAAGAAATTAAACAGGAGGAGAAAAAAAATGATTGAAGGCATCATGAAAACAATAGGGGAGGGCAATATGACCCAGGTGACAAATTTTCAGAGAATTGGGTGGTTTGCGAGTGGAAGGATACGGCCTGTCAAAGTAATTTTCAAGGAAGAATCAGTTCGAACCAGGATTCTGCAAGAGAAAGCAAGACTGAGGGACAAACAGGGGTACCAGAGAGTATACCTCGACCGCGACAGAACACAAGACGAAAGGACTACACTGAAAGAGAGGGTACAGAGACGCAAGGAGGAACGAGAGGCAATGACGAAGATGAGCAGGACCCAGACACAGGAGGAAGGGCAAACACACCCCACAGAATCTCCCACCAAAAGACTCCAGCCACGACATTCCCAACGCAACTGAGCAACCTATACTACAACCCACTCACTGTTCCCTCTGCCACCAACCCCCATATCACAAACCTAACCCAACAGCTGTCTGTTATGGGCATTCTGATCCCACCCTCATCATTACAAACCCCACCTACACCACAGCCCCATATAGGCCCCCACCAAGGCTCTCGCTCCCCCAACCCCAATATTCTTGAATGACCACAATGATAGAAAAGAAACTGAAAGTTTGGTACACAAACGCGGATGGAATAACGAATAAACATGAGGAGTGGAACGAAAGAATCAGTGTAAAATCCCCAGACATCATAGCAGTCACAGAAACAAAACTCGCTGAGACAATAACAGACACAATCTTCCCAATGGGATATCAGATCCTGAGGAAAGATAGAAGGAGTAGAGGGGGAGGAGGGGTTGCACTGCTCATAAAACACCGATGGGGATTTGAGGAAATGGAAGGCATGGACATGATTGGAGAAAGAGACTACATTGTAGGTACAATT
>NC_091301.1:28026903-28084403 GCF_038502225.1 Cherax quadricarinatus | reverse complement strand
TTATTGTATTTTTTTTTTACAGGGAATCATATTAACACAACCATCAGAATTTTTTTTTGGCGGGAATTGTTAATCAAATGTTTTTTACTGTATCAAGAATTTTAAATATAACTTTGGCGTTGAAATTCTTAAGTAGAGAAAATACGTCAAGAAAGTTTTCAGGAAAACGTAAGACCAACTTGTTGTTAGTTGAAAATATTTCTTATGTTTCTATATTCTTTCGGAATTGTAAAATGTATTTCTGGCAATTTTAAAAGATCTGTCAGTTAATTTTCTGGATAATTTAAATCGCACGTTATTTCATAAATCTTCAATATTTCCTCATGTTTGAACTCTGGGCTGCAGGTACTCACATTTCTCACAAACATGCAGCAGCACACAAAACATTGTATTTTCCTCCGTAACATGAAGAACAATAGTGCCCATAACAGTAGTTATTTGTTGGTTTTCTGTGTATTTAGAACTTAAATTCTTGTTTCTCCCGAATAATTAAACCATCTACAAAAGTCAATGAAATATTTCGTTCAACTCAACAGTAAACATTATGGAGGAAGTTAGACTGTTTAATTCAAGTAGGAAATGTTTTATATATGATAACCTGGACGTATGTCAGGTATATGTACCATCTAAGATGCCTCCCGTAAACATCTGCTAAACTTTTATTTTCCTATCTGTCTGTTGAATGATAGATTACGGTGTGAAGCGACTTTCCACGGTGTCCCGTGGCCTGGTAGGCAACGCTCTCGCCTCACACACTGAGTGTCAGTGGTTTAATCCCCTGGTGTCCCCGTTCACCTAGCAAACAAGGAGGTATCTGGGTGTTTGTCGACTGGTGTGGGTGATATCCTGGGGACAAGACTAAAGGACCACAATGGAAATAAGGCTGACAGTCCTCGATGACGCACTGACTTTCTTGGGTTATCGTGGATGGCTAACCCTCCGGGATCAAAAATACGAGCAAAATATTATTTTAAGTTCCCCACACATATAATTTAGCCCGGTAATCGATCCCGATTCCTTCACTTGTGAGCTAAAGGCGACGCTGCTTAAAAATAAAATACTCATTCATCAATTCTCCAACGTAATGGATATGAGGCACACTGACACTGTTATGCTAGGACACCTCTGCACCCAGCGTTATGTGCTTGTGCCCACAATACCTGCGGGTGCCCACAATAATCTCGAACAAATGATGCAAATATACAAAACATCCACGGGGGAAGTTAAATGATAGCTCTGGGCCTTTCACATGGCAATCAACACGTCTCCAAGAGCTAGAAGTGTTACAGAAATGAGTCGGACGTCCAGGTAGATTCGTTCAAGGAACGACTCTAGCTACAATCGTTCCCTTAAACGAAACAAGAAAGGGATAGATCTATCATTCAACTCAATGTGGTTGTTTTGTATATTATATATATATATATATATATATATATATATATATATATATATATATATATATATATATATATATATATATATATATATATATATATAATATGTCGTGCCCAATAGGCAGAACTTGCGATCTTGGCTTAAATAGCAACGTTCATCTTGCCATATAGGACAAGTGAAAATTTGTGTATGCAATAATTTCGCCAAAATCATTCTGAACCTAACGAAAAAAATATATTTCACTGTGTTTGTTTAGTATCAAATTACTGTAAACAAATCTAAAATATATTTAGTTGGGTGAGGCTAAAATAAATTGCTTTTGTTATAATAAGATTAGGTAAGTTTTCTAAATTCCTTTTCGTGCAAAATTATAAATTTTAACATTAACATTAATGAAGAAAATATATCTTTAAACGTATAAGAGAAAATGTTAGAAAGGACTTAATTTTAAATGAGTTCTTGCTAATTGACCAGTTTTACATATTGACCAGTTTTACATATTTGGTAGACAGCAACCACCCAGGGAAGTACTACCGTCCTGCCAGATGACTGTGAAACAAAAACCTGTAACTGTTTTGCATGATGGTAGGATTGCTGGTTTCTTTTTCTGTCTCATAAACACGCTAAGATAACAGGGATATCTTGCTACTCCTACTTACACTTTGGTCACACTCACAGACACGCACATGCATATATATATATACATACATCTAGGTTTTTCTCTTTTTTCTAAATAGCTCTTGTTCTTTTTTATTTCTTCTATTGTCCATGGGGAAGTGGAAAAGAATCTTTCCTCCGTAAGCCATGCGTGTCGTATGAGGCGACTAAAATGCCGGGAGCAATGGGCTAGTAACCCCTTCTCCTGTATACAATTACTAAAAAAGAGAAGAAGAAAAACTTTATAAAACTGGGTTGCTTAAATGTGCGTGGATGTAGTGCGGATGACAAGAAACAGATGATTGCTGATGTTATGAATGAAAAGAAGTTGGATGTCCTGGCCCTAAGCGAAACAAAGCTGAAGGGGGTAGGAGAGTTTCAGTGGGGGGAAATAAATGGGATTAAATCTGGAGTATCTGAGAGAGTTAGAGCAAAGGAAGGGGTAGCAGTAATGTTAAATGATCAGTTATGGAAGGAGAAAAGAGAATATGAATGTGTAAATTCAAGAATTATGTGGATTAAAGTAAAGGTTGGATGCGAGAAGTGGGTCATAATAAGCGTGTATGCACCTGGAGAAGAGAGGAATGCAGAGGAGAGAGAGAGATTTTGGGAGATGTTAAGTGAATGTATAGGAGCCTTTGAACCAAGTGAGAGAGTAATTGTGGTAGGGGACTTGAATGCTAAAGTAGGAGAAACTTTTAGAGAGGGTGTGGTAGGTAAGTTTGGGGTGCCAGGTGTAAATGATAATGGGAGCCCTTTGATTGAACTTTGTATAGAAAGGGGTTTAGTTATAGGTAATACATATTTTAAGAAAAAGAGGATAAATAAGTATACACGATATGATGTAGGGCGAAATGACAGTAGTTTGTTGGATTATGTATTGGTAGATAAAAGACTGTTGAGTAGACTTCAGGATGTACATGTTTATAGAGGGGCCACAGATATATCAGATCACTTTCTAGTTGTAGCTATACTGAGAGTAAAAGGTAGATGGGATACAAGGAGAATAGAAGCATCAGGGAAGAGAGAGGTGAAGGTTTATAAACTAAAAGAGGAGGCAGTTAGGGTAAGATATAAACAGCTATTGGAGGATAGATGGGCTAATGAGAGCATAGGCAATGGGGTCGAAGAGGTATGGGGTAGGTTTAAAAATGTAGTGTTAGAGTGTTCAGCAGAAGTTTGTGGTTACAGGAAAGTGGGTGCAGGAGGGAAGAGGAGCGATTGGTGGAATGATGATGTAAAGAGAGTAGTAAGGGAGAAAAAGTTAGCATATGAGAAGTTTTTACAAAGTAGAAGTGATGCAAGGAGGGAAGAGTATATGGAGAAAAAGAGAGAAGTTAAGAGAGTGGTGAAGCAATGTAAAAAGAGAGCAAATGAGAGAGTGGGTGAGATGTTATCAACAAATTTTGTTGAAAATAAGAAAAAGTTTTGGAGTGAGATTAACAAGTTAAGAAAGCCTAGAGAACAAATGGATTTGTCAGTTAAAAATAGGAGAGGAGAGTTATTAAATGGAGAGTTAGAGGTATTGGGAAGATGGAAGGAATATTTTGAGGAATTGTTAAATGTTGATGAAGATAGGGAAGCTGTGATTTCGTGTATAGGGCAAGGAGGAATAACATCTTGTAGGAGTGAGGAAGAGCCAGTTGTGAGTGTGGGGGAAGTTCGTGAGGCAGTAGGTAAAATGAAAGGGGGTAAGGCAGCCGGGATTGATGGGATAAAGATAGAAATGTTAAAAGCAGGTGGGGATATAGTTTTGGAGTGGTTGGTGCAATTATTTAATAAATGTATGGAAGAGGGTAAGGTACCTAGGGATTGGCAGAGAGCATGCATAGTTCCTTTGTATAAAGGCAAAGGGGATAAAAGAGAGTGCAAAAATTATAGGGGGATAAGTCTGTTGAGTGTACCTGGTAAAGTGTATGGTAGAGTTATAATTGAAAGAATTAAGAGTAAGACGGAGAATAGGATAGCAGATGAACAAGGAGGCTTTAGGAAAGGTAGGGGGTGTGTGGACCAGGTGTTTACAGTGAAACATATAAGTGAACAGTATTTAGATAAGGCTAAAGAGGTCTTTGTGGCATTTATGGATTTGGAAAAGGCGTATGACAGGGTGGATAGGGGGGCAATGTGGCAGATGTTGCAAGTGTATGGTGTAGGAGGTAGGTTACTGAAAGCAGTGAAGAGTTTTTACGAGGATAGTGAGGCTCAAGTTAGAGTATGTAGGAAAGAGGGAAATTTTTTCCCAGTAAAAGTAGGCCTTAGACAAGGATGTGTGATGTCACCGTGGTTGTTTAATATATTTATAGATGGGGTTGTAAGAGAAGTAAATGCGAGGGTTTTGGCAAGAGGCGTGGAGTTAAAAGATAAAGAATCACACACAAAGTGGGAGTTGTCACAGCTGCTCTTTGCTGATGACACTGTGCTCTTGGGAGATTCTGAAGAGAAGTTGCAGAGATTGGTGGATGAATTTGGTAGGGTGTGCAAAAGAAGAAAATTAAAGGTGAATACAGGAAAGAGTAAGGTTATGAGGATAACAAAAAGATTAGGTGATGAAAGATTGAATATCAGATTGGAGGGAGAGAGTATGGAGGAGGTGAACGTATTCAGATATTTGGGAGTGGATGTGTCAGCGGATGGGTCTATGAAAGATGAGGTGAATCATAGAATTGATGAGGGAAAAAGAGTGAGTGGTGCACTTAGGAGTCTGTGGAAACAAAGAACTTTGTCCTTGGAGGCAAAGAGGGGAATGTATGAGAGTATAGTTTTACCAACGCTCTTATATGGGTGTGAAGCGTGGGTGATGAATGTTGCAGCGAGGAGAAGGCTGGAGGCAGTGGAGATGTCATGTCTGAGGGCAATGTGTGGTGTGAATATAATGCAGAGAATTCGTAGTTTGGAAGTTAGGAGGAGGTGCGGGATTACCAAAACTGTTGTCCAGAGGGCTGAGGAAGGGTTGTTGAGGTGGTTCGGACATGTAGAGAGAATGGAGCGAAACAGAATGACTTCAAGAGTGTATCAGTCTGTAGTGGAAGGAAGGCGGGGTAGGGGTCGGCCTAGGAAAGGTTGGAGGGAGGGGGTAAAGGAGGTTTTGTGTGCGAGGGGCTTGGACTTCCAGCAGGCATGCGTGAGCGTGTTTGATAGGAGTGAATGGAGACAAATGGTTTTTAATACTTGACGTGCTGTTGGAGTGTGAGCAAAGTAACATTTATGAAGGGATTCAGGGAAACCGGCAGGCCGGACTTGAGTCCTGGAGATGGGAAGTACAGTGCCTGCACTCTGAAGGAGGGGTGTTAATGTTGCAGTTTAAAAACTGTAGTGTAAAGCACCCTTCTGGCAAGACAGTGATGGAGTGAATGATGGTGAAAGTTTTTCTTTTTCGGGCCACCCTGCCTTGGTGGGAATCGGCCGGTGTGATAATAAAAAAAAAAAAAAAATAAAAAAAAAATATATATATATATATTATATATATATATATATATATATATATATATATATATATATATATATATATATATATATATATATATATATATATATATATATATATATATATATATATATATATATATATATATATATATATGCATATATAAACACACACACGCAACATAATAATGAATTAGACTTTGAATGGACAAGTCTGTTCTTTAAGAACAAGTCTGGCACGTGAGAGCAGGTCTAATGCAGTTCTCTTTTGTTCTTATGTTCTTTTGTTAGGTTCTTTTGTTCTTAATGCCCATGGTACCATTAACATCAGAGGTCCAACAGTTTTGCATTTCTCTTGCCTGCTGGAGTATGGTTCCATTTTTAATGGAAGGATTGAAGGCTAAATTTTTTATGGAATGGTGGTAACGATGGTGGTTATGGTAGTGATGTAGCGATGGTGGTGGTTATGGTAGTGATGTAGCGGTGGTGGTGGTTGTGGTAGTGATGTAGCGGTGGTGGTGGTTATGGTAGTGATGTAGCGGTGGTGGTGGTTGTGGTAGTGATGTAGCGGTGGTGGTGGTTATGGTAGTGATGTAGAGAGGGTGGTGGCTATGGTAGTGATGTAACGATGGTGGCTATGGTAGTGATGTAGCGATGGTGGTGGTTATGGTAGTGATGTAGCGATGGTGGTGGTTATGGTAGTGATGTAGAGAGGGTGGTGGCTATGGTAGTGATGTAACGATGGTGGCTATGGTAGTGATGTAGCGATGGTGGTGGTTAAGGTAGTGATGTAGCGATGGTGGTGGTTATGGTAGTGACGTAGAGAGGGTGGTGGCTATGGTAGTGATGTAACGATGGTGGCTATGGTAGTGATGTAGCGGTGGTGGTGGTTGTGGTAGTGATGTAGCGGTGGTGGTGGTTATGGTAGTGATGTAGCGATGGTGGTGGTTATGGTAGTGATGTAGCGATGGTGGTGGTTATGGTAGTGATGTAGCGATGGTGGTGGTTATGGTAGTGACGTAGAGAGGGTGGTGGCTATGGTAGTGATGTAGCGATGGTGGTGGTTATGGTAGTGATGTAGCGATGGTGGTGATTATGGTAGTGATATAACGATGGTGGTGGTTATGGTAGTGTTGTAGCAATAGTGATGGTTATGGTATTGATGTGGCGATGGTGGTGGTTATGGTAATGATGTAGCAATAGTGATGGTTATGGTAGTGATGTAGCGATGGTGGTGGTTATGATAGTGAAGTAGCGATGGTGGTGGTTATGGTAGTGATGTAGCGATGGTGGTGGTTATGGTAGTGATGTAGCGACGGTGGTGGTTATGGTAGTGATGTGGCTATGGTGGTGGTTATGGTAGTAATGTAGCGATGGTGGTGGTTATGGTAGTGATGTAGCAATAGTGATGCTTATGGTAGTGATGTAACGATGGTGGTGGTTATGATAGTTAAGTAGCGATGGTGGTGGTTATGGTAGTGATGTAGCGATGGTGGTGGTTATGGTAGTGATGTAGCGACGGTGGTGGTTATGGTAGTGATGTGGCTATGGTGGTGGTTATGGTAGTAATGTAGCGATGGTGGTGGTTATGGTAGTGATGTAGCGACGGTGGTGGTTATGGTAGTGATGTGGCAAATTTGGTGGTTATGGTAGTGATGTAGCAATAGTGATGGTTATGGTAGTGATGTGGCGATGGTGGTGGTTATGGTAGCGATGTAGCAATAGTGACGGTTATGGTAGTGATGTAGCGATGGTGGTGGTTATGGTAGTGAAGTAGCGATGGTGGTTATGGTAGTGAAGTAGCGATGGTGGTGGTTATGGTAGCGATGTAGCAATAGTGACGGTTATGGTAGTGATGTGGCGATCTTGGTGGTTATGGTAGCGATGTAGCAATAGTGACGGTTATGGTAGTGATGTAGCGATGGTGATGGTTATGGTAGTGAAGTAGCGATGGTGGTTATGGTAGTGAAGTAGCGATGGTGGTGGTTATGGTAGTGATGTGGCGATGGTGGTGGTTATGGTAGTGATGTGACGATGGTGGTGGTTATATTAGTGATATAGCGATGGTGGTGGTTATGGTAGTGATGTGGCGATGGTGGTGGTTATGATAGTGATGTGGCAATGGTGGTGGTTATGGTAGTGATGTGACGATGATGGTGGTTATGGTAGTGATGTAGCGATGTTTGTGGTTATGGTAGTGATGTGGCGATGGTGGTGGTTATGGTAGTGATGTGGAGATGGTGGTGGTTATGATAGTGATGTGGCGATGGTGGTGGTTATGGTAATGATGTAGCAATAGTGATGGTTATGGTAGTGATGTAGCGATGGTGCTGGTTATGGTATTGATGCGGCAGTGGTGCTGGCTATGGTATTGATGTGGCGATGGTGCTGGTTATGGTAGTGATGTGGCGATGGTGCTGGTTATGGTAGTGATGTAGCACTAGTGATGCTTATGGTAGTGATGTAGCATTAATGATGGTTATGGTAGTGATGTGGCGATGGTGGTGGTTATAGTAGTGATGTAGCGATGGTGGTGGTTATGGTAGTGATGTTTCGATGGTGGTGGTTATGGTAATGATGTAGCGATGGTGGTGGTTATGGTAGTGATGTAGCGATGGTGGTGGTTATGTTAGCGATGTAGTGATGGTGGTCATGGTAGTGATGTAGCAGCGGTGGTAGTTATGGTAGTGATGTAGCGATGGTGGTGGTTATGGTAGTGATGTAACAATGGTGGTGTTTATGGTAACAATGGTAGTGACAATAGTAGCAATGATATTGACTATGATAGCAATGGTAGTAACTATGGCTGCAATAGTAGTGAATACGGTAGCAATGATAGCGACTGTGATAGCAATGATAGTGACTACGGTAGCAATGATAGTGATTGTGGTAGCAATGGTAGTGACTATGGCAGAGACGGTAGTTTTCATGGAAGTGATAGTAATTAGGTTAACGTAAATAATATGTGAATGTAAACAATCACAACACAATCTAATCACAATCACAGCACAATTTAGGAACAATCACAACACAATCACAGTCTAATAATCACGACATAGCGCTCACAACATAACCACATACTGTCAACATAAAAACCATAATAACAATCACAACATAACAATCAAAACATAGTAATCACAGCATAACAATCATAAAGAGTAACACCAATTAAAATAAGAACAAATAGAATACATCAAAACAATCATAACGCAACTATCACGAAATAACAATCACATAATAACAATCCTAGCAGAACAGTCACAAAATATTTAAAAAATAACGATCACAACTTCACAATCACAAGAAAACATTCACAAGAGAACAATCACAGCATAACAAACACAAGAGAACAATCACAATATAGCAATCACAAGAAAACAATCACAGCATAACAATCACAAGAGAATAATCACAGCATAACAATAACAGAACAACAATCACAAAAAACAATAGCAGCGTAACAATCACAAGAGAACAATCGCAGCATAATAGTCACAAGAAAACAATCACTAGAGAACAATCACAGCATAACAATCACAAGAGGGCAATCATAGCATAACAATCACAAAAAAACAATCACAACACAGAAATCAAAACATAACAATCACAAGAGAACAATCACAAGTTAACAATCACAACACAACAATCACAACATTACAATCACAACACAACAATCACAACAAAACAATCACAACATAACAGTCACAAGAAAACAGTCAAAATATAGCAATCACAACATAATCACAAGAGAATAATCACAATATAACAATCAAAATATATCAATCACAAGAGAACAATCGCAAGATAGCAATCGCAACATAGCAATCACAACATGACAATCACAACAATATAACAATCACAACATAATCACAACATAACTATCACAACATAACAATCACAACATAACAACCAAAATATAACAATCACAAAATAACAATCACAACATAACAATCACAATATGAAATTCACAACATAAGAATCACAAGATAACAATCACAGCATAACAATCAAAATATAACAATCACAACATAACAATCACAAGAGAACAATCACAATATGAAATTCACAACAAAATAATCACAACATAACAATCACAAGAGAACAGTCACAACATAGAAATCAAAACATAACAATCACAAGAGAACAATCACAACATTACTATCACAACATAATCACAACATAACAAGCACAAGAAAACAGTAAAAATATAACAATCACAACATAACAATCACAAGAGAACAATCACAATATAACAATCAAAATATAACAATCACAAGAGAACAGTTGCAAGATAGCAATCACAACATAGCAATCACAACATAACAATCACAACATAACAATCACAAGAGAACAATCACAATATACCAATCACAATATAACAATCACAACATAACTATGAAAACATAACGATCACTACATAATCAAAATATAACAATCACAACATAACAATCACAAGAGAACGATCATAATATTACAATCACAACATAACGATCACAAGAGAACAATCACAACATAACAATCGCAGGAGAGCAATCAAAATAAAATAATCACAACATAACAATCACAAGACAACATTCTCAACATAACAAACACAATATAATCACAAAATACGATCATACATCATTGTTATCTTCCACCTCTCAGTGTCATCATTGTTATCTTCCACCTCTCAGTGTCATCATTGTTATCTTCCACCTCTCAGTGTCATCATTGTTATCTTCCACCTCTCAGTGTCATCATTGTTATCTTCCACCTCTCAGTGTCATCATTGTTATCTTCCACCTCTCAGTGTCATCATTGTTATCTTCCACCTCTCAGTGTCATCATTGTTATCTTCCACCTCTCAGTGTCATCATTGTTATCTTCCACCTCTCAGTGTCATCATTGTTATCTTCCACCTCTCAGTGTCATCATTGTTATCTTCCACCTCTCAGTGTCATCATTGTTATCTTCCACCTCTCAGTGTCATCATTGTTATCTTCCACCTCTCAGTGTCATCATTGTTATCTTCCACCTCTCAGTGTCATCATTGTTATCTTCCACCTCTCAGTGTCATCATTGTTATCTTCCACCTCTCAGTGTCATCATTGTTATCTTCCAATCATTGTTATATTCCACCTCTCAGTGTCATCATTGTTATCTTCCACCTCTCAGTGTTATTATTGTTATTTTCTACCTCTCAGTGTTATCATTGTTATCTTCCACCTCTCAGTGTTATCATTGTTATCTTCTACCTCTCAGTGTTATCATTGTTATCTTCTACCTCTCAGTGTTATCATTGTTATCTTCCACCTCTCAGTGTTATCATTGTTATCTTCAACCTCTCAGTGTTATCATTGTTATCTTCCACCTCTCAGTGTTATCATTGTTATCTTCTACCTCTCAGTGTTATCATTGTTATCTTCCACCTCTCAGTGTTATCATTGTTATCTTCAACCTCTCAGTGTTATCATTGTTATCTTCAACCTGTCAGTGTTATCATTGTTATTTTCAAGCTCTCAGTGTTATCATTGTTATATTCAACCTCTCAGTGTTATCATTGTTATCTTCAACCTCTCAGTGTTATCATTGTTATCTTCTACCTCTCAGTGTTATCATTGTTATCTTCCACCTCTCAGTGTTATCATTGTTATCTTCAACCTCTCAGTGTTATCATTGTTATCTTCAACCTCTCAGTGTTATCATTGTTATTTTCAAGCTCTCAGTGTTATCATTGTTATCTTCCACCTCTCAGTGTTATCATTGTTATCTTCTACCTCTCAGTGTTATCATTGTTATCTTCAAGCTCTCAGTGTTATCATTGTTATCTTCTACCTCTCAGTGTTATCATTGTTATCTTCTACCTCTCAGTGTTATCATTGTTATCTTCTACCTCTCAGTGTTATCATTGTTATCTTCTACCTCTCAGTGTTATCATTGTTATCTTCCACCTCTCAGTGTTATCATTGTTATCTTCTACCTCTCAGTGTTATCATTGTTATCTTCCACCTCTCAGTGTTATCATTGTTATCTTCCACCTCTCAGTGTTATCATTGTTATCTTCCACCTCTCAGTGTTATCATTGTTATCTTCCACCTCTCAGTATTATCATTATCTTCCATCTCTCAGTGTTATCGTTGTTATCTTCCACCTCTCAATGTTATCATTGTTATCTGCCACCTCTCAGTGTTATCATTGTTATCTTCCACCTCTCAGAGTTATCATTGTTATCTTCCGCCTCTCAGAGTTATCATTGTTATCTTCCACCTCTCAGTGTTATCATTGTTATCTTCCATCTCTCAGAGTTATCATTGTTATCTTCCGCCTCTCAGAGTTATCATTGTTATCTTCCACCTCTCAGTGTTATCATTGTTATGTTCTGCCTCTCAGAGTTATCATTGTTATCTTTCACCTCTCAGAGTTATCGTTGTTATCTTCCACCTCTCTGAGTTATCATTGTTATCTTCCGCCTCTCAGAGTTATCATTGTTATCTTCCACCTCTCAGTGTTATCATTGTTATCTTCCACCTCTCAGAGTTATCATTGTTATCTTCCACCTCTCAGTGTTATCATTGTTATCTTCCATCTCTCAGTGTTATCGTTGTTATCTTCCACCTCCCAGTGTTATCATTGTTATCTTCCACCTCTCAGTATTATCATTATTATCTTCCATCTCTCAGTGTTACCGTTGTTATCTTCCACATCCCAGTGTTATCATTGTTATCTTCTACTTCTCAGTGTTATCCTTGTTATCTTCCACCTCTCAGTGTTATCATTGTTATCTTTCACCTCTCAGTATTATCATTATCTTCCATCTCTCAGTGTTATCGTTGTTATCTTCCACCTCCCAGTGTTATCATTGTTATCTTCCACTTCTCAGTGTTAGCATTGTTATCTTCCACCTCCCAATGTTATCATTGTTATCTTCCACTTCTCAGTGTTATCATTGTTATCTTCCACCTCTCAACGTTATCATTATCTTCCACCTCTCAGTGTTATCATTGTTATCTTCCACCTCTCAGTGTTATCATTGTTGTCTTCCACCTCTCAGTGTTATCATTGTTATCTTCCAACTCTCAGTATTATCGTTATCTTCCACCTCTCAGTGTTATCATTGTTATCTTCCACCTCTCAGTGTTATCATTGTTATCTCCCACCTCTCAGTATTATCGTTGTTATCTTCCACCTCTCAGTGCTATCATTGTTATCTTCCGTCTCTCAGTGTTATCATTGTTATCTTCCACCTCTCAGTATTATCGTTATCTTCCACCTCTAGGTGTTATCATTGTTATCTTCCACCTCTCAGTGTTATCATTGTTATCTTCCACCTCTCAGTGTTATCATTGTTATCTTCCACCTCTCAATGTTATCATTGTTATCTTCCACCTCTCAGTGTTATCATTGTTATCTTCCACCTCTCAGTGTTATCACTGTCTTCCACCTCTCACTGTTATCATTATCTTCCATCTCTCAGTGTTATCATTGTTATCTTCCACTTCTCAGTGTTATCATTGTTATCTTCCACATCTCAGTGTTATCATTGTTATCTTCCACCTCTCAATGTTATCACTATCTTCCACCTCTCAGTGTTATCATTGTTATCTTCCACTTCTCAGTGTTATCATTGTTATCTTCCACTTCTCAGTGTTATCATTGTTATCTTCCACATCTCAGTGTTATCATTGTTGTCTTCCACCTCTCAGTGTTATCACTATCTTCCACCTCTCAGTGTTATCATTGCTATCTTCCACCTCTCAGTGTTATCATTGTTATCTTCCACCTCTCAGTGTTATTATTGTTATTTTCTACCTCTCAGTGTTGTCATTGTTATCTATCACCGCTCAGTGTTATTATTGTTATTTTCTACCTCTCAGTGTTGTCATTGTTATCTTCCACCTCTCAGTGTTATTATTGTTATTTTCTACCTCTCAGTGTTGTCATTGTTATCTTCCACCTCTCAGTGTTATTATTGTTATTTTCTACCTCTCAGTGTTGTCATTGTTATCTTCCACCTCTCAGTGTTATCATTGTTATCTTCCACCTCTCAGTGTTATCATTGTTATCTTCCACCTCTCAGTGTTATTATTGTTATCTTCCACCTCTCAGTGTTATCATTGTTATCTTCTACCTCTCAGTGTTATCATTGTTATCTTCTCAGTGTTGTCATTGTTATCTTCCACCTCTCAGTGTTGTCATTGTTATCTTCCACCTCTCAGTGTTGTCATTGTTATCTTCCACCTCTCAGTGTCATCATTGTTATCTTCCACCTCTCAGTGTTATTATTGTTATTTTCTACCTCTCAGTGTTGTCATTGTTATCTTCCACCTCTCAGTGTTATCATTGTTATCTTCCACCACTCAGTGTTATCATTGTTATCTTCTACCTCTCAGTGTTATCATTGTTATCTGTCACCTCTCAGTGTTATAACCGTTATCACTGTTTTCTATCACCTCTCATTGTTATTATTTTTATTACTCTTGCCTACTACCTCTCAGTGTTATCTTCCACCTCTCAGTGTTATCATTGTTATGTTCCACCTCTCAGTGTTATCATTGTTATCTTCTACCTCTCAGTGTTATTATTGTTATCTTCCACCTCTCAGTGTTATCACTATCTTCCACCTCTCAGTGTTATCATTGTTATGTTCCACCTCTCAGTGTTATCATTGTTATCTTCTACCTCTCAGTGTTGTCATTGTTATCTTCCACCTCTCAGTGTTATTATTGTTATTTTCTACCTCTCAGTGTTGTCATTGTTATCTTCCACCTCTCAGTGTTATTATTGTTATTTTCTACCTCTCAGTGTTGTCATTGTTATCTTCCACCTCTCAGTGTTATTATTGTTATTTTCTACCTCTCAGTGTTGTCATTGTTATCTATCACCGCTCAGTGTTATTATTGTTATTTTCTACCTCTCATTGTTATCATTGTTATCTTCTACCACTCAGTGTTATTATTGTTATCTTCCACCTCTCAGTGTTATCACTATCTTCCACCTCTCAGTGTTATCATTGTTATGTTCCACCTCTCAGTGTTATCATTGTTATCTTCCACCTCTCAGTGTTATCATTGTTATGTTCCACCTCTCAGTGTTATCATTGTTATCTTCTACCTCTCAGTGTTATTATCTTCTACCTCTTAGTGTTATCACTGTTATCTTCCACCTCGTAGTGTTATCATTGTTATCTTCCACCTCGTAGTGTTATCATTGTTATATTCCACCTCTCAGTGTTATTATTGTTATTTTCTACCTCTCAGTGTTGTCATTGTTATCTTCCACCTCTCAGTGTTATTATTGTTATTTTCTACCTCTCAGTGTTGTCATTGTTATCTATCACCGCTCAGTGTTATTATTGTTATTTTCTACCTCTCAGTGTTGTCATTGTTATCTTCCACCTCTCAGTGTTATTATTGTTATTTTCTACCTCTCAGTGTTATCATTGTTATCTTCCACCTCGTAGTGTTATCATTGTTATATTCCACCTCTCAGTGTTATTATTGTTATTTTCTACCTCTCAGTGTTATCATTGTTATCTTCTACCTCTCAGTGTTATTATTGTTATCTTCCACCTCTCAGTGTTATCACTATCTTCCACCTCTCAGTGTTATCATTGTTATGTTCCACCTCTCAGTGTTATCATTGTTATCTTCTACCTCTCAGTGTTATTATCTTCCACCTCTCAGTGTTATCACTGTTATCTTCCACCTCTCAGCGTTATTTTTATCCCTCTTATCTTCCACCTCTCAATGTTATCATTTTTCTCACTGTAATCATCCCCCTTTCAGTGTTATCATTGCTATCACTGTTATCTTCCACCTTCAGTGTTATCATTGTTATCTCCCACCTCTCAGAGTTATGATTATCACTTTTATTTACCACCTCTCAGAGTTATCACTGTTATCTACTATCTCTCAGTGTTATCTCTGTTATCACTGTTATCTACTATCTCTCAGTGTTATCTCTGTTATCACTATTATCTACTATCTCTCAGTGTCATTGTTATCTACAGTCTATTAGTGTTATTATTGTTATCATTATAATCTACTTCCTCTCAGTGTCATCATTATTATCTATCATTTCTTAGTGTTATCATTGTTATCTACCACCTCTCAGTGTTATCACTTATCTACTGCTATTCAGCGTTATCACTGTTATCTATCAACTTTCTGTCAACATTGTTATCACTGTTATCTATCAACTTTCTGTCAACATTGTTATCACTGTTATCTATCAACTTTCTGTCAACATTGTTATCACTGTTATCTATCAACTTTGTCATCCAGTTTCGACTATTAAAAATTGTTTCTCGTGTCTGGGAAGAGATAAGACTTTCTCCAGATTGTTTCTGTGTGACTTGAAGTTGTTCTGCTGTTGCGGGTGTTGCGGGTGTTGCGGGTGTTGCGGGTGTTGCGGGTGTTGCGGGTGTTGCGGGTGTTGCGGGTGTTGCGGGTGTTGCGGGTGTTGCGGGTGTTGCGGGTGTTGCGGGTGTTGCGGGTGTTGCGGGTGTTGCGGGTGTTGCGGGTGTTGCGGGTGTTACGGGTGTTGCGGCGGCTGCGGGGGCTGCGGCTGCGGGGGCTGCGGCTGCGGGGGCTGCGGCTGCGGCAGTAGCAGCGATGACGATGGCTCCAGGAGGGTGCCACGAGGTGCTCACAAAATATTATACACTTCCGCACGTGACTTACCACAGGAATTATAATAACTGTTAAGGTTTATTTATGATACAAACTTTTTTTTAGTAGGTAAAAAAAATGTCCAAAACAAAGGCAGTAAATCAATACAGAATGACTTGGATAAATTGAGCAAATGAAGAAACAGTTAACCAGGTAATGGAGACGGGAAGAAGCTATTAATGGAGACGGGAAGAAGCTATTAATGGAGACGGGAAGAAGCTATTAATGGAGACGGGAAGAAGCTATTAATGGAGACGGGAAGAAGCTATTAATGGAGACGGGAAGAAGCTATTACATTTATCAGAGAGCGAGAGAGAATCTTATAGTTATTATTAACTGGAAGACCGAGCAAATGAAAGTGTGAGACGTATTGCTGGAGATACGGTAAAAAATGCTGAATCTGTAGTATATATAGTAGTTGCCAGAACTGAAACATCTTATAATGAAAATTTTTAACACTAAATATAGCCAGGCTGACTGATGCTGGAGATAGCCAGGCTGACTGATGCTGGAGATAGCCAGGCTGACTGATGCTGGAGATAGCCAGGCTGACTGATGCTGGAGATAACCAAGCTGGCTGATGCTGGAGATAGCCAGGCTGACTGATGCTGGAGATAACCAAGCTGGCTGATGCTGGAGATAGCCAGGCTGACTGATACTGGAGATAGCCAGGCTGACTGATGCTGGAGATAGCCAGGCTGACTGATACTGGAGATAGCCAAGCTGACTGATGCTGGAGATAGCCAGGCTGACTGATGCTGGAGATAGCCAGGCTGACTGATGCTGGAGATAACCAAGCTGGCTGATGCTGGAGATAGCCAGGCTGACTGATACTGGAGATAGCCAGGCTGACTGATGCTGGAGATAGCCAGGCTGACTGATACTGGAGATAGCCAAGCTGACTGATGCTGGAGATAGCCAGGCTGACTGATGCTGGAGATAGCCAGGCTGACTGATGCTGGAGATAGCCAGGCTGACTGATGCTGGAGATAGCCAGGCTGACTGATGCTGTAGATAGCCAGGCTGACTGATGCTGGAGATAACCAAGCTGGCTGATGCTGGAGATAGCCAGGCTGACTGATGCTGGAGATAGCCAGGCTGACTGATGCTGGAGATAGCCAGGCTGACTGATACTGGAGATAGCCAAGCTGACTGATGCTGGAGATAGCCAGGCTGACTGATGCTGGAGATAGCCAGGCTGATACTGGAGATAGCCACGCTGACTGATATTGGAGATAGCCAGGCTGACTGATGCTGGAGATAGCCAGGCTGACTGATGCTGGAGATAACCAAGCTGGCTGATGCTGGAGATAGCCAGGCTGACTGATGCTGGAGATAGCCAGGCTGACTGATGCTGGAGATAGCCAGGCTGACTGATACTGGAGATAGCCAGGCTGACTGATGCTGGAGATAGCCAGGCTGACTGATACTGGAGATAGCCAGGCTGACTGATGCTGGAGATAGCCAGGCTGACTGATGCTGGAGATAGCCAGGCTGACTGATGCTGGAGATAGCCAGGCTGACTGATACTGGAGATAGCCAAGCTGACTGATATTGGAGATAGCCAGGCTGACTGATGCTGGAGATAGCCAGGCTGACTGATACTGGAGATAGCCAGGCTGACTGATGCTGGAGATAGCCAGGCTGACTGATGCTGGAGATAGCCAGGCTGACTGATACTGGAGATAGCCAGGCTGACTGATGCTGGAGATAGCCAGGCTGACTGATGCTGGAGATAGCCAGGCTGACTGATGCTGGAGATAGCCAGGCTGACTGATACTGGAGATAGCCAGGCTGACTGATGCTGGAGATAGCCAGGCTGACTGATGCTGGAGATAGCCAGGCTGACTGATACTGGAGATAGCCAGGCTGACTGATACTGGAGATAGCCAGGCTGACTGATGCTGGAGATAGCCAGGCTGACTGATGCTGGAGATAGCCAGGCTGACTGATGCTGGAGATAGCCAGGCTGACTGATGCTGGAGATAGCCAGGCTGACTGATACTGGAGATAGCCAGGCTGACTGATGCTGGAGATAGCCAGGCTGACTGATGCTGGAGATAGCCAGGCTGACTGATGCTGGAGATAGCCAGGCTGACTGATGCTGGAGATAGCCAGGCTGACTGATGCTGGAGATAGCCAGGCTGACTGATGCTGATGCTGAGATAGCCAGGCTGACTGATGCTGGAGATAGCCAGGCTGACTGATGCTGGAGATAGCCAGGCTGACTGATGCCAGGCTGGAGATAGCCAGGCTGACTGATGCTGGAGATAGCCAGGCTGACTGATACTGGAGATAGCCAGGCTGACTGATACTGGAGATAGCCAGGCTGACTGATGCTGGAGATAGCCAGGCTGGAGATAGCCAGGCTGACTGATGCTGAGATAGCCAGGCTGACTGATACTGATGCTGGAGATAGCCAGGCTGACTGATACTGGAGATAGCCAGGCTGACTGATACTGATAGCCAGGCTGACTGATGCTGGAGATAGCCAGGCTGACTGATACTGGAGATAGCCAGCTGACTGATATTGGAGATAGCCAGGCTGACTGATGCTGGAGATAGCCAGGCTGACTGATACTGGAGATAGCTGGAGATAGCCAGGCTGACTGATACTGGAGATAGCCAGGGTGACTGATGCTGGAGATAGCCAGGCTGATTGATGCTGGAGATAGCCAGGCTGACTGATACTGAAGATAGCCAGGCTGGAGATAGCCAGGCTGACTGATGATGGAGATTGCCAGGCTGACTGATACTGGAGATAGCCAGGCTGACTGATACTGGAGATAGCCAAGCTGACTGATATTGGAGATAGCCAGGCTGACTGATACTGGAGATAGCCAGGCTGACTGATGCTGGAGATAGCCAGGCTGACTGATACTGGAGATAGCCAGGCTGACTGATGCTGGAGATAGCCAGGCTGACTGATACTGGAGATAGCCAGGCTGACTGATACTGCAGATAGATGAGATGCTGGAGATAGCCAGGCTGACTGATGCTGGAGATAGCCAGGCTGACTGATGCTGGAGATAGCCAGGCTGACTGATACTGGATACTGATAGCCAGGGTGACTGATGCTGGAGATAGCCAGGCTGACTGATGCTGGAGATAGCCAGGCTGACTGATGCTGGAGATAGCCAGGCTGACTGATACTGGAGATAGCCAGGCTGACTGATGCTGGAGATAGCCAGGCTGACTGATGCTGGAGATAGCCAGGCTGACTGATGCTGGAGATAGCCAGGCTGACTGATACTGGAGATAGCCAGGCTGACTGATGCTGGAGATAGCCAAGCTGGTTGATGCTGGAGATAGCCAGGCTGACTGATGCTGGAGATAGCCAGGCTGACTGATGCTGGAGATAACCAAGCTGGCTGATGCTGGAGATAGCCATAATGACTGATACTAGAGATAGACAGGCTAACTTATACTAGAGATAGCCAGGCTGACTGATGCTGGAGATAGTCAGTCTGACTGATGCTGGAGATAGCCAGGCTGACTGATGCTGGAGATAGCCAGGCTGACTGATATTGGAAGTTAGCCAGGCTGACTGATCCTGGAGATAACCAGGCTGACTGATACTAGAGATAGCCAGGCTAACTAATACTAGAGATAGCCAGGCTGACTGATACTAGAGATAGCCAGGCTCACTGATACTGGAGATAGCCATAATGACTGATACTAGAGATAGACAGGCTAACTTATACTAGAGATAGCCAGATTGACTGATACTAGAGATAGCCAGGCTGACTGCTACTGGAGATAGCCAGATTGACTGATACTAGAGATAGCAGGCTAACTGATACTAGAGATAGTCAGATTGACTGATACTAGAGATAGCCAGGTTGACCGATACTGGAGATAGCCAGATTGACTGATACTAGAGATAGCCAGGCTAACTAATACTGGAGATAGCCAGATTGACTGATACTTGAGATAGCCAGGTTAACTGATACTAGACTTAGCCAGATTGACTGATACTAGAGATAGCCAGGCTAACTGATACTAGAGATAGCCAGATTGACTGATGCTAGAGATAGCCAGGCTGACTGATACTGGAGATAGCCAGATTGACTGATACTAGAGATAGCCAGGTTAACTGATACTAGAGATAGCCAGATTGACTGATACTAGAGATAGCCAGGTTAACTGATACTAGAGATAGCCAGATTGACTGATACTAGAGATAGCCAGATTGACTGATACTAGAGATAGCCAGGCTGACTGATACTAGAGATAGCCAGGCTGACTGATACTAGAGATAGCCAGATTGACTGATACTAGAGATAACCAGGCTGACTGATACTAGAGATAGCCAAGCTGACTGATACTAGAGATAGTCAGATTGACTGATACTAGAGATAGCCAGGCTGACTGATACTAGAAATAGCCAGATTGACTGATACTAGAGATAGCCAGGCTGACTGATACTAGGGATAACCAGGCTGACGGATAGCAGGAAGAGAAGAGATATTGAAGGTGACAAGTAGACATGAAACACTAGAGCCGAATGGATGTAAGAAAATGCTGTGTGAGTGATAGAGCCGTGCGACGAACTAACACTAACTAGTAAGTGCTTCAACTAGCCGAAATTATTACAGCTCTTATAATGTGAAAATATTTCTCGAGACGGGACAACACGAGCATAACTCTAAGCCTGTAGCATACACACACATGCACACACACACATGCACACACACACAGACACACACACACACACACACACACACACACACACACACACACACACACACACACACACACACACACACACACACACACACACACACACACACACACACACACACACACACACACACACACACACACACACACTTCAGAAGAGTGGTGGAACACCTAGAAAGGAATAATCTCATCAACAGCAGCCAACATGGTTTCAGGGACGGAAAATCCTGTGTCACAAACCTACTGGAGATCTATGACATGGTGACAGCAGTAAGACAAAAGAGAGAGGGGTGGGTGGATTGCATTTTCTTGGACTACAAGAAGGCTTTTGACACAGTTCCACCCAAGAGATTAATGCAAAAACTGGAGGACCAAGCAGGGATAACAGGGAAGGCACTACAATGGATCAGGGAATAATTGTCAGGAAGACAGCAGCGAGTCATGGTACGTGGCGAGGTGTCAGAGTGGGCACCTGTGACCAGCGGGGTCCCACAGGGGTCAGTCCTAAGACCAGTGCTGTTTCTGGTATTTGTGAACGACATGACGGAAGGAACAGACTCCGAAGTGTCACTGTTTGCAGATGACGTGAAGTTGATGAATAGAATTCATTCGATCGAAGACCAGGCAGAACTACAAAGGGATCTGGACAGGCTGCAGACCTGGTCCAGCAACTGGCTCCTGGAGTTCAACCCCACCAAGTGCAAAGTCATGAAGATTGGGGAAGGGCAAAGAAGACCGCAGACGGAGTACAGTCTAGGGGGCCAGAGACTACAAACCTCACTCAAGAAAAAAGATCTTGGGGTGAGTATAACACCAGGCACATCTCCTGAGGCGCACATCAACCAAATAACTGCTGCAGCATATGGGCGCCTAGCAAACCTCAGAACAGCATTCCGACATCTTAATAAGGAATCGTTCAGGATCCTGTACACCGTGTACGTTAGGTCCATACTGGAGTATGCGGCACCAGTTTGGAACCCAAACCTAGCCAAGCATGTAAAGAAACTAGAGAAAGTGCAAAGGTTTGCAACAAGACTAGTCCCAGAATTAAGAGGTATGTCCTACGCGGAGAGGTTAATGGAAATCAACGTGAAGACACTGGTGGACAGGAGAGATAAGGGGGACATGATAACGACATACAAAATACTGAGAGGAATTGACAAGGTGGGCAAAGACAGGATGTTCCAGAGATTGGACACAGCAACAAGGAGACACAGTTGGAAGTTGAAGATACAGATGAATCACATGGATGTTAGAAAGTATTTCTTCAGCCACAGAGTAGTCAGGAAGTGGAATAGGTTGGGGAAGGGATGTAGTGGAGGCAGGATCCATACATAGCTTTAAGCAGAGGTATGATAAAGCTCACGGTTCAGGGAGAGTGACCTAGTAGCGACCAGTGAAGAGGCGGGACCAGGAGCTTGGAATCAACCCCTGCAACCTCAACTAGGTAAGTACAACTAGGTGAGTACACACACTCACACACACACACACACACACACACACACACACACACACACACACACACACACACACACACACACACACACACACACACACAGATGCTGTGTGTGCCTCTAACCACAATCTTCAACACATCCCTTGAAACTGGGCAACTACCTGAGAAATGGAAGACAGCTAATGTAGTCCCCATATTTAAGAAAGGAAACAGAAACGAGGCACTAAACTACAGACCTGTGTCTCTGACATGTATTGTGTGCAAAGTCATGGAGAAGATTATCAGGAGGAGAGTGGTCGAACACCTGGAAAATAACAAGATTATAAATGAAAACCAGCATGGGTTCATGGAAGGCAAATCTTGTATCACAAACCTCCTGGAGTTTTATGACAAGGTAACAGAAGTAAGACATGAGAGAGAGGGTTGGGTAGATTGCGTTTTCCTAGACTGCAGGAAGGCCTTTGACACAGTTCCCCACAAGAGATTAGTGCAGAAGCTGGAGGATCAGGCACACGTAAAAGGAAGGGCACTGCAATGGATAAGGGAATACCTGACAGGGAGGCAGCAACGAGTCATGGTACGTGAAGAGGTATCACAGTGGGCGCCTGTTACGAGCGGGGTCCCACAGGGGTCAGTTCTAGGACCAGTGCTATTTTTGATATATGTGAACGACATGATGGAAGGAATAGACTCTGAAGTGTCCCTGTTCGCAGATGACGTGAAGTTGATGAGAAGAATTAAATCGGACGAGGATGAGGCAGGACTGCAAAGAGACCTGGAGAGGCTGGACATGTGGTCCAGTAACTGGCTTCTCGAATTCAATCCAGCCAAATGCAAAGTCATGAAGATTGGGGAGGGGCAAAGAAGACCGCAGACAGAGTATAGGCTAGGTGGACAAAGACTACAGACCTCACTCAGGGAGAAAGACCTTGGGGTGACCATAACACCGAGCACATCACCGGAGGCACACATCAACCAAATAACCGCTGCAGCATACGGGCGCCTGGCAAACCTGAGAATAGCGTTCCGATACCTTAATAAGGAATCGTTCAAGACACTGTACACTGTGTATGTTAGGCCCATACTGGAGTATGCAGCACCAGTCTGGAACCCACACCTGGTCAAGCACGTCAAGAAGTTAGAGAAAGTACAAAGGTTTGCAACAAGGCTAGTCCCAGAGCTCAAGGGAATGTCGTACGAGGAAAGGTTAAGGGAAATCGGACTGACGACACTGGAGGACAGAAGGGTCAGGGGAGACATGATAACGACATACAAGATACTGCGGGGAATAGACAAGGTGGACAGAGATAGGATGTTCCAGAGAGGGGACACAGGGACAAGGGGTCACAACTGGAAGCTGAAGACTCAGACGAGTCACAGGGACGTTAGGAAGTATTTCTTCAGTCATAGAGTTGTCAGCAAGTGGAATAGCCTAGCAAGTGAAGTAGTGGAGGCAGGAACCATACATAGTTTTAAGAAGAGGTATGACAAAGCTCAGGAAGCAGAGAGAGAGAGGATCCAGTAGCGATCAGTGAAGAGGCGGGGCCAGGAGCTGAGTCTCGACCCCTGCAACCACAATTAGGTGAGTACAATTAGGTGAGTACACACATACAGCATATGTAAACTATGGAAAACAGTGAATATAGTCCAAATATTTAAAAAGACAGGACAGACAGGTGGACTTAAAGTACAGGCTGGCGTCACTTACATGTCTAGTATGCAGAGTTATGAAGATTACCAGCAGAAGAGTAGTGGACCACCTGGATTTAAAGATGGCACAGCATGTCACATAAATCTGTTAGTTTTATTACAACGTAGTGAAAGTTAGCTGAGAAAGAGAGACGAATGGATGGATTGTATATTTTTGTATTGTAAGGAGGCTTGTGATACAATACCTCACAATATAATTGTATGGAGGCGTACGATACAGTACCTCACAGTATAACAAAGTGTGATGAAAGCTAGATGAACAAACAGTAATAACAGGGAAATACTTAACAAGAAAGAAACAACGAGATATAGTCTAAGAAGAAATGCTGGAATGTGTGAGTGTGACGAATGGGACTCCACAAGGAACAGTACTGGTTCCTGTGTATGTAAACATGACAGAAGGAATCGAGTCAAAGAGGTCCCTGTTTGAAGGTGATGTGAAACTAAAAAGAAGATTACAAACAGGAATGGACCTGGAAAGACTAATGGATCTGGCCAAGCTGAGAGACTGGTCCAACAAGTGACTTTTATAATTTAGCCTAAATAAATGCAAGGTTATGAAAATTGGCGAAGAACTTAAACAACTAGAAACAGTGTACTGGCTAGGGAGACAAAATCTACAAACATCCTTGACAGAGAAGGATCTGGGAATAGTAATAACTATAGTTTTGAAAGGGGTGGACAGGTAAGCGAACTGAAGGCCTCGGTCAGATGACCAAAAGCTCAAGCTGCGGGTCATCATATGACTAAGACCCACGTCAGGAAACACTTGTCCTGTTTCCCGACAAACGTTCCCTAACCTAAGTGTGTAGAGTTCTGAGCATCTCGCCCAAGTCATTCATCAACAGAATATCCATCACAGCAAACACGAGGCTGGTAAATTTAAGAGCAGTCTTCAAGAACAACAAGAAGGACACAATCATAACCTCATATATGGCATGTATCAGGTCCATCCTGGTGTCTGCAGCATGTATCAGATCCATCCTGGCGTCTGCAGCATGTATCAGGTCCATCCTGGTGTCTGCAGCATGTGTCAGGTTCATCCTGGGGTCTGCAGCATGTGTCAGGTTCATCCTGGGGTCTGCAGCATGTGTCAGGACCATTCTGGTGTCTGCAGCATGTATCAGATCCATCCTGGCGTCTGCAGCATGTATCAGATCCATCCTGGTGTCTGCAGCATGTATCAGATCCATCCTGGTGTCTGCAGCATGTGTCAGGTTCATCCTGGGGTCTGCAGCATGTGTCAGGACCATTCTGGTGTCTGCAGCATGTATCAGATCCATCCTGGTGTCTGCAGCATGTGTCAGGTTCATCCTGGTGTCTGCAGCATGTATCAGATCCATCCTGGCGTCTGCAGCATGTATCAGGTCCATCCTGGTGTCTGCAGCATGTGTCAGGTCCATCCTGGTGTCATCAGCATGTGTCAGGTCCATCCTGGCGTCTGCAGCATGTCAGGTCCATCCTGGTGTCATCAGCATGTGTCAGGTCGGTCCTGGTGTCTGCAGCATGTGTCAGGCCCATCCTGGGATCTGCAGATTGTGTCAGGTCCATCCTGGTGTCAACAGCATGTGTCAGGTCCATCCTGGGATCTGCAGCATATGTCAAGTCCATAGTGGTGTCTGCAGCATATGTCAGGTCCATCCTGGGATTTGCAGCATGTGTCAGGTCCATCCTGGGATCTGCAGCATATGTCAAGTCCATACTGGTGTCTGCAGCATATGTCAGGTCCATCCTGGGATCTGCAGCATGTGTCAGGTTCATCCTGGGATGTGCAGCATGTGTCAGGTCCATCCTGGTGTCAACAGCATGTGTCAGGTCCATCCTGGTGTCATCAGCATGTGTCAGGTCCATCCTGGGATCTGCAGCATATGTCAGGTCCATCCTGAGATCTGAAGCATGTGTCAGGTCCATCCTGCTGTCATCAGCATGTGTCAGGTCCATCCTGGGATCTGCAGCATATGTCAGGTCCATCCTGAGATCTGAAGCATGTGTCGGGTCCATCCTGCTGTCATCAGCATGTGTCAGGTCCATCCTGGGATCTGCAGCATATGTCAGGTCCATCCTGGGATCTGCAGCATGTCAAGAAGCTGAAAAAAGTGTCACCCCCTCACAACACACTACCTCCCTCACAACACACTACCTCCCTCACAACACACTACCTCTCTCACGACACACTACCTCTCTCACAACACACTACCTCCTTCACAACACACTAAATCCCTCACAACACACTACCTCTCTCACAACACACTACCTCCCTCACAACACACTACCTTCCTCACAACACACTACCTCCCTCACAACACACTACCTCTCTCACAACAAACTACCTCCTTCACAACACACTACCTCCTTCACAACACACTACCTCTCTCACAACACACTACCTCCCTCACAACACACTACCTTCCACACAACACACTACCTCCCTCACAACACACTACCTCTCTCACAACACACTACCTCCCTCACAACACACTACCTCCCTCACAACACACTACGTCCATCACAACACACTACCTCTCTCACAACACACTACCTCTCTCACAACACACAACCTCTCTCACAACACACTACCTCCCTCACAACACACTACCACCCTCACAACACACTACCTCCCTCACAACACACTACCTCCCTCACAACACACTACCACCCTCACAACACACTATCACCCTCACAACACAGTACCTCCCTCACAACACACTACCTCCCTCACAACACACTACCTCTCTCACAACACACTACCTCTCTCACAACACACTACCTCCCTCACAACACACTACCTCTCTCACAACACACTACCTCTCTCACAACACACTACCTCCCTCACAACACACTACCTCCCTCACAACACACTTCCTCCCTCACAACATACTACCTCCCTCACAACACACTACCTCTCTCACAACACACTACCTCCCTCACAACACACTACCCCCTCACAACACACTACCTCTCTTACAACACTACCTCTCTCACAACACACTACCTCTCTCACAACACACTACAGTACCTCCCTCACAACACACTACCTTCCTCACAACATACTGCCTTCCTCACAACACACTACCTCCCTCACAACACACTACCTTCCTCACAACACACTACCTCCCTCACAACAAAATACATTCCTCACAACACACTACCTCCCTCACAACACACTACCTCCCTCACAACACACTACCTCGCTCACAACACACTACCTCCCTGACAACACACTACCTTCCTCACAACACACTACCTCCCTCACAACAAAATACATTCCTCACAACACACTACCTCGCTCACAACACACTACCTCCCTCACAACACACTACCTTCCTCACAACACACTACCTCCCTCACAACAAAATACATTCCTCACAACACACTACCTCCCTCACAACACACTACCTCCCTCACAACACACTACCTCCCTCACAACACACTACCTCCCTGACAACACACTACCTCCCTCACAACACACTACCTCCCTCACAACACACTACCTCCCTTACAACTCTACTTTCCTCACAACACACTACCTCCCTCACAACACACTACCTCTCTCACAACACACTACCTCCCTCACAACACACAACCTCTCTCACAACACACTACCTCTCTCACAATACACTACCTCCCTCAGAACACACTACCTCTCTCACAACACACTACCTCTCTCACAACACACTACCTCTCTCACAACACACTACCTCTCTCACAACACACAACCTCTCTCACAACACACTACCTCCCTCACAACACACTACCACCCTCACAACACACTACCACCCTCACAACACACTACCTCCCTCACAACACACTACCTCCCTCACAACACACTACCACCCTCACAACACACTATCACCCTCACAACACAGTACCTCCCTCACAACACACTACCTCCCTCACAACACACTACCTCTCTCACAACACACTACCTCTCTCACAACACACTACCTCCCTCACAACACACTACCTCTCTCACAACACACTACCTCTCTCACAACACACTACCTCCCTCACAACACAATGCCTCCCTCACAACACACTTCCTCCCTCACAACATACTACCTCCCACACAACACACTACCTCTCTCACAAAACACTACCTCCCTCACAACACACTACCCCCTCACAACACACTACCTCTCTTACAACACTACCTCTCTCACAACACACTACCTCTCTCACAACACACTACAGTACCTCCCTCACAACACACTACCTTCCTCACAACATACTACCTTCCTCACAACACACTACCTCCCTCACAACACACTACCTTCCTCACAACACACTACCTCCCTCACAACAAAATACATTCCTCACAACACACTACCTCCCTCACAACACACTACCTCCCTCACAACACACTACCTCGCTAACAACACACTACCTCCCTGACAACACACTACCTTCCTCACAACACACTACCTCCCTCACAACAAAATACATTCCTCACAACACACTACCTCGCTCACAACACACTACCTCCCTCACAACACACTACCTTCCTCACAACACACTACCTCCCTCACAACAAAATACATTCCTCACAACACACTACCTCCCTCACAACACACTACCTCCCTCACAACACACTACCTCCCTCACAACACACTACCTCCCTCACAACACACTACCTCCCTCACAACACACTACCTCCCTCACAACACACTACCTCCCTCACAACACACTACCTCCCTTACAACTCTACTTTCCTCACAACACACTACCTCCCTCACAACACACTACCTCTCTCACAACACACTACCTCTCTCATAATACACTACCTCCCTCAGAACACACTACCTCTCTCACAACACACTACCTCTCTCACAACACACTACCTCTCTCACAACACACTACCTCTCTCACAACACACAACCTCTCTCACAACACACTACCTCCCTCACAACACACTACCACCCTCACAACACACTACCTCCCTCACAACACACTACCTCCCTCACAACACACTACCACCCTCACAACACACTATCACCCTCACAACACAGTACCTCCCTCACAACACACTACCTCCCTCACAACACACTACCTCTCTCACAACACACTACCTCTCTCACAACACACTACCTCCCTCACAACACACTACCTCTCTCACAACACACTACCTCTCTCACAACACACTACCTCTCTCACAACACACTACCTCTCTCACAACGCACTACCTCCCTCACAACACACTACCACCCTCACAACACACTACCTCTCTCACAACGCACTACCTCCCTCACAACACACTACCTCCCTTACAACACACTACCTCCCTCACAACTCACTACCTCCCTCACAACACACTACCACCCTCACAACATACTACCTCTCTCACAACACACTACCACCCTCACAACACACTACCTGTCTCACAACACACTAACTCCCTCACAACACACTACCTCTCTCACAACACACTACCTCCCTCAGAACACACTACCTCCCTCAGAACACACTACCTCCCTCACAACACACTACCTCTCTCACAGCACATTACCTCTCTCACAACACACTACCTCCCTAACAACACACTACCTCTCTCACAACACACTACACTACCTCTCTCACAACACACTACCTCTCTCACAACACACTGCCTCTCTCACAACACACTACCTCTCTAACAACACACTACCTCTCTCACAACACACTACCTCTCTCACAACACACTACCTCTCTCACAACACACTACCTCTCTCACAACACACTACCTCTCTCACAACACACTACCTCTCTAACAACACACTACCTCTCTCACAACACACTACACTACCTCTCTCACAACACACTACCTCTCTCACAACACACTACCTCTCTCACAACACACTACCTCTCTCACAACACACTACCTCCCTCACAACACACTACCTTCCACACAACACACTACCTCCCTCACAACACACTACCTCTCTCACAACACACTACCTCCCTCACAACACACTACCTCCCTCACAACACACTACGTCCATCACAACACACTACCTCTCTCACAACACACTACCTCTCTCAAAACACACAACCTCTCTCACAACACACTACCTCCCTCACAACACACTACCACCCTCACAACACACTACCTCCCTCACAACACACTACCTCCCTCACAACACACTACCACCGTCACAACACACTATCACCCTCACAACACAGTACCTCCCTCACAACACACTACCTCCCTCACAACACACTACCTCTCTCACAACACACTACCTCTCTCACAACACACTACCTCCCTCACAACACACTACCTCTCTCACAACACACTACCTCTCTCACAACACACTACCTCCCTCACAACACACTACCTCTCTCACAACACACTACCTCCCTCACAACACACTACCCCCTCACAACACACTACCTCTCTTACAACACTACCTCTCTCACAACACACTACCTCTCTCACAACACACTACAGTACCTCCCTCACAACACACTACCTTCCTCACAACATACTACCTTCCTCACAACACACTACCTCCCTCACAACACACTACCTTCCTCACAACACACTACCTCCCTCACAACAAAATACATTCCTCACAACACACTACCTCCCTCACAACACACTACCTCCCTCACAACACACTACCTCGCTCACAACACACTACCTCCCTGACAACACACTACCTTCCTCACAACACACTACCTCCCTCACAACAAAATACATTCCTCACAACACACTACCTTGCTCACAACACACTACCTCCCTCACAACACACTACCTTCCTCACAACACACTACCTCCCTCACAACAAAATACATTCCTCACAACACACTACCTCCCTCACAACACACTACCTCCCTCACAACACACTACCTCCCTCACAACACACTACCTCCCTGACAACACACTACCTCCCTCACAACACACTACCTCCCTCACAACACACTACCTCCCTTACAACTCTACTTTCCTCACAACACACTACCTCCCTCACAACACACTACCTCTCTCACAACACACTACCTCCCTCACAACACACTACCTCTCTCACAACACACTACCTCTCTCACAATACACTACCTCCCTCAGAACACACTACCTCTCTCACAACACACTACCTCTCTCACAACACACTACCTCTCTCACAACACACTACCTCTCTCACAACACACAACCTCTCTCACAACACACTACCTCCCTCACAACACACTACCACCCTCACAACACACTACCACCCTCACAACACACTACGTCCCTCACAACACACTACCTCCCTCACAACACACTACCACCCTCACAACACACTATCACCCTCACAACACAGTACCTCCCTCACAACACACTACCTCCCTCACAACACACTACCTCTCTCACAACACACTACCTCTCTCACAACACACTACCTCCCTCACAACACATTACCTCTCTCACAACACACTACCTCTCTCACAACACACTACCTCCCTCACATCACACTACCTCCCTCACAACACACTTCCTCCCTCACAACATACTACCTCCCTCACAACACACTACCTCTCTCACAACACACTACCTCCCTCACAACACACTACCCCCTCACAACACACTACCTCTCTTACAACACTACCTCTCTCACAACACACTACCTCTCTCACAATACACTACAGTACCTCCCTCACAACACACTACCTTCCTCACAACATACTACCTTCCTCACAACACACTACCTCCCTCACAACACACTACCTTGCTCACAACACACTACCTCCCTCACAACAAAATACATTCCTCACAACACACTACCTCCCTCACAACACACTACCTCCCTCACAACACACTACCTCGCTCACAACACACTACCTCCCTGACAACACACTACCTTCCTCACAACACACTACCTCCCTCACAACAAAATACATTCCTCACAACACACTACCTCGCTCACAACACACTACCTCCCTCACAACACACTACATTCCTCACAACACACTACCTCCCTCACAACAAAATACATTCCTCACAACACACTACCTCCCTCACAACACACTACCTCCCTCACAACACACTACCTCCCTCAGAACACACTACCTCCCTGACAACACACTACCTCCCTCACAACACACTACCTCCCTCACAACACACTACCTCCCTTACAACTCTACTTTCCTCACAACACACTACCTCCCTCACAACACACTACCTCTCTCACAACACACTACCTCCCTCACAACACACTACCTCTCTCACAACACACTACCTCTCTCACAATACACTACCTCCCTCAGAACACACTACCTCTCTCACAAAACACTACCTCTCTCACAACACACTACCTCTCTCACAACACACTACCTCTCTCACAACACACAACCTCTCTCACAACACACTACCTCCCTCACAACACACTACCACCCTCACAACACACTACCTCCCTCACAACACACTACCTCCCTCACAACACACTACCACCCTCACAACACACTATCACCCTCACAACACAGTACCTCCCTCACAACACACTACCTCCCTCACAACACACTACCTCTCTCACAACACACTACCTCTCTCACAACACACTACCTCCCTCACAACACACTACCTCTCTCACAACACACTACCTCTCTCACAACACACTACCTCTCTCACAACACACTACCTCTCTCACAACACACTACCTCTCTCACAACGCACTACCTCCCTCACAACACACTACCACCCTCACAACACACTACCTCTCTCACAACGCACTACCTCCCTCACAACACACTACCACCCTCACAACGCACTACCTCCCTTACAACACACTACCTCCCTCACAACTCACTACCTCCCTCACAACACACTACCACCCTCACAACATACTACCTCTCTCACAACACACTACCACCCTCACAACACACTACCTGTCTCTAAAACACACTAACTCCCTCACAACACACTACCTCTCTCACAACACACTACCTCCCTCAGAACACACTACCTTCCTCAGAACACACTACCTCCCTCACAACACACTACCTCTCTCACAGCACATTACCTCTCTCACAACACACTACCTCCCTAACAACACACTACCTCTCTCACAACACACTACACTACCTCTCTCACAACACACTACCTCTCTCACAACACACTGCCTCTCTCACAACACACTACCTCTCTCACAACACACTACCTCTCTCACAACACACTACCTCTCTCACAACACACTACCTCTCTCACAACACACTACCTCTCTCACAACACACTACCTCTCTCACAACACACTACCTCTCTAACAACACACTACCTCTCTCACAACACACTACACTACCTCTCTCACAACACACTACCTCTCTCACAACACACTACCTCTCTCACAACACACTACCTCTCTCACAACACACTACCTGTCTCACAACACACTACCTCTCTCACAACACACTACCTCTCTCACAACACACTACCTCTCTCACAACACACTACCTCCCTCACAACACACTACCTCCCTCACAACACAATACCTCTCTCACAACACACTACCTCCCTCACAACACACTACCTCTCCCACAACACACTACCTCTCTCACAACACACTACCTCCCTCAGAACACACTACCTCTCTCACAACACTCTACCTTTCTCACAACACACTACCTCACTCACAACACACTACCTCTCACACAACACACTACCTCCCTCACAACACACTACCTCCCTCACAACACACTACCTCCTTCACAACACACTACCTCCCTCACAACACACTACCTCTCTCACAACACACTACCTCCCTCACAACACACTGCCTCTCTCACAACACACTACCTCCCTCACAACACACTACCTCCCTCACAACACACTACCTCTCTCACAACACACTACCTTCCTCACAACACACTGCCTCTCTCACAACACACTACCTCCCTCACAACACACTTCCTCCCTCACAACACACTACCTCTCTCACAACACACTACCTCCCTCACAACACACTTCCTCCCTCACAACACACTACCTCCCTCACAACACACTACCTCCCTCACAACACACTACCTCTCTCACAACACACTATCTTCCTCACAACACACTGCCTCTCTCACAACACACTACCTCGCTCACAACACACTACCTCCCTCACAACACACTACCTCTCTCACAACACACTAAATCCCTCACAACACACTACCTCTCTCACAACACACTACCTCCCTCACAACACACTACCTTCCTCACAACACACTACCTCCCTCACAACACACTACCTCTCTCACAACACACTACCTCCTTCACAACACACTACCTCCTTCACAACATACTACCTCTCTCACAACACACTACCTCTCTCACAACACACTACCTACCTCACAACACACTACCTCCCTCACAACACACTACCTCTCTCACAACACACTACCTTCCTCACAATACACTACCTCACAACACACTACCTCCCTCACAACACACTACCTCTCTCACAACACACTACCTTCCTCACAATACACTACCTCACAACACACTACCTTCCTCACAACACACTACCTCTCTCACAACACACTACCTACCTCACAACACACTACCTCCCTCACAACACACTACCTCTCTCACAACACACTACCTCTGTCACAACACACTACCTCTCTCACAACACACTACCACCCTCACAACACACTACCTCTCTCACAACACACTACCTCCCTCACAACACACTTCCTCCCTCACAACACACTACCTTTCTCACAACACACTACCTCCCTCACAACACACTTCCTCCCTCACAACACACTACCTCCCTGACAACACACTACCTCTCTTACAACACTCTACCTCCCTCACAACACACTACAGTACCTCCCTCACAACACACTACCTTCCTCACAACATACTACCTTCCTCGCAACACACTACCTCCCTCACAACACACTACCTTCCTCACAACACACTATCTCCCTCACAACACACTACCTTCCTCACAACACACTACCTCTCTCACAACACACTACCTTCCTCACAACACACTGCCTCTCTCACAACACACTACCTCTCTCACAACATACTACCTCCCTCACAACACACTACCTCCGTCACAACACACTACCTCGCTCACAACACACTACCTCCCTCACAACACACTACCTCCCCCACAATACACTACCTCTCTTACAACACACTACGTCCCTCACAACACACTACCTCCCTCACAACACACTACCTCCCCCACAATACACTACCTCCCTCACAAAACACTACCTCCCTCACAACACACTACCTCCCTCACAACGCACTACCTCCCTCACAACACACTGCCTCCCTCACAACACACTACCTCCCTCACAACACACTACCTCTCTCACAACACACTACCTCCCTCACAACACACTACCTCCCGCACAACACGCTTCCTCTCTCACAACACACTACCGTTCTCACAACACACTACCTCCCTCACAACACACTACCTCCCTCACAACACACTACCTTCCTCAGAACTCACTACCTTCCTCACAACACACTACCTCTCTTACAACACACTGCCTCCCTCGCAACATTACCTCCCTCACAACACACTACCTCCCTCAGAACTCACTACCTTCCTCACAACACACTACCTCTCTCACAACACACTACCTCTCTCACAACATAATACCTCTCTCACAATACACTACCTCCCTCACAACACACTACCTCTCTCACAACACACTACCTCTCTCACAACACTCTACCTCTCTCACAACACACTACCTCTCTCACAACACACTACCTCTCTCACAACACACTACCTCCCTCACAACACATTACCTCCCTCACAACACACTACCTCCCTCACAACACACTACCTCTCTCACAGCACACTACCTCTCTCACAACACACTACCTCCCTCACAACACATTACCTCCCTCACAACACACTACCTCCCTCACAACACACTACCTCCCTCACAACACACTACCTCTCTCACAGCACACTACCTCTCTCACAACACACTACCTCTCTCACAACACACTACCTCCCTCACAACACACTACCTCCCTCACAACACACTACCTCCCTCACAACACACTACCTCCCTCACAACACACTACCACTCTTACAACACACTACCTCCCTCACAACACACTACCTCCCTCACAACACACTACCTCTCTCACAACACACTACCTCCCTCACAACACACTACCACTCTCACAACACACTACCTCCCTCACAACACACTACCACTCTCACAACACACTACCTCCCTCACAACACACTACCTCCCTCACAACACACTACCTCTCTCACAACACACTACCTCCCTCACAACACACTACCTCCCTCACAACACACTACCTCCCTCACAACACACTACCTCTCTCACAACACACTACCTCCCTCACAACACACTACCTCTCTCACAGCACACTACCACTCTCACAACACACTACCTCCCTCACAACACACTACCTCCCTCACAACACACTACCTCTCTCACAACACACTACCTCCCTCACAACACACTACCACTCTCACAACACACTACCTCCCTCACAACACACTACCACTCTCACAACACACTACCTCCCTCACAACACACTACCTCCCTCACAACACACTACCTCCCCCACAATACACTACCTCCCTTACAACACACTACGTCCCTCACAACACACTATCTCCCTCACAACACACTACCTCCCCCACAATACACTACCTCCCTTACAACACACTACGTCCCTCACAACACACTACCTCCCTCACAACACACTACCTCCCCCACAATACACTACCTCCCTCACAAAACACTACCTCCCTCACAACACACTACCTCCCTCACAACGCACTACCTCCCTCACAACACACTGCCTCCCTCACAACACACTACCTCCCTCACAACACACTACCTCTCTCACAACACACTACCTCCCTCACAACACACTACCTCCCGCACAACACGCTACCTCTCTCACAACACACTACCGTTCTCACAACACACTACCTCCCTCACAACACACTACCTCCCTCACAACACACTACCTCCCTCAGAACTCACTACCTTCCTCACAACACACTACCTCTCTTACAACACACTGCCTCCCTCGCAACATTACCTCCCTCACAACACACTACCTCCCTCAGAACTCACTACCTTCCTCACAACACACTACCTCTCTCACAACACACTACCTCTCTCACAACATAATACCTCTCTCACAATACACTACCTCCCTCACAACACACTACCTCTCTCACAACACACTACCTCTCTCACAACACTCTACCTCTCTCACAACACACTACTTCTCTCACAACACACTACCTCTCTCACAACACACTACCTCCCTCACAACACATTACCTCCCTCACAACACACTACCTCCCTCACAACACACTACCTCTCTCACAGCACACTACCTCTCTCACAACACACTACCTCCCTCACAACACATTACCTCCCTCACAACACACTACCTCCCTCACAACACACTACCTCCCTCACAACACACTACCTCTCTCACAGCACACTACCTCTCTCACAACACACTACCTCTCTCACAACACACTACCTCCCTCACAACACACTACCTCCCTCACAACACACTACCTCCCTCACAACACACTACCTCCCTCACAACACACTACCATTCTCACAACACACTACCTCCCTCACAACACACTACCTCCCTCACTACACACTACCTCTCTCACAACACACTACCTCCCTCACAACACACTACCACTCTCACAACACACTACCTCTCTCACAACACACTACCACTCTCACAACACACTACCTCTCTCACAACACACTACCTCCCTCACAACACACTACCTCCCTCACAACACACTACCTCCCTCACAACACACTACCACTCTCACAACACACTACCTCCCTCACAACACACTACCTCCCTCACAACACACTACCTCTCTCACAACACACTACCTCCCTCACAACACACTACCTCTCTCACAACACACTACCTCCCTCACAACACACTACCTCCCTCACAACACACTACCTCCCTCACAACACACTACCTCTCTCACAGCACACTACCTCTCTCACAACACACTACCTCCCTCACAACACACTACCTCTCTCACAGCACACTACCACTCTCACAACACACTACCTCCCTCACAACACACTACCTCCCTGACAACACACTACCTCTCTCACAACACACTACCTCCCTCACAACACACTACCACTCTCACAACACACTACCTCCCTCACAACACACTACCACTCTCACAACACACTACCTCCCTCACAACACACTACCTCCCTCACAACATACTACCTCCCTCACAATACTACCACAACCCTCAGGAATCTCTTAAGGTGCTGGCTTCTTGATTTATTGCTTTCAACACATCATAATTCCCACACCACCCACTAACATAATTCCCACACCACCCACTAACATAATTCCCACACCACCCACTAACATAATTCCCACACCACCCACTAACATAATTCCCACACCACCCACTAACATAATTCACACACCACCCACTAACATAATTCCCACACCACCCACTAACATAATTCCCACACCACCCACTAACATAATTCCCACACCACCCACTAACATAATTCCCACACCACCCACTAACATAATTCCCACACCACCCACTAACATAATTCCAACACCACCCACTAACATAATTCCCACACCACCCACTAACATAATTCCCACACCACCCACTAACATAATTCCCACACCACCCACTAACATAATTCCCACACCACCCACTAACATAATTCCCACACCACCCACTAACATAATTCCCACACCACCCACTAACATAATTCCCACACCACCCACTAACATAATTCCCACACCACCCACTAACATAATTCCCACACCACCCACTAACATAATTCCCACACCACCCACTAACATAATTCCCACACCACCCACTAACATAATTCCCACACCACCCACTAACATAATTCCCACATCACCCACTAACATTATAATCCCCCATCCACTGCTTCCCACCAACATCTCATCCTGCACTGATTTCCCCCGAGAAATCTGAGATAGAGGATGTAAATGAAGACTTTAAGCATGTTAAGGCGAGGTTTTTAACGTGGGAAGGAGGAGGAGGAGGAGGCTGGAGAATGAGAGGAAGTAATATGAGGAATAAGGATCAAGGCAAGGAAAGGGAAGAGAATCGGGTGAAGGTAAATAGGAGACTGGGAGAGAGGAAAGGATGGAAGGTGTTGATTTACCACTACGAACTAGAACCTTTATAACTCAGTGTTCGTCCAGGCAACTCTGTGGGGCTTTGTTGCATTCCTTCTTCCTCCATCCCTACTTCCTCCATCCCTACCTCCTCCATCCCTACCTCCTCCATTCCTACTTCCTCCATCTCTATCTCCTCCATCCCTCTATCCCTACTTCCTCCCCACCTGTACCGCTCCCACCCACTTTCTTTACTCTCCTTCATTTCCATTATCACGTGCATTTGTGTTATTAGTGTGTGTATGTGTGTGTATGCGTGTGTGTGTTTGTGTGTGTGTGTGTGTGTGTGTGTGTGTGTGTGTGTGTGTGTGTTATGTTCGTGATGTCCCATCTTTAGAATTTGGCTTCTATATTAATTTTCTCGGTACCCAGAGGTAGCAGCACTTGATGCTTCCTTCTACATTTCCTGGCGACAGATTGTAAAGTTCCCAGAGGATGTTGTATCTTACGTCTTCATCATTTGTCCAGAAATACGAATATTTTGAAAGTTATTTCACATTGTGTCAGTGTAACACACGAGTTTCTCACAGTTACATTTGCCTGATCCTCCTGTGACAGTATTTAATAACTTCTCATACTTTCTACATTCTTCCTGTGGTAGGATGTTTCTTTCTCCCGTTTCCATTACCTGGTATATATCTAAATTATATTCCATCTACTGTCTGTCTCTTCATTTGCTCAGTTTATCCAAGTCATTTTGTATTGATTTATTGCTTTTTTCATGGTTTATTTTACCTATAAAATGGTTTGCATCTTCCGCAAACATTCATATAGTTTTTTTTTACTCCTGGTAAGTCATTTACAAAATATTAAAACAGTTTCGGAGCAAATACATATCCTTGTGGGACTCCGCTGTTGACACCTCCCCCCTGAAGATATTTTTCCTCGTCTACAATAACTATTGATATTTTTTCAATTAGACATAAAGTCTCTCATCTATTGTAATAGTCTGTCTCTGACTCAAGAAATCGTAATGACACGATTGTAAACAAACCATACCCCCGGCCGGGATTGAACCCGCGGTCATAGAGTCTCAAAACTCCAGCCCGTCGCGTTAGCCACTAGACCAGCTAGCCACAATAAGATTCATCCAACTAGGTATATTTCTACACCATAGGAAGGTTAGCACAGGCACCACTGTGACGGCCACGCTAGCTGGAGATTCGTCTGTAAAAAAAATTTGCATTTGTGGTCACAGTGGTGCCTGTGCTAACCTTCCTATGGTGTAGAAATATACCTAGTTGGATGAATCTTATTGTGGCTAGCTGGTCTAGTGGCTAACGCGACGGGCTGGAGTTTTGAGACTCTATGACCGCGGGTTCAATCCCGGCCGGGGGTATGGTTAGTCTGTCTCTGATTCCACTTACTCTGTACATTTTCCAAATTAATCTCTCATGGACAACTCAATCAAAAATCTTTCTTTTTCTGGATAAATATCATCAACCCGACCATTACTTTCCTGCACAGTTACCGTGACTCTCCTAATATTTTAATGGGTCTTAAGTGCATGGTTTTACAGACCAGATAATAAATGTTTTATAATTAGTAGGCTTTTATGAGACAAATATTTTATCGACTTGCCTATAATGACTTTCCACAATGTTCACAGCAGTACCCGTCAGTGACACTGGCTTGTAGTTTAACGTGTTTTCCCTGTTACGTAGTTGTGTTTCTTGAGGTTGAGTTCCAGCACATGGGCCGCCTCTTAATATTTTTTTGTCAATAAACCAGCCGTCTCCCACCTAGGCAGGGTGATGCAAATAAAGAAGAAACACCTTCATCACGACTCACTCCACCACTGTCTTGCAACACAGTACATTTCAAAGCTGCAAATATCCTCTCCATCCCTCACTCGCCTCTTAATATATACTTTTAAATCTGTGTGTGTGTGTGTGTGTGTGTGTGTGTGTGTGTGTGTGTGTGTGTGTGTGTGTGTGTGTGTGTGTGTGTGTGTGTGTGTGTGTGTGTGTGTGTGTGTGTGTGTGTGTGTGTGTGTGTGTGTGTGTAATGAGTCCCCAGGCAGTGTTGTGGTAGCTGCTCCGCGCCGCCATTAACACTGTAATGAACACCGTGTGTTTAATGTTCCGTTGGTTTACTGTGATGTTTACTCCTTGTCTTGTACTCTGGGCTCGCTGCATCAGGAAGTGTTGTGTGAGAGTTGAGTCTACCCTGGTGTTGTGTGAGAGTTGAGTCTACCATGGTGTTGTGTGAGAGTTGAGTCTACCCTGGTGGTGTGTGAGAGTTGAGTCTACCCTGGTGTTGTGTGAGAGTTGAGTCTACCCTGGTGGTGTGTGAGAGTTGAGTCTACCCTGGTGGTGTGTGAGAGTTGAATCTACCCTGGTGGTGTGTGAGAGTTGAGTCTACCCTGGTGGTGTGTGAGAGTTGAGTCTACCCTGGTGTTGTGTGAGAGTTGAGTCTACCCTGGTGTTGTGTGAGAGTTGAGTCTACCCTGGTGGTGTGTGAGAGTTGAGTCTACCCTGGTGTTGTGTGAGAGTTGAGTCTACCCTGGTGTTGTGTGAGAGTTGAGTCTACCCTGGTGGTGTGTGAGAGTTGAGTCTACCCTGGTGGTGTGTGAGAGTTGAGTCTACCCTGGTGTTGTGTGAGAGTTGAGTCTACCCTGGTGGTGTGTGAGAGTTGAGTCTACCCTGGTGTTGTGTGAGAGTTGAGTCTACCCTGGTGTTGTGTGAGAGTTGAGTCTACCCTGGTGGTGTGTGAGAGTTGAGTCTACCCTGGTGGTGTGTGAGAGTTGAGTCTACCCTGGTGGTGTGTGAGAGTTGAGTCTACCCTGGTGGTGTGTGAGAGTTGAGTCTACCCTGGTGTTGTGTGAGAGTTGAGTCTACCCTGGTGGTGTGTGAGAGTTGAGTCTACCCTGGTGGTGTGTGAGAGTTGAGACTACCCTGGTGGTGTGTGAGAGGTGGTGTGTGAGAGTCTACCCTGGTGGTGTGTGTGAGGTGGTGTGTGAGAGTTGAGTCTACCCTGGTGGTGTGTGAGAGTTGAGTCTACCCTGGTGGTGTGTGAGTTGAGTCTACCCTGGTGGTGTGTGAGAGTTGAGTCTACCCTGGTGGTGTGTGAGAGTTGAGTCTACCCTGGTGGTGTGTGAGAGATGAGTCTACCCTGGTGGTGTGTGAGAGTTGAGTCTGGTGGTGTGTGAGAGTTGAGTCTACCCTGGTGGTGTGTGAGAGTTGAGTCTACCCTGGTGGTGTGTGAGAGTTGAGTGGTGGTGTGTGAGAGTTGAGTCTACCCTGGTGTTGTGTGAGAGTTGAGTCTACCCTGGTGGTGTGTGAGAGTTGAGTCTACCCTGGTGGTGTGTGAGAGCTGAGTCTACCCTGGTGGTGTGTGAGAGTTGAGTCTACCCTGGTGTTGTGTGAGAGTTGAGTCTACCCTGGTGGTGTGTGAGAGTTGAGTCTACCCTGGTGGTGTGTGAGAGTTGAGTCTACCCTGGTGGTGTGTGAGAGTTGAGTCTACCCTGGTGTTGTGTGAGAGTTGAGTCTACCCTGGTGGTGTGTGAGAGTTGAGTCTACCCTGGTGGTGTGTGAGAGTTGAGTCTACCCTGGTGGTGTGTGAGAGTTGAGTCTACCCTGGTGTTGTGTGAGAGTTGAGTCTACCCTGGTGGTGTGTGAGAGTTGAGTCTACCCTGGTGGTGTGTGAGAGTTGAGTCTACCCTGGTGTTGTGTGAGAGTTGAGTCTACCCTGGTGTTGTGTGAGAGTTGAGTCTACCCTGGTGTTGTGTGAGAGTTGAGTCTACCCTGGTGTTGTGTGAGAGTTGAGTCTACCCTGGTGGTGTGTGAGAGTTGAGTCTACCCTGGTGTTGTGTGAGAGTTGAGTCTACCCTGGTGGTGTGTGAGAGTTGAGTCTACCCTGGTGTTGTGTGAGAGTTGAGTCTACCCTGGTGTTGTGTGAGAGTTGAGTCTACCCTGGTGTTGTGTGAGAGTTGAGTCTACCCTGGTGTTGTGTGAGAGTTGAGTCTACCCTGGTGTTGTGTGAGAGTTGAGTCTACCCTGGTGTTGTGTGAGAGTTGAGTCTACCCTGGTGGTGTGTGAGAGTTGAGTCTACCCTGGTGTTGTGTGAGAGTTGAGTCTACCCTGGTGGTGTGTGAGAGTTGAGTCTACCCTGGTGGTGTGTGAGAGTTGAGTCTACCCTGGTGGTGTGTGAGAGTTGAGTCTACCCTGGTGGTGTGTGAGAGTTGAGTCTACCCTGGTGGTGTGTGAGAGTTGAGTCTACCCTGGTGGTGTGTGAGAGTTGAGTCTACCCTGGTGGTGTGTGAGAGTTGAGTCTACCCTGGTGTTGTGTGAGAGTTGAGTCTACCCTGGTGTTGTGTGAGAGTTGAGTCTACCCTGGTGGTGTGTGAGAGTTGAGTCTACCCTGGAGTTGTGTGAGAGTTAAGTCTACCCTAGTGTTGTGTGAGAGTTGAGTCTACCCTGGTGGTGTGTGAGAGTTGAGTCTACCCTGGTGGTGTGTGAGAGTTGAGTCTACCCTGGTGTTGTGTGAGAGTTAAGTCAACCCTGGTGTTGTGTGAGAGTTGAGTCTACCCTGGTGGTGTGTGAGAGTTGAGTCTACCCTGGTGTTGTGTGAGAGTTAAGTCAACCCTGGTGTTGTGTGAGAGTTGAGTCTACCCTGGTGGTGTGTGAGAGTTGAGTCTACCCTGGAGTTGTGTGAGAGTTAAGTCTACCCTAGTGTTGTGTGAGAGTTGAGTCTACCCTGGTGGTGTGTGAGAGTTGAGTCTACCCTGGTGTTGTGTGAGAGTTAAGTCTACCCTGGTGTTGTGTGAGAGTTGAGTGTACCCTGGTGGTGTGTGAGAGTTGAGTCTACCCTGGTGTTGTGTGAGAGTTGAGTCTACTCAGGTGGTGTGTGAGAGTCGAGTCTACCCTGGTGTTGTGCGAGAGTCGAGTCTACTCAGGTGGTGTGTGAGAGTCGAGTCTTCTCAGGTGGTGTGTGAGAGTCGAGTTTACTCAGGTGGTGTGTGAGAATCGAGTCTACTCAGGTGGTGTGTGAGAGTCGAGTCTACTCAGGTGGTGTGTAAGAGTCGAGTCTACTCAGGTGGTGTGTGAGAGTCGAGTCTACTCAGGTGGTGTGTGAGAATCGAGTTCACTCAGGTGGTGTGTGAGAGCCGAGTCTACCCTAGTGTTGTGTGAGAGTCGAGTCTACTCAGGTGGTGTGTGAGAGTTGAGTCTACCCTGGTGTTGTGTGAGAGTCGAGTCTACTCAGGTGGTGTGTGAGAGTCGAGTCTACTCAGGTGGTGTGTGAGAGTCGAGTCTACTCAGGTGGTGTGCGAGAGTCAAGTCTACTCAGGTGGTTTGTGAGAGTCGAGTCTACTCAGGTGGTGTGTGAGAGTCGAGTCTACCCAGGTGGTGTGTGAGAGTCGAGTCTACTCAGGTGGTGTGTGAGAGTCGAGTCTACCCAGGTGGTGTGTGAGAGTCGAGTCTACTCAGGTGGTGTGTGAGAGTCGAGTCTACTCAGGTGGTGTGTGAGAGTTGAGTCTACCCTGTTGGTGTGTGAGAGTCGAGTCTACTCAGGTGGTGTGTGAGAGTCAAGTCTACTCAGGTGGTGTGTGAGAGTTGAGTCTACCCTGGTGGTGTGTGAGAGTCGAGTCTACTCAGGTGGTGTGTGAGAGTCGAGTCTACTCAGGTGGTGTGTGAGAGTCGAGTCTACTCAGGTGGTGTGTGAGAGTCGAGTCTACTCAGGTGGTGTGTGAGAGTCGAGTCTACTCAGGTGGTGTGTGAGAGTCGAGTCTACTCAGTTGGTGTGTGAGAGTCGAGTCTACCCAGGTGGTGTGTGAGAGTTGAGTCTACCCTGGTGGTGTGTGAGAGTCGAGTCTACCCTGGTGGTGTGTGAGAGTTGAGTCTACCCTGGTGGTGTGTGAGAGTTGAGTCTACCCTGGTGGTGTGTGAGAGTTGAATCTACCCTGGTGGTGTGTGAGAGTTGAGTCTACCCTGGTGGTGTGTGAGAGTTGAGTCTACCCTGGTGTTGTGTGAGAGTTGAGTCTACCATGGTGTTGTGTGAGAGTTGAGTCTACCCTGGTGGTGTGTGAGAGTTGAGTCTACCCTGGTGTTGTGTGAGAGTTGAGTCTACCCTGGTGGTGTGTGAGAGTTGAGTCTACCCTGGTGGTGTGTGAGAGTTGAATCTACCCTGGTGGTGTGTGAGAGTTGAGTCTACCCTGGTGGTGTGTGAGAGTTGAGTCTACCCTGGTGTTGTGTGAGAGTTGAGTCTACCCTGGTGGTGTGTGAGAGTTGAATCTACCCTGGTGGTGTGTGAGAGTTGAGTCTACCCTGGTGGTGTGTGAGAGTTGAGTCTACCCTGGTGTTGTGTGAGAGTTGAGTCTACCCTGGTGGTGTGTGAGAGTTGAGTCTACCCTGGTGGTGTGTGAGAGTTGAATCTACCCTGGTGGTGTGTGAGAGTTGAGTCTACCCTGGTGTTGTGTGAGAGTTGAGTCTACCCTGGTGGTGTGTGAGAGTTGAGTCTACCCTGGTGGTGTGTGAGAGTTGAATCTACCCTGGTGGTGTGTGAGAGTTGAGTCTACCCTGGTGGTGTGTGAGAGTTGAGACTACCCTGGTGGTGTGTGAGAGTTGAGTCTACCCTGGTGGTGTGTGAGAGTTGAGTCTACCCTGGTGGTGTGTGAGAGTTGAGTCTACCCTGGTGGTGTGTGAGAGTTGAGTCTACCCTGGTGGTGTGTGAGAGTTGAGTCTACCCTGGTGTTGTGTGAGAGTTGAGTCTACCCTGGTGGTGTGTGAGAGTTGAGTCTACCCTGGTGGTGTGTGAGAGCTGAGTCTACCCTGGTGGTGTGTGAGAGTTGAGTCTACCCTGGTGTTGTGTGAGAGTTGAGTCTACCCTGGTGGTGTGTGAGAGTTGAGTCTACCCTGGTGGTGTGTGAGAGCTGAGTCTACCCTGGTGGTGTGTGAGAGTTGAGTCTACCCTGGTGTTGTGTGAGAGTTGAGTCTACCCTGGTGGTGTGTGAGAATTGAGTCTACCCTGGTGGTGTGTGAGAGTTGAGTCTACCCTGGTGGTGTGTGAGAGTTGAGTCTACCCTGGTGTTGTGTGAGAATTGAGTCTACCCTGGTGGTGTGTGAGAGTTGAGTCTACCCTGGTGGTGTGTGAGAGCTGAGTCTACCCTGGTGGTGTGTGAGAGTTGAGTCTACCCTGGTGTTGTGTGAGAGTTGAGTCTACCCTGGTGGTGTGTGAGAATTGAGTCTACCCTGGTGGTGTGTGAGAGTTGAGTCTACCCTGGTGGTGTGTGAGAGTTGAGTCTACCCTGGTGTTGTGTGAGAATTGAGTCTACCCTGGTGTTGTGTGAGAGTTGAGTCTACCCTGGTGTTGTGTGAGAGTTGAGTCTACCCTGGTGGTGTGTGAGAGTTGAGTCTACCCTGGTGTTGTGTGAGAGTTGAGTCTACCCTGGTGGTGTGTGAGAGTTGAGTCTACCCTGGTGTTGTGTGAGAGTTGAGTCTACCCTGGTGTTGTGTGAGAGTTGAGTCTACCCTGGTGTTGTGTGAGAGTTGAGTCTACCCTGGTGTTGTGTGAGAGTTGAGTCTACCCTGGTGTTGTGTGAGAGTTGAGTCTACCCTGGTGTTGTGTGAGAGTTGAGTCTACCCTGGTGGTGTGTGAGAGTTGAGTCTACCCTGGTGTTGTGTGAGAGTTGAGTCTACCCTGGTGGTGTGTGAGAGTTGAGTCTACCCTGGTGGTGTGTGAGAGTTGAGTCTACCCTGGTGGTGTGTGAGAGTTGAGTCTACCCTGGTGGTGTGTGAGAGTTGAGTCTACCCTGGTGGTGTGTGAGAGTTGAGTCTACCCTGGTGGTGTGTGAGAGTTGAGTCTACCCTGGTGGTGTGTGAGAGTTGAGTCTACCCTGGTGTTGTGTGAGAGTTGAGTCTACCCTGGTGTTGTGTGAGAGTTGAGTCTACCCTGGTGGTGTGTGAGAGTTGAGTCTACCCTGGAGTTGTGTGAGAGTTAAGTCTACCCTAGTGTTGTGTGAGAGTTGAGTCTACCCTGGTGGTGTGTGAGAGTTGAGTCTACCCTGGTGGTGTGTGAGAGTTGAGTCTACCCTGGTGTTGTGTGAGAGTTAAGTCAACCCTGGTGTTGTGTGAGAGTTGAGTCTACCCTGGTGGTGTGTGAGAGTTGAGTCTACCCTGGTGTTGTGTGAGAGTTAAGTCAACCCTGGTGTTGTGTGAGAGTTGAGTCTACCCTGGTGGTGTGTGAGAGTTGAGTCTACCCTGGAGTTGTGTGAGAGTTAAGTCTACCCTAGTGTTGTGTGAGAGTTGAGTCTACCCTGGTGGTGTGTGAGAGTTGAGTCTACCCTGGTGTTGTGTGAGAGTTAAGTCTACCCTGGTGTTGTGTGAGAGTTGAGTGTACCCTGGTGGTGTGTGAGAGTTGAGTCTACCCTGGTGTTGTATGAGAGTTGAGTCTACTCAGGTGGTGTGTGAGAGTCGAGTCTACCCTGGTGTTGTGCGAGAGTCGAGTCTACTCAGGTGGTGTGTGAGAGTCGAGTCTTCTCAGGTGGTGTGTGAGAGTCGAGTTTACTCAGGTGGTGTGTGAGAATCGAGTCTACTCAGGTGGTGTGTGAGAGTCAAGTCTACTCAAGTGGTGTGTAAGAGTCGAGTCTACTCAGGTGGTGTGTGAGAGTCGAGTCTACTCAGGTGGTGTGTGAGAATCGAGTTCACTCAGGTGGTGTGTGAGAGCCGAGTCTACCCTAGTGTTGTGTGAGAGTCGAGTCTACTCAGGTGGTGTGTGAGAGTTGAGTCTACCCTGGTGTTGTGTGAGAGTCGAGTCTACTCAGGTGGTGTGTGAGAGTCGAGTCTACTCAGGTGGTGTGTGAGAGTCGAGTCTACTCAGGTGGTGTGCGAGAGTCAAGTCTACTCAGGTGGGGTGTGAGAGTCGAGTCTACTCAGGTGGTGTGTGAGAGTCGAGTCTACCCAGGTGGTGTGTGAGAGTCGAGTCTACTCAGGTGGTGTGTGAGAGTCGAGTCTACCCAGGTGGTGTGTGAGAGTCGAGTCTACTCAGGTGGTGTGTGAGAGTCGAGTCTACTCAGGTGGTGTGTGAGAGTTGAGTCTACCCTGTTGGTGTGTGAGAGTCGAGTCTACTCAGGTGGTGTGTGAGAGTCAAGTCTACTCAGGTGGTGTGTGAGAGTTGAGTCTACCCTGGTGGTGTGTGAGAGTCGAGTCTACTCAGGTGGTGTGTGAGAGTCGAGTCTACTCAGGTGGTGTGTGAGAGTCGAGTCTACTCAGGTGGTGTGTGAGAGTCGAGTCTATCCAGGTGGTGTGTGAGAGTCGAGTCTACTCAGGTGGTGTGTGAGAGCCGAGTCTACTCAGTTGGTATGTGAGAGTCGAGTCTACCCAGGTGGTGTGTGAGAGTTGAGTCTACCCTGGTGGTGTGTGAGAGTCGAGTCTACTCAGGTGGTGTGTGAGAGTCGAGTCTATTCAGGTGGTGTGTGAGAGTCGAGTCTGATCAGGTGGTGTGTGAGAGTCGAGTCTACTCAGGTGGTGTGTGAGAGTCGAGTCTAGTCAGGTGGTGTGTGAGAGTCGAGTCTACCCAGGTGGTGTGTGAGAGTCGAGTCTACTGAGGTGGTGTGTGAGAGTCGAGTCTACTGAGGTGGTGTGTGAGAGTCGAGTCTACTCAGGTGGTGTGTGAGAGTCGAGTCTACCCAGGTGGTGTGTGAGAGTCGAGCCTACTCAGGTGGTGTGTGAGAGTCGAGTCTACTCAGGTGGTGTGTGAGAGTCGAGTCTATAGACTCAGGTGGTGTGTGAGAGTCGAGTCTACTCAGGTGGTGTGTGAGAGTCGAGTCTACCCAGGTGGTGTGTGAGAGTTGAGTCTACCCTGGTGGTGTGTGAGAGTCGAGTCTACTCAGGTGGTGTGTGAGAGTCGAGTCTACTCAGGTGGTGTGTGAGAGTCGAGTCTACTCAGGTGGTGTGTGAGTCGAGTCTACTCAGGTGGTGTGTGAGAGTCGAGTCTACTCAGGTGGTGTGTGAGAGTCGAGTCTACTCAGTTGGTGAGTGAGAGTCGAGTCTACTCTGGTGGTGTGTGAGAGTCGAGTCTACTCAGGTGGTGTGTGAGAGTCGAGTCTACTCAGGTGGTGTGTGAGAGTCGAGTCTACTCAGGTGGTGTGTGAGAGTTGAGTCTACTCAGGTGGTGTGTGAGAGTCGAGTCTACCCTGGTGGTGTGTGAGAGTCGAGTCTACTCATGTGGTGTGTGAGAGTTGAGTCTACCCTGGTGGTGTGTGAGAGTCGAGTCTACTCAGGTGGTGTGTGAGAGTCGAGTCTACTCAGGTGGTGTGTGAGAGTCGAGTCTACTCAGGTGGTGTGTGAGAGTCGAGTCTACCCTGGTGGTGTGTGAGAGTCGAGTCTACTCAGGTGGTGTGTGAGAGTCGAGTCTACTCAGGTGGTGTGTGAGAGTCGAGTCTACTCATGTGGTGTGTGAGAGTCGAGTCTACTCATGTGGTGTGTGAGAGTCGAGTCTACTCAGGTGGTGTGTGAGAGTCGAGTCTACCCTGGTGGTGTGTGAGAGTCGAGTCTACTCATGTGGTGTGTGAGAGTCGAGTCTACTCAGGTGGTGTGTGAGAGTCGAGTCTACCCTGGTGGTGTGTGAGAGTCGAGTCTACTCAGGTGGTGTGTGAGAGTCGAGTCTACCCTGGTGGTGTGTGAGAGTCGAGTCTACCCTGGTGGTGTGTGAGAGTCGAGTCTACCCTGGTGGTGTGTGAGAGTCGAGTCTACTCAGGTGGTGTGTGAGAGTCGAGTCTACCCTGGTGGTGTGTGAGAGTCGAGTCTACTCATGTGGTGTGTAAGAGTCGAGTCTACTCAGGTGGTGTGTGAGAGTCGAGTCTACCCTGGTGGTGTGTGAGAGTCGAGTCTACTCAGGTGGTGTGTGAGAGTCGAGTCTACCCTGGTGGTGTGTGAGAGTCGAGTCGTCCCTGGTGGTGTGTGAGAGTCGAGTCTACTCAGGTGGTGTGTGAGAGTCGAGTCTACCCTGGTGGTGTGTGAGAGTCGAGTCTACCCTGGTGGTGTGTGAGAGTCGAGTCTACTCAGGTGGTGTGTGAGAGTCGAGTCTACCCTGGTGGTGTGTGAGTCGAGTCTACTCAGGTGGTGTGTGAGAGTCGAGTCTACTCAGGTGGTGTGTGAGAGTCGAGTCTACCCTGGTGGTGTGTGAGAGTCGAGTCTACTCAGGTGGTGTGTGAGAGTCGAGTCTACTCAGGTGGTGTGTGAGAGTCGAGTCTACCCTGGTGGTGTGTGAGAGTCGAGTCTACTCAGGTGGTGTGTGAGAGTCGAGTCTACTCAGGTGGTGTGTGAGAGTCGAGTCTACTCAGGTGGTGTGTGAGAGTCGAGTCTACCCTGTGATTGTCTCTCTTCTCCCACAAGTTGACTTAGTAAGTGTTGTCTTGGATCCTCTGCTTTATATTTTCTCTGAAACAATGTGTAGAGTTTGTTTCCACTATGTCATCATATAGTTTGTGTCTCATTTCAACTCTTCGTAAATTCCTATAATCCTTTTTGTTCATCTTTATCTTCAGCTTCTGTCTGCGCCTCTCTCGTTTTGCTTATTTCCATGTACAAAAAAAAAATAAAATAAAAAATGTGTCCAGTTTTTTATTCTCTTAAGTATCTGTTATGTCGTTATCACATCCCCTCTCTTCCGGTAACGTGAGGTTGAGTTTCTTTTAGCCTTCCTCTTAGATCTTTCTTTCCAGCTCTAGAACTAGTTTTTCGCATACCTCTGGAGTTATTCGATCTGTGTTTTCTAGTGTATATGAAGGCTCCACACTGGTGCTGCATACTCTGGCCAGACACAGGTGATGTGTAGCAATTTGAACGACTCCTTGTTCAGACTCTTAAGAGCATTGCTCACCACTACCTGCTTTTAATAGTTTATTTAATACTCTTAATATGGACCTCCAGAGAGAGAGAGAGAGAGAGAGAGAGAGAGAGAGAGACTTAATATTTGTCTGATCCCCACCACCAGGTTCTTGTCTTTGTATCGGAGTGGCATTATTTCCAGTAGGTACTCTGTCCCAGGTGGCACTCCTTCCTATGTGGCACTCTGTCCCATGTGGCATTCTGTCCCATGTGATGCTCTGTCCCAGGTGGTACTCTGTCCCAAGTGGTACTCTGTGCCAGGTGGTACTCTGTCGCAGGTGGTACTCTGTCACTAGTTGCCTTTCCCAAGCTAACATAATCATTACCCCATATTGATTGTGGTTGAAATTTAGCAGCCACTTCCTGGTTTATTCCTGCAGAGTATCAGCGTCTTACAGTTGTCTTCGTTTGGTATCATGGCCGTGTGTTCTGCATCACCAGTGAACAACATGCAAACATCTCTTCAGTCGGTGGTTGACAAATAACAAACATAGTATTATATACACAAATAACCTACGTAGGAGAGAGAGATCCGATTTGGACCATTTACAAAGTCACACAGAGTGACTTTGTAAATAGTCCAGGTCGGACCGAAACGTCGTCGTAAGCTTCTCTCTCCTATGTACGGGTTATTTGTGTACTGTTCCAGTCACGGTATTGTGCCTTTTTGTTCTTTCTAAACACAATGTTAGTCCCAGTACTGCTCTGCTTGGGGCTAATGTTAATACAACTTGATTTTTCTCCCGTCTCGTGAAGCAGTGCAAGCCACAGGCCAGCAACACTCAAGCCGTCACCCGTCATCCAGCCAGCTTGGTGACCGTCAGCTTCTCTTAGTATTCTAGTAGGTTTACGAGGCAGGATTTACAACATCTAGACCTGCGTTTGTTAAAGTTAATGAATTTTGTTATGTATCATCACTTAATTACTTCCTCTGCATCTTTTCTGTTACGTTATACAGTGCGTAATATAGTTTGTACTGCGTCTGGTGGACTCTTGTTGGGATATTTGTACGTTGATAATTGATTAGTCACGGTGGAAGAAAATTGATAGTAAGCAGCACATAGAAAACTAGATGTCAGTGAGTTGATAATGATGTCAGTAATTTGTTATAAATATTAACTTTCAGTGTTATGGATAACAAAATTGTTGAACAGAAGTCTACATTAACTTTAGCGTTTATACTGTCATTAAGATCCGAGTCCCTATATACAGGTTTCCAAAGTCGATCAACTGTCGAAGGCTCAGCCAACAGTATTGACATCTTGATCAAACAGACTGTTGCTGGCAGCAAACCGCAGGATAACCATGGCTGGTCCACTTGGTACGTGTGCCGTACAATGCACATGTGTACACACAGTGTTGCAGAACACATGCAGATGCATTTGCAGTATTGCATTAAGAGAAGCGAGGCAGCGCTCCACACAAGACCTTAATACAGAACTAGCAGTGTGATGCAGCCATCATGCTGTCTCTTAGTATCTTGTTTTATTCATAACGCACACGCCCACTCACGCACACGCACACGCCCACGCACGCCCACGCCCACGCACGCACACGCCCACGCACGCCCACGCCCACGCACGCCCACGCACGCACACGCCCACGCACGCACACGCCCACGCACGCACACGCCCACGCACGCACACGCCCACGCACGCACACGCCCACGCACGCACACAACCACTCACGCACATGCACTCGCGTGTGCGCGACGATACAGACCAGCATAATTATAGTACTGCTGGAAAAGTCATTTCTGTGAGTAGTGAGATGGTGAACCTTCATGTTTGTTAACTTAATACCTGTCTGTGAGACATGACAACCTTGTTAGTTCTTCACTCAGACATTGTTAGTCCATCACTCAGAGATTGTTAATTCTTCACTCAGAGATTGTTAGTCTTTCACTCAGACATTGTTAGTCCTTCACTCAGAGATTGTTACAGCTGCTGACACCTTCTTTCAAAGGTTTTAATAGCTAAATCATATCGTGAGACTCCAACAGAGTTCATCCCTCAAGGCTGAGGGACTGATAACCTCGTCTTCCACTGTCTCTAGCATGCAGCCTCTGCATTGAGTGGAAGTGGCGACTGTTTGGCGAAACATCTTTATATATATCCAGGTGTTGCACAGACAAATGAGACCAGGAACATTTCCTGATGTCTGCGTCACATTCTTCACTCTACCGGTGCCAACATTCTGCCCTGACTAGCTTATTATTGGAGAATGGAGGGAGTCCAGTGCCGTGCCATTTCTCAAAGTGGGAGCTGCTTCTGCTTTTGTCCAGCTTGTCCCAGAGAGCTGTTTAACGTCCTCAGCAGCAGCTCTGAGGTTGTTATTGTGAGCAGCACACACATACACATACATACACACACGAGAGAGAGAGGGGTGGATAGACTGCATTTTCTTGGACTGCAAGAAGGCCTTCGACACAGTTCCTCACAAGAGGTTAATGCAAAAGCTAAGGATCAGGCACGCATAACAGGAAAGGCACTACGGTGGATTAGAGAATATCTGACAGGGAGGCAACAACGAGTCATGGTACGTGACGAGGTGTCAGAGTGGGCGCCTGTGACGAGCGGGGTTCCACAGGGGTTAGTCCTAGGATGTGCTGTTTTTGGCATATGTGAAAGACATAACGGAAGGGATAGACTCAGAGGTGTCCCTGTTTGCAGATAATGTGAAGTTAATGAGGAGAATTAAATCGGTCGAGGATCAGGCAGGACTACAAAGAGACTTCGACAGGCTGTAAGCCTGGTCCAGCAACTGGCTCCTAGAATTTAACCCCACCAAATGCAAAGTCATGAAGACTGGGGAAGGGCCAAGAAGACCGCAGACAGAGTATAGTCTATGTGGCAAAAGACTGCAAACCTCACTCAAGGAAAAAGATCTTGGGGTGAGTATAATACCGAGCACATCTCATGAGGCGCACATCAATCAGATAACTGCTGCAGCATATGGGTGTCTGGCAAACCTAAGAATAGCGTTCCGATACCTCAGTAAGGAATCGTTCAAGACTCTGTACACCATATACATCAGGCCCATATTGGAGTACGCAGCACCAGTTTGGAATCCACGCCTGGTCAAGCACGTCAAGAAATTAGAGGAAGTGCAAAGGTTTGCAATAAGACTAGTTCCAGAGCTAAGGGAATTGTCCTACGAAGAAAGGTTGAGGGAAATGGGCCTGATGACACTGGAGGACAGGAGGGTCAGTGGAGACATGATAGCGACATATAAAATACTGCGAGGAATTGACAAGGTGGACAAAGGCAGGATGTTCCAGAGATGGGACACAGAAACAAGGGGTCACAATTGGAAGTTGAAAATTCCTATAAGTCAAAGGGATGTTAGGAAGTATTTCTTCAGTCATAGAGTTGTCAGGCGGTGGAACAGCCTAGAAAGTGACGTAGTGGAGGCAGAAACTATACATTGTTTTAAGACCCTCTCCCATCACTGAACCTACAACCCTCTCCCATCACTGAACCTACAACCCTCTCCCATCACTGAACCTACAACCCTCTCCCATCACTGAACCTACAACCCTCTCCCATCACTGAACCTACAACCCTCTCCCATCACTGAACCTACGACTCTCAAAAGGATTTAATCCAGAAGCTTCTTGTACAGTGTTTGTTTTGGGGTAGTGTCTGCTGTGGGGTGGTGTCTGCTGTAGGGTAGTGTCTGCTGTGGGATGGTGTCTGCTGTGGGGTAATGTCTGCTGTGGGATAGTGTCTGTTGTAGGGTAGTGTCTTCTGTGGGGTAGTGTCAGCTGTGGGGTAGTGTCTGCTGTGGTGTAGTGTCTGCTTTAGGGTAGTGTCTGCTGTGGGGTAGCGTCTGCTGTGGGGTAGCGTCTGCTGTGGGGTAGTATCTGCTGTGGGGTAGTGTCTGCTGTTGGGTAGTGTCTGCTGTAGGGTAGTGTCTGCTGTGAGGTTATGGGGTACTAGCGTCTCGTCCAAGTCTGAGAGAGAATTCCAGCAATAATATCTCATCGTTGTTTTCAGTGCTTTGTGGAAGTGTTCTCATGACCTTCCTGTTTTAATCCAAGACAAGTTTGAACTTCCCTGAATTACTTTGCCTTAAAATTGGAGTCTTGGTGGCACTGAGGGAGACTGATAGCAGTCAGACCATCAGTCATCGTTCTATCATGCAGGAGAGGCCAACAAAATAAGCAGACTCTTGGATGTCACGACCGTCCGGCTCCGGCTGGGTTACAAGTGTCTTTGGCAGGTTAAATCATCACCACCAAATGAAGAAAAAACGAAATAAAACCTTCGCCAGATGGACTATTTTCACACCCTGCGCCATTATGTACTGGAGTGTGATAAAAATTAATGAATTCAGAGACAACTCACTCTGAAATGTTCAAGAAATGTCAAAGTATTTTAGCCACAGTGGTATATTACAAACCATTCTGGAAAAATACCCTGACATTGCCCACTGTAAATAATGCATTACCACATAAACTTCTCTTTCTGTGTGTGTGTGACCAAGTTCATGTCTGTTTAAATAACTCATTACCACTCTAACTTGTTTAGTTTTCAGACATTTGCTGTCGAGACCCTGAACCCATTATGTATCTCTGTAATCTTCTGACTACCACCCACACCACGGGTATGGGATGACTACCACCCACACCATGGGTATGGGATGACTACCACCCACACCATGGGTATGGGATGACTACCACCCACACCATGGGTATGGGATGACTACCACCCACACCACGGGTATGGGATGACTACCACCCACACCACGGGTATGGGATGACTACCACCCACACCACGGGTATGGGATGGCTACCACCCATACCATGGGTATGGGATGACTACCACCCACACCATGGGTATGGGATGACTACCACCCATACCATGGGTACGGGATGACTACCACCCACACCATGGGTACGGGATGACTACCACCCACACCATGGGTATGGGATGACTACCACCCACACCATGGGTACGGGATGACTACCACCCACACCATGGGTACGGGATGACTACCACCCACACCATGGGTACGGGATGACTACCACCCACACCATGGGTACGGGATGACTACCACCCACACCATGGGTATGGGATGACTACCACCCACACCATGGGCATGGAGTGCTTAATAAAGATAATAAACTAACAAATCATAGCAGTTGCAGAGTGTTGCCTCGCTGGTGTGTGTTGCATCTTGCTGTTACATTTGAATTGCATAGTCCCTGCTGGATGCTGTCACTAACTATCAAGTTGAACTATAAATCTAGGTCCTCTGTGGAAGGGTTAATAACATTCTCACCATACATACGAGAGAAAAGCTTACGACGACGTTTCGGTCCGAGTTGAACCATTTACAAAGTCACTGTGTGACTCTGTAAATGATGCGACTATACCAAAAATTTTGTCCATGCCGATACTAAGATTTAGGCCGATACCCATAGTGATACTTTTGTTAGTATTTTGTTATTTTATTTGTAAAATCATGATGACTATGATCAATATATAGGAAAATTATTATTACTCGATAGGTATTTCATAATCCTGGGAGGTTAAATATGAAATTACTGAATTTCTTTGAGATGGAAGTGTCATTGTTCGTTACTAATTACAGAGAGTCTCGTCAACCTTACATAATGAAAAAATTGTGAATCTAGTCAACATATTTAGTATTCTGATGAAGACATCATCAAAATCAGTTACGAAACTAGTCTAAATAAATTCTAGTTGTAATAAACTCAGGCCTATAACCTACATAATTATTATTATTATTATTATTAGTAGTAGTAGTGGTAGTTGTAGTAGTATTAGTAGTAGTAGTAGTAGGTTGTTAGACAGCAACCACCCAGGGAGGTACTACAGTCCTGCCAAGTGAGTGTAAAACGAAAGCCTGTAATTGTTTTACATGATGGTAGGATTGCTGGTGTCTTTTGTCTGTCTCATAAATATGCAAGATTACAGGTATGTCTTGCTACTTCTACTTACACTTAGGTCACACTACACATACATGTACATGTTTATTTATACACACTCATCTGAGTTTTCTTTGATTTTATCTTAATAGTTCTTATTCTTATTACTTTTCCTTTTATATCCATGGGGAAGTGGAATAAGAATCTTTCCTCCGTAAGCCATGCGTGTTGTAAAAGTCAACTAAAATGCCGGGAACAATGGGCTAGTAACCCCTTTTCCTGTAATGATTACTAAAAAGAATAAGAAGAAAATTATCAAAGTGGGAAGTCTGAATGTACGTGGATGTTGTGCAAATGATAAGAAAGAGATGATTGTGGATGTTATGAATGAGAAGAAGCTGGCTGTCCTGGCTTTAAGTGAAACAAAGCTGAAGGGGGTGGGTGAGTTTCAGTGGAGAGGAATAAATGGGATTAGGTCAGGGGTTTCAAATAGTCAGAGCTAAAGAAGGATTAGCAATAATGTTGAAGGATAAGTTATGGCAGGAAAAGAGGGACTATAAATGTATTAATTCAAGGATTATGTGGAGTAAAATAAAGGTTGGATGTGAAAAGTGGGTTATAGTAAGTGTATATGCACCTGGAGAAGAGAGAA